>NC_135726.1:31202406-31502406 GCF_964656455.1 Halichoerus grypus
ACAGACCTCAGGGTCAAAGCTAGGGAGTGTGCTTTTATGGTGCAATGTCAGCCACTCAAGACTGTTGTTGGAAAAGCTGATACTTGAGAAACGGTTTCATATTAGTCCGGGATGGAAAAGAAAGCCGATAGCAGTTTCTAGATTGTCAGTAATCCTTTCTTCTGAGTGGCCAGGGAGAAGCAGCCCACTTCCTGGTTGGAGGCTCAGAGAAATGTTGAGGTACAGAAACAATTGTTCTAAACACAGTCTCGTCTGTAATTAGGAATGCACCAACCATGGCATGGTTTGTTTTTCTAGTTCAGTAACCTTTAACAACACTTGTAATCAGTTGGGTTTTAAAGAGTAAGGGGGGGCGGGGGGCGGGGGTGAAGGTGATGGGAGAGAGTTACATTACACTCAGCACAGTGGTCCTAGGGACATGCTCGGTGCTGGACACACCTTTCTGCCCGGGTGGCTTTCTGGGCCATTGTTCCAAGGGATATAAACAAAGCTTAGGTGAACACACGGGAGAGCTCCGCAATCCCATGGGGTAACTTTATAGGGGAGGCTGTCTCCTTTGTCCACAGAGTGAGGGATTGGGTTTGCAAGCGGCCTGAGGCCTGCAGCCCTGCTTTGGGGGAGCTTCTGGGGGACAGTTATTTACTTGGTCTGCACCTGGATATCAGTTGCTTCAATGAGCACCAAACCTGCCAGGGCTTGAAAGAGTTAGAATAGGTACCTGGCAGAATTCACAAAACCGGAAGACACCTCTGTTGAAGCCAACAAGGCCCAAAGTGGGGGCCTTGGCAATTCAAGTTCAGAAAATTCTTCAGAGGGGTTATCCATTAGCATATGCTGCCAGGGAGCAGGAAGGTAAATATTGATTGGTAAAGTTCCTATCTCAGTGGCTGTCTTGGAATGAACTCCCCGGGACTGACCCCTCTTGGCCAGGTATTCAAATGAAAGGAAAAGGGGCCTGAGATGTTTTTCTTTTTTTTTTTTTTTTTTAAAGATTTTATTTATTTATCTGACAGAGAGAGAGAGAGAGACAGGAGAGAGGGAACACAAGTAGGGGGAGTGGGAGAGGGAGAAGCAGGCTTCCCGCCGAGCAGGGAGCCCGATGCGGGGCTCGATCCCAGGACCCTGGGATCATGACCTGAGCCGACGGCAGCCGCTCAACCGACTGAGCCACCCAGGCGCCCCCTGAGATGTTTTTCTTATTAAAATGATTTCTTCTCTGTCTATAAAAAGCCCTCCATGTTCCGTATAGTGAATTAGGAGGGATAGATAATACAAATAGGAAAATTACCAGTACTCATAATCTCAGCATCCAGCATTAGCTGATGTTAACTGGTATATAGTATATAACATTTCGAACTTGAAAAATAAATATACGATTTCCAACAAAAATCACGGCAGAGTGTACATACCAGTTTGTAATCTACTTTTGTCACTTTCGAGTCTTTATTGTAACCATTATTTGAAATTGATAAATTTGCATCTACATCATTTGTAATGACGGCCTAGGAGTATATGTCATAGATGTACAAAAGCTTATTTAATCGATCCTTTGTTTTTAGACATTCAGACTGCTTGCAGCTTTTGTGTGTGTGTGTTGTAAACTGCTTTGGTGAACCACCTCCTGGGTAAATATTTGCGTTTAAGTGTTATTGTGGTTGTTGTGCAAACAGAATAACTTGATGATGCTTTAGAAAATTTTCTGAGAGCTAAAATCTAGGCAAGGAGCTGACTCCATGAGGCAGTGGCCTTCTAAATATGCCTGAAGAGAAGATGTGAATCAGGGGCACCTGGGTGGTTCAGTCGGTTGAGCGACTAACTCTTGGTTTCAGCTCAGGTCATGATCTCAGCATCGTGGGATCGAGCCCCGCATCGGGCTCTGCGCTCGGTGGGGTGTCTGCTTGAGATTCTCTCTCTCCCTCTGCCCCTCCCCCTGCTCTCTCTCTCAAAAATAAATAAATCTTAAAAAAACAAAAAAGAATACGTGATTCAAGTTTCCTTGTAGGCGTGACGGAAATAGTTGGAAATTCTGTAGAAATACCAGACATTAAACCAAATCGTACAGGGCTGCCGATGACCTGTTAGATGTCTGTCATCTCTAATTTCTAAACATGCTATTCTAGGAGCCTCTGTTTTTATAACACATAAATGCATGTGGCGTCTTCCTGGGTTATTTGGACCAAATACTGTAATTCTTTAAGCTCAGCAGACTGTTTTAAGAATGATGGAAAAAAAAAACAACCTAGTTCACATGGTGATACAGAACTGGGGGCAGATGTCAAAATGATAGTGGGGAAGGGCAAAATGCTAGGACACACCAGGTCTAAAGTTGTCGTTAGTGAACTCAAAATATATGATTTGATAAAAATAATCGTAAACTCTGCTTTCAAAGAGGGTATTTATAACCAGCATGGGCTGGTTCAGAAACTCAGCAGACGGCCTTGGGCATGGAGGGCAAATATGTGGCACGGCTGTCACCACCTCCTCTCCGGGTCCTTGGGTACCAGATGCGGTTAAGCGATCGGACCACCCCTCCCTGACTCGACGGCAAGCCTTAGGTCCCTCCAGCCAGTTCTCCAGGCAGCCATGACCAGCCCACTGGGATTGGCACCTGTGGTTGTTTTTATCGCTGGCCTAGTGGATTCCCACAAATAAGGGATGGGTTGGAGGAAGGAGGAAGATTTAATTTGTTAGGAAAGTGGGATATTGATACCTGGATGGAGGGAACTAAGAGGCAGAAGGGTATTCTGCCAAAAAAGCACAGAATCTATCTGAGTGTGAAATGATCCCAAAGAGGCCTGTTATTCTTCATGCGATTTGAAATTACAATCCACAGATTTTCCTGCAGTATTTGATGGCAGCTTCCTCCGCTAGAATCAGCGGGCTCCTACAAATGGCCCCGTCGCAGCAAATTGCAAGCCCTCATTTCTATGTATGGATCCTTTAATTATTCAACATTTATTGAGTTCCATTTGTCATGACTTGGTTTCGCCAAGTAGCAAAAGCCTAAGACAAGGGCTTGTGTGCAGCTGATTTATGATGGGACATGAGCTCAGGAACCCTCAGTGAGGGGCTGGAAAGTGACACAGGAAAAGAAAGAAAGCTGATGTGAGGATGTCTTATCAGGATGGTGACTGCCTTGGGCTTGATTCCTCTAGGAGAGTCTGAGGAGTTTCTGGAAAGTTTCTGCACATATGTGAGTGCCAAGTGGGTTCCTGCAGGTAGACCTGAAGCAGAATATGAGATACATCCCGTGCCCTGTACCCATGGCGCTGGGGCAGGGCACTGTCTGATTTCCCACCCCCCGGGAAGGAGGTTGCAACAGCCATGGCTAGTCACATGGCACATTGCTTGTGACAAAGCATCACCTGGTTGTTCCAAGGAAAGCTCAGGGCCAGGCTGCTTCCTCCTCCGAGAACCTGAGGTTGCAGGGCTGAACCATGGTGAGCCCAGCGTGGGTGAATCACCCTCCAGACTTCCTCCAGGGACTGGGGTAGAGTTACGAGCCTCCTCTATAGCCATGGGAAGAGGTGAAGAGGGAGGAGTGGGTGTGTGAAGAGGCGGGATGCTCACTGCCCTGAACCAGGAGCTAACTTATAGGAAAATCAAGGGGCGGCCATCCAAAGGCATCAACCCCAAGCAGGGAGAGCCTTCTTCTACAGGAAAAACCAAGTTCCCCTACTCCGGATTTTCAAACTAGAAGGCTTCAGGAGAAGGTTCACCACAGACATGGTTTATTTGGGTCTGTTCGTTCATTTCAGTAAATTTACTTGTTTTGTTTTTATTTAAGTCCCAGTCAGTTAACATATAATGTGTAATATTAGTTTCAGAAGTAGAATTTAGTGATTCATCCCTTACATAGAACATGAAGTGCTCATCACAAGTGCCCTCCTTAATCCCCATCACCCATTTAATCCATCCCCCAGCCCACCTCCCCTCCAGCAACCCCCAGTTTGTTCTGTATAGTGAAAACAAAACAGATGAACAGAGGGAGATAAAAAAGAGAGAGAGAGGCAAACCAGTTTTGTAAATTTTCAAAATGTGTTGCCAATTTAAAAATCTGGATGGTCTCACATAAAAACCGAGGTTTATATTTTCTTCTTCAAAATAAAATGAAGTAAAAATAGCCCAGCATTGGCCAGAATCAGCTGGAGCTGAATAGTAACCCCCTCTTTAGATGAGCGTGCACCCTCCAGTTTACCGCAGTCCCCACTACTCCGTGTTGTACATACTCCCATCACTCCTACTACCTGACTGGCCCCTGTAGATATGAGTGTTTATGACTTCTGTTCTGATTCCAGTTTGTCATTGCTTTAATTATTTAAAAACTCCGGCTCCCAAACACTTAAAAAAGAGTGGAACTTTAAGTGATTTCCAATATTGCCTGGTTCCATGCTCTGAGATGCAGTCATATTCTCCCGAAACCATTAGAATATGACTTAGAGTTATTCTCTGCCTCTAAAACTGGCTGTGGGCCTTGCAGATTCACTTAACTCCTGTGGCCCTTAGTCTTATGGCTCCTGTCATGGTATAGCCATCATTTCCTGCCTTCCAGACCCCACGTCCTGGCCTCTTAAGATTGTGGAGAGTGATTACTTGTAGTCAATGAACTGTGAGTAGAAAGGACATGTGTCACTTCTGGGCTTAAGGTTTAATTGTGGGTATGTGACTCCTAAAGCTGCCTCTTTCCTGCTGGCAGAGTAACCAGCAACATTCAAGACGGTGGCTGCTCCAGCAGCCTGGGTCCAGGAGGGGCAAGGATGAGAAGAGCCCTCTCTCACAACCCATAATGGACACACATAATGAGCAAGAATTACATCTGTGTTATTTTAAGCCAGGGGTTAACATATTTTTTTCTGTGAAGAGCCGGATAGTAAATATTTTAGACTTTGTGTGGCATAGCTCCATTACATATCCTTCTTTTTAAACAATGCTGAAACATGAAAATTATTCTTAGTTTGTGGGCCATACCAAAATAGGCGACAGGCCAGATCTGCCCCATGGGCCATAATTGGCTGATCCATTTTAAGCTGCTGATATTTGGGGATTATCTGTTACTGTAGCCTGTCTTGGCTGGTACACACGGACTTCATGCCCTTTCCTGAGAACTAGATTCAATGGAGACTAGAACTTCTAAGACAGGATCTGTATATTAATATGATTCTTTTTGAGTTATTGCCATATGGTGTCCTTGACCTTTCTTAAATCTTTTCAAACTTCCAAACTTCCTACATAATGCAAGTACTCTTTTAAAACACAGCACAAAGCAACCCATAACCACAAAACTATTATTATTCTTTTTATGGGATTGCATCTCATCTTTTCCTGTGGGATGATATACAGATTTAGATATGGACACAGATATAAATATCTTAAGCCTGTCTCTTTTCACTAAACAGTAAGTCTTTGATTTTTTCTCTCATTATAAATTCTCTTAAACATCATTTTAAAGTCTATACATTATTATGTTGAAAACATAGTTGTTTTATTTGTAGTCAGGTGGTTTCCAACTATTTCTTTTCATTCATTCATTCATTAGTTATTCACTGAGCACCTGGTATGTACCAGGGTCCCCTCCAGCTGGGAACAGAGTGACAACAAGATAGACAAAACTCTCTGCCTTCATGGAATTTACCCTCTGTGGAGGGAGACACCAAAATAACTTAGGAATAAATATGTATCATAATTTCAAATAGTCCTATGTGCTGGAAGGATAATATGGCAGAAAGGGGAAAGGGACCATAGAGGGAAGCCGTTTCAAACAGGAGTTTTAGGGACAAACTCTGAGCAAGTGCCACCTGAATGAGGGTGGGAACAAGCCTGACAGTCCTATGGAAGACCAAGTTCATAGACACCGAGGCCAAAATGATCTTGGCATGTTCCAGAAGCAAAAAGTCCAAAATGACAAAAGTCAAGCGAGTAAGGAGAAAGGAGGTAAAAGATAGCAGATGCCAAGCTACAAAGGGCATTGTAGACCATGAGAAGGAGTTTGTGTGTGATGGGAGACACTGGAGTTTGCAAGAAGAGGAATAACAACATCTGATTTCACTTAAAACAAAACAAAACACCAACCCAGTCTGGCTGCTGAGTGGAGAATTGACAGTGGGAAGGGCCAGCCGAACAGCAGAGGGAGGAGTGAGGGGGTGATTGCAGAAGCACGTGTAACAGACAAGGGTTGTTTCTTCTAGGACAGTAGTCTCCAAACATTTTTCTCTTGTTCACCCAAGAAGGATTTTGACAAACCCTGAGCTCCTTCCCACATTATTAAGTTAACATCTTAAATGTTTCAACCTAAGTGTACATAGTTATAAAAAAGGTAATTTCTGCTTATTGTAAATGTTGACAGTTTCAAATAAAATTGTTATATGTCACACTTTTCAGTATATTCAATTTACTCTAAATACCATGACTTATTAAATACCACTTAATGCTTGCATTCATTTAAAAAGTACATGAAAAAAGCTTTTCCAAGACACTTAGTTGTTTATTCTTTTTTTATCTACTAACTCATATTTTCATTCACTTTTCATTACATTTCTGTATAGATTTTTATCCTGATGTAATATATTTTAATGTTTGAGGTCTTTTGTTGATTATCCTAGCATATTGCTCAGCATCAAAAATATGTGTAAAAACTAAAATTTGTTGGTTTTTAAAAAAAATTCCTGGCAATTTTTTCTGATTGAATTATCAGAAATTCTAACATGCAGTTGATCACAATAATACACAACTGATTACAATACCATAAACGCATTATTAACACACAATTGATTGCAATAATATAAACACATTTCAAATGCTATTGAATAATGATTAGACATAAAAAACTAAAGTTTATTATAAGTGCATCTTTTTCATGAGGTTAATGGGGCTCTTTTTTCCTTGGATGGTTTTTACTTACTGCTAGGATGAGACAGAGCTCAACATCAATTCTATCCCAATTGTCATTTTTATTGATGTATGTGCTTAGAAAACTTATTCTCCAAAATATATAAATAGAAATGACAGGAGTTTTATTGTAGCAAGATGTATCAGTGATCTGAACTCCTGAGTTCTATGCCAGAAGCTAACCTGTGTTCAACATGTGTTCAAATGATGTATCAGCCCAGGTAGTTCTTCCTTTGTTGTTGTTGTTGTTGTTGTTTTGTTTGTTTTGTTTTGTTTTGAGCAACTGATGCTTGACCAAGGATGTTTGCCAGTCCTTAGATGCATCCCTCTTTACTCCTTTCACCAAGGAACCCAAGGGGCTTCCACCCCAGGGCAAGGTGCCAGAGCAAGCTCAGGAGTGGATGCTGGGCAAGCTCTTCTGTTGTAAAAAGTGGAGAAGGTAACTTGGAACAGAGAAGCATTAAGACATGAGTGAGCTCAGCATCGTTCTCAAGTATGCACACTTGGGGAAGGAGAACAAAGAAATCAATTGCCTTATACTAGCTGTTTCTCATACCCCCCGGGAAAACGTTCATGCAACCCCACAGATGTGAAAACCCCTCATTTCAAGTCCACTCATCTGTGGTTTTAGCAATGAATATAGTGAGAATTACTGGAGTTGGAGTAAATATGAAAGGTTGAGGCTCTGCACTTGCTGATGGACTGGCCATGGGCTCTGAGTATATAGAGGGAGTCCCAGATGCCACCTCAATGCCTTGGGAGGAGAGGTAGTCATAAAGGAGTCTGATACACAATCACAAATCAACTTTGTAATCTCAGTGGTTTGAGAAATGAACATTTGTCTATTATTCAGGAAAAGCCTGCTGTGGGTTAGGACTGCTTCTGAGATCCAGGATTTCTCCAAGACATGATGCTGTCATGTCAATACTTGGCTCTGCAAAAGGGTTCTGCAGAAGGGAAGGAGAGAGGTGTCTCAGATTGTGATTTCCTTGTCCTGGAATGGACTCTGGTCACTTTTGCTTACAGTCCATTGGCCAAAGCTAGTCACCTAGCCCTAAGTCTATTGCATAAGAGGCTGGAATGTGGAAGACCACATGAGTGTCTTGAGTGCTGTCTCCATCCCACTAGGTTTTGGCCTGTGAAACTAGATGAATGATGTTTCTGATTGGGAAGGCAATCTATTTATAGGTTCATTGCAAACTAGAGCTTTAGAGAAAAGATAATAGTTTTCATCTAGAAGAATAAACAGGCAGGGCGCCTGGGTGGCTCAGTCAGTTAAGCATCTGCCTCTTGATTTCAGCTCAGGTCATGATCTCAGGGTCGTGGGAAGGAGCCCCACAGTGCTCAGCGTGGAGCCCGCTTAAGATTCTCTCTCTCCCTCTGCCCCTCTCCCACCTCTCTCCCTCTCCAAAAAAAAAGACAGAAAGAAGGAAAGAAAGAAAGAAAGAAGCAAGACCAGTACAGAAAAATATGGGAAAAGACCAGTGAGAAAGACCTTGCCCAACCAAATATTGAACTGTATTATAAATCTAAAATAATTACAATGGGCAGTTTCAAAAGAATGGAAAAGAAAGCCCTGAAATAGACCTTAGTATATTTAAACTCTTAATGTATGATGAAAATAGCCTCATGGGACACCTGTAACACTCTTCTCACCATTACTAAAATAAATTACAGGAGAATTGTAATGGAAATTTCAAAAATTATCTTGAGATCATTTAAATAGTGACTTACATTTTTCTTTTCTTGAAAGATAATGTAGGTGTTTATTTAAGTTATTTCAAAATGGGCAAGGAATTCCTGAGGATAAAATCAGAAGAAGAAATCACGAACGAGAACACTAATACCTCTGAGGACTTTTTTTTACCATTTTTTTCGTCAGCAGGGAATACAAACAAAATTAGAAGGCACATGGCAGACTGGAAAGGATATTTAAATAAGCGTCAAAGTGTCAGCAATCTTAATTTAAACAACTCTTCCAAAATTGTGATACCACCAACATGCCAAATTTTAATGGCAAAAGATAAGAAAAGATAATGCGCACTAGACATGCAAGTAGCTAAGAAAGACAATGGCGTGCAACTTGAAATCATCTTTTTGCCCACCAAACATCAGATATTTTAAGGTGTTAAGAATCAATGCTGGCAAATGGAGCACTGGGTGTTATGCACAAACAATGAATCATGGAACACTATATCTAAAACTAATGATGTAATGTATGGGGATTAACATAACAATAAAAAAAATTAAAAAAAAAAAAGAATCAATGCTGGCAAGCCTTTAATAAGAAAGATGATAAAAATGATGATATCCTGCTAGAAGAAGTGTGAATTTGTTCAGCCTTCCTGGAAAGCACTTTGTAATATGCAATCAATACTGAGATGTTAAGATGTTCATGCCAACATTTAAAAAAAAAAAAAAAAAGATTCATTTATTTATTTTAGAGAAAGAGTGGGTACGCACACGCGCGCGCACACACACGAAAGTATGGGGGAGGGGAAGAGCGGGAGGAAGAGAATCTCAAGCAGACTCCGCACTGAGTGCAGAGCCCCACACAGGGCTCAATTCCATGACCCATGAGATCATGACCTGAGCTGAAACCAAGAGTCGTGTGCTTAACCCACTGAGCCACCCAGGCGCCCCCATGCCAGCATTCTATATCTGGTGAATACATGTGTAAATATTAATGATCCATACAGGAGCTATACTTTGCTCTGTATAGATTATAACATCAATTTAAAAGAAGGGGGAAAGTTTGTGATGTTTATGTTCTGCCTAGAATTTTTTTTAAAAGTTCATGCCTTTAACCCATCAATTCCACTGCCATGGGTTACCCTAAAAAATAATAAAGTATAACTTTTAAATTGTGTGTAAAGATGTTCACTACAGTGTAACTTATAAGAGTGAAACAGAAAAAAACGGCAATATACTGTTGACCCTTGAACAACAGGGATTTGAACTGCGTGGGTGCACTTACATGCAGATTTTTTTCAATAAATACAGTGCTGGACTGTAAATGTCTTTTCTCTTTAGTATGGTTTCCTTCACAATATTTTCTCTTCTTTAGCTTACTTTACTGTAAGAATACAATATGGGATACGGTATAGAATACATATCACATACAAAATATATGTTAATTGACTTTATGCCATCAGTAAGGCTTTTGGTCAACAGCTAGTTTCTGAAGAATCAAAAGTTATACATAGATTTTCAACTGTGTGGTACAGGGTGGGGGGGTTGGTGCCCCCAATTCCCTATGTCGTTCAAGTATCAACTGTACTGAAAAATAGGAAAAGGGATTTTTAAAATATAACTTTTTAAAACTGGAATTATAAGCATCCATTAAATATCAAACTTTCTAGGAATATTTTGTTAAGGTAATGACCACAACATGATGTTCAATAGTAACCCAGAATAAAAAACTTGATAGGCTATAACTTGATCCCATTTTTAAATATATTTATGTGGAATATATTTATATGGAATATATGTCTAGGAAAAAATGCATAAAAATATGAAAATAATAATAGTGATTATCACTGAGTGACTTATTTTCTCTTGCTCATCATTATCCAGTTTTAAGTAATTACTATTAAATAATGATGATTGTTATAATTAATTCATAATTAATGTTAGTAATACAAATAGGAAAACAATAAAGGTTGTATCTTAAGCGCAGTCCGAGGAGGCACTTCTGCTCAGAAGCCATTGTCCTCGGGCCTTTGAGAGAAACTCAGCTTTTGCCAAACTCATAAAATGATGAGGAGCCCTGGTTCTCTCCCCCGAATCTAGGCTCCGGTGCAGTGCTCTGCAGAGACAGCATGTTGGGTTATAAGTCACGGACTCACTTCTGAGCCAGTCTTTACACGACTGCTCACCAAAGTGATTTACAACAAGGGCATCTTGAAACTCAACACAGCCTCTGAAACACTATAGGTGAAGAGAGAACAGAAAAGCTGGCTGGATTTTGTTTGTCTTGCTGGAGAAAATGTATCATCTGGTCAAGTAGAAATCACCCATCATCACGGGCTGTTAACTTGCAAGAATATCTTTTTCTGCCTCTGCTGGCAGCCCCTCCGACACCCCCTAGCCTTCCACTGACCCGAGGTTGCAAGAGAAGACTGATGAAGGCAGACTGCCTGCCCGAGAACCCATCTTCACTTCCTTCTTGGCAGCACCCTGAGTGTGCTTGCGGTCTGGCTCTAGGGAATGAAACATGACTACTGCAAGTCTTGCTGGCCATCCCATTCCTCCCTGGCAAATACTCTCTTTCCCTGCCTTCCTTGCAGCTGGAAGCAGACCAACACAAGAAGTCTAGCTTTTCAGGGAAAGCTTCTCCTCTTAGATAAAAAGACAGAGGTTCATGAGGGAACAGAATTTCCCTCTGCCTCACTCTCGCACTCAAAGGCAGCCATGATGGCTGGAGCCACTGCAGCTGTGTTGGGAGCATAAGAGAAAGTTTAAGAGAATTCCAATAGAATATCCAATAGATATTCTATTCCATAGAATATCCAATGCTCTGACATTGTTCACCTGCTGAACCAGTTTTGAAGTGTCTACGTCTATTAAGTTCTTGAGATATTCAGCCTTTGATGCTTAGTTTTTCTTACTTGCAGCTAAATGCCTTTAATTAGATATAATGAGACTTCAGAGATGGCCTGATGTGCTCTCGATCTTGTTCCTAACTTCCCAAATACAGGACTTGTAGCTATTTGTGACAACTGCAATGGGGTTTCCTAAACATTTGCATGTGTTCTTGCAAACTAACACAATGAGTGAAGAAGGCCATGCCAACCAATGGTCACCTGTGAGATCAGGCACGTTTTCATTAAATCTTTCAAATTCAGTGATGCTTGAGACCTTCATGATTCCTCTTGCCCTGGTGTTTATCATCTTCAACTAACCTGGCTGGTGTCCAATGTTCTAATTTTGTTCCCTGGCTCTACTCTTTGGGAGAAGTGCCATATTTAGAAACATCTCCCCATGCTGCTTACAAATATTCCTATTTTATTTCCTTAATTCCTTGGTTTGTATAGTTACAGCTAGCAGAGTTGACAAACAAACCAATGGGAGATTTATTCTTATTTAAAACATATCCATTGGTATCGTGTGATGAGCTTCTTAGTGAGAGTCTACCTTACCCCATAAGAGTTCATCTAATAGCAGAATTTTCGGCCAGGTGTCTTAAAATAAGAAAATTCTGATATCCATGAAAAAGACTACCCCTTCTCTCAGTGTATATGTCCAGCTTGAATCACACTCATAGGGTTAAGGAGAGACACGCATACCCCAAAACTCATACGTAATCTGAACTGAAGTACATAAACAAAGGAACTTTTAAAATGATAACCCACCTAAAGATTTTAGAAAATATGCCATGTTAACACTCGCCCCAGTTCCTAGCAAGAATGACCTAGACTCAGTGTTCCCACTAACTGACAACATGTAGTTATTTATTCTGTGCTCAAACACTACCGGCAATGTGGTAAAGGAATATTGCCCTGGATATCAGGACTTTGGACCTAGCTAATCGTCTTTCTGCCAAAAATTCACTCTGAGCTCCAGACTGCTTTCAGATTCCCCCTTATGGGAATGTAAGCAAACAGAAAAAAAAAAAAAAATGCCCTTCTTTCTGTGAAAAGATGCCCAGTCTCCCACCTGTATGCCTGAAAAAAAAAATAATAATACTTGGAATGTCAATGTTTACTGAGCACTTATTATGTGCCAGGCGCTGGACTGAACAGCTCCCATGTATTAGCTCATTTGATCCTTAAGAGAAGTGAACATCATCACTCCCATTTTGCAAAGAAGGAAGCAGGTCCAATGGGGCTCCCGGATTGTGCCAGATCTCTGATTCCAAAACCCAACCTCTTCACCATCACACCACCCAACCATCCATAAGGAATTTGGCATGCTCTGAGCAGTATTGAAAACAACATATGAGCTTAACTGCAGAAAAGAACAAGACTCAAGGTTCTCTTGGTTTCTGTCTAAAATTAAACGTGCATTTCAGTAACTGTTGTGTTTTATATTTTTTGGAGGCTGTGTTTTGGATCCCATGGGAAAGAGGCATCTGTTTGAGAAGGGGCGGCTTAAGGGAAGACGCTGTTAAATTTGATCAGAAGAATCACGTGAGACCTTTACGTCCTGTCATGATTTGGGTGCTCATGAGTTGTTGTCACTGAATTCCATAAACGTCCCTTGTGTTCAGTGTATTGTCGCACTTACGGTAAAGGTATTGTTAAAACGCTGAGTAAAAACACACTTACCCTCCGCAGGCTATAGTTTGGCTTTGAAATCTCTGTAATTAACACATTCTCATTTCGGGCACTGGTATTACTGAGTTCAAAGAAACAAAGATGTATTTCTTTTTTTTTTTCCCCCCTACCGATGATTCATCAATTCCACTCCCTCTGCCTCCAGACGTCTAAATTTCAGTTTTCTGAGAAGCTACAAAGCATGAACTGGCATCGACGCACTGAGTCAGAGGACACCAAGTGTTAAACTATAATACCGCCAACAGTTCGGTGTCAACCCTCTTAACCTGCTTTCCGGTGTAGGCGTCATTAACAATGCTCTTTGCCCTTGGGCACTAAAGGGGAAAGACTCCGGTAACCTTACACCAGCAGATCCGCTTAAGTAACTACCTGACGCAGAGTTATCTTTCCAGGCTATCCGGTGAAGGGAGTGAAAACATTTGCTTCTGTATCCCTCGCAAGCTGGTTAGCTTAGACACTCCCGGCTCCCTGAGGCTCAGTCCCTGACCCGTACATGAATTTGCACACTCGTGATCACCAGATAACACTCGGGTTTGTGTCTGCTGGCCACAAAACAGCACAAACATCAGCATGTCCACTTAAAACACACGCGCACGCACGCGCACAGACATGCACACGCTATAACATTTAAGAGGAAATATTACTCCACATTGAAATGCCTTACTTCATTTTCTAGGTGTGTCCACACTAATTTAAAATATCATCCCTAGCAATCCCCAGATAATGACTTTAGAAACTTCCTCATCAGTATTTTCTTTTTTGATGTTGTTCATATTCATTAATATTTTCTTTATTTGCGCCTGTAAATATATTAAGCATCCAAATAGTCACTAAGGATTTGGTTAAAAGAGCTGTAAGCATTTTTTTTTTTAATGTATTAAGATTGCCCCTGGCTATCTTCTTTACTCCTGACTGGTAGGTGCAGCTAATTAGGTTGAATATTCCAGATAAATGGAAGTCCCTGCAGAGAGAGATAATTCAAGCCATTCCCTATTTCATAATGAACACTGTAAAAAATGATTTCTTCATTAACAGAAGAGGGGGCTGCTTGAGGGGGTGGAAATCCACAGAAAGAGCTCTCCCTGGGTTTTGCAGAGGGAATATTTTCAATAGGCATATCCTCAACATTGAAAAATGTTCTTCGAGGATCAAGTAGTGCAACTCTTCAAGCCAGTCAGTTTTCCACCCAAGATCAAAGGTGACATTTTAAAAAAGAGGCCGATAAAGAGAAAGAAGAAAAACTTGCTACAGTTGAGAAATTCTATGGTCGCATCAAGTCGGATGTAAGCGAGTTCTGTGTATCCCCTCGTGCTCATCTGTGACTCCGAGCTGAACTCTCTGCCGGGAAATCTCTGTGGCCACCTTTAAAGGAGATGTGGCCCATATTGCCTATATCTCCACTGGCTCTGAGCAGCACATAGTGCATTTTTGTCCCGGGGTGAAGACAGTAAAGTGACCTTTATTTGCAGGATGCAAGCTGGCTTTTGATGCCCACCCTTTAAGCTGACCACTTCCTGATGGATCATGCTCTCAGAACTTTTCACTGAACAGGCTGCCCTGAGCATCTCTCTTTCTGCTCAGAGTCCCTGTATTTTGGTATAGACAGCAACTTTGTCCCCCTCTGCAGAGATGGCAGAGTGGGGTGGTCTCCCCCAAGCATCCACATATATTCCAAGAGGCCCCAGCCAAATTTCCAAAGTTTCGAGTTACTTTTCTACCTCGCTGAATAAAAAAGCAGGTTCCAAGTCAATCGGTGTCTTATCCTGAGAAGTAGTATCACCATCTTCCTCTTCTCCATTTTAAGAAAGCCTTTCTTTATGTCTACCGTAAATTTCCTGCCTCATTATACACGCAGCCTGGAAAGCTGGTTGCTCACTGGTCATCTTCTGCCACACTAGGAGCACACTTTGAATCTGAGCACAGACTGCCTTCAGCAGGTTATAGCCATATCCGACCCTCACTGCCTACTGCACCAGTCCTGATTCTTTTGCTTAATTTTGAAGTATCTCTAGCATCTGGCCGCAGACTATCTAATCTGTGCTATATATCCCCATTGATCAATTACATTAAACCCATTGCCTCTATCTCTTTGCTTTTCTTACTATCCTAAACTTGTTGTACTTGTGCATACCTCCATGGCTTTGTGCCTATTGTTTCTGACACCTGACTTCAAATGAATTCATGCTCATAGCCCCTGATAATGGTTTATTGAGGGCTGGATATGTGCCAATTACTGTGCTAGTCACTTTGCCTATGGTATATTATATTACCTGTATAATGCCCAAGGAAGATAAGTATATTTATCCCTGTTACACCAAAAGGGAAACTGAGGCTCAGAGATTGTAGCAGATGCAGAGATGCCTTCCAGAGAGCTGCCCCCATTTTCAAGACAAAGTCACTCATTCTCTCTGCTGTTGAGGGTGTTGATTGCTGACAGTTCACACTGTCGCTCCTTCTCCCCCGAATTGGAAGGGTGTTGTTCTTCCCTGCCAGGGGGCAGCCTATACCCTATGACTTCTTGCTGAAAGAATATAAAGGTCTGGAACTCTCGCCTTAATTTGGGACATTTCTGAAGGACCATCCCTGTCCAGAGCTCCCCGTGGGGTCAGCCAAGGTCTCTTGGTGTAAGTGTATCATGGCTTGACTTCTCCTTCTGCCCAGTCCTGCTTCCCACAGCCCTCACTGGTGGTGCTTCTGAGAGCCCTCCCCGATAAAACTCTTGCACACAACCTCTGTCTCAGAATCTGCTTCCTCGGGAAACCGTCTTGAGAAAGAAGTTTGCTTTCTTTGCCCCAAATAAAGATCAAGTGAATGATACATGTGGGATTTAAACACAACTCTCTTTCAAAGACCATGTTCATTTTTCTTCGCTGCTCCTTCTCCATCCAAAGACCACCCGTCTTTCCCATCTCAGACGGGCTCCGGGCACAGGGATGCTTACACACCCCACCAGAGGAAATTGAGGCAAAGATTGGCCTCTGGGAGAGTGTGCGAGCACGTGCATCTGGCACATGGAGGTGTTTTGTTTGTCCTGTATTGTCCTAAAAAAAAAAAAAAAAAGTGTCAGCATTTTACAACTCAGCAGATTTCTCTCTCACACACACACACAGAGGGAGAGAGAGAGAGAGGGATTTCCTACTTCTTTTGAAAAAGAGCAGCAGGTCATACTAAGCCCACTTTGCCACAGCTGAGTAATGCCTGTGGTTGGGTAGGGTCGGTCCCTGTAGACACTTTGCAGTTTGTTGCTGTCTGCACCATCCCCAAGCAATCCTTGACGCGGAGCCTGGAGACAGTTATCATTTGCCATTTATCATATTGTAGTCTATTTTTATTCCTTTCATGGAGAACTAGTTCTCTATATGTGTGTCCCTACAAAAACAAACAAACAAACAAAAAAACAAGAAAAGATAGGCCTAGAAGATCATATATTTTGAGAGAAGAATGAGCCAAAGCTCTGGGGAAGGAGGATGAGTAAAGCTTAATTCTACCTCTTTAACATGTAAAGGGAAAGGATGAGTTACAAAAATCCATCTTACATTGGCCACTTCATTGTCTTCTGGTACCTACAGAAATTATAACAGGTGTTTATTTTTTTTAAGATTTTATTTATTTATCTGAGAGAGAGAGAGTGTGTGAGCGAGAGAGAGAGTGGGGGGGAAGAGGCAGAGGGAGAGGGAGAAGCAGACTTCCCGTTGAGCAGGGAGCCTGATGTGGGGCTCGATCCCAGGACCCTGGGATCATGACCTGAGCTGAAGGCAAACACTTAACTGACTGAGCCACCAGGTGCCCCAGTACCTATGGAAATTAACGTTTGGGTCGCCCTGGTCTATGAATAAGATCAAGGAATGATATTATCAGTCAGGTGTTGTACACGGTCTAGCAGAAGTAGCCCCAGATTTGGAGGTCATAAGAAAAGTATAAGAAAGGAGACTGGTCCTACGTCTGCCATGATATGGTCCTAGGGAGAAACCCTGAAACCTGACCAATCTCAGACACTATGCAAAATGAGTGCTGTACTAAGCACTCCAAGATTCTGTCCAGCTGTAAACTCAGATCTGTGATCCATTTGCCTATTGTGCTGTACAATTAAGTTTGCCAGAGTAATAAACATATGAGGGCACGGATTATATCAGTCATTTCTTTATATCTCTTCCCAGTGTAAAATGGGAAATATGCTTTGTATGCACGTCGATTGATTAAATGACTGCTCTCCAAAGCTCAAAGTTAGAACCTTGTTCACAACAAGGAGAACCTAATACAGACCACAAACATCCATCTAACAAGAAAGAAAAAACAAAAAAATCAAGCCATTAACGTTGGGAATAGTGGGAGCTGCATACTGCATGCAAGAAAAGTAACCACAGTTCACAAATGGAAAGTGTCGTAATAATTCTGGAGGAAAAAGAGTCAAAAATGAGTTTCCTCTAGTACTGCGATTTCTCATGAACAGAAGGAGCCCTTTGGACAGAGTCTGGAGGGAATTGAAACTCACTACTCTGGAAAATTGATTCATCAGGATGAGAGAAAGTCACAGCTTTCTACTTGAGATCTCCCTCCCACTCTGGGCTCTGCTTTGTTTCAGAAAGGGTTTCGGGGGGGAGGGGTCTGAGACTGATGTGAATCACCCAGAGTTTGACTAAACCTCCGCTCTTTCTTTAATTTTTTGCAATTTCTCTGGCATAATTGTTTTAAGAGGATTTTTCCTGAATTATTTCTTCAAACCAATTGCCTTCTTGGTTTAGAGGTATGCCACATGGCAGCCTCTGTGTCATTTTCCTAAGGAAACGAAACAAAAAACAAAAAACAAGCCCAATCACTTGATGGCTAATGAGTTTGGTAACTTTCCCGAAGCCTGAGGACGTTTGGAGAGGCGCCATATTGTACCACAGAGCCTTTTGCCATCTTGCTGCCCCCGACTCTTTTCGGGCCCCAAGGTCTTCCAAAAGCCCATGTTCCCACCCACATCTCTCTCTGGCACATATCTGAGAAGAGTAGCTTTGACCTTCTCCCTCAACTGCTTCTTTCTGGGAGAAGAGCCCCCCTGGCCTGCCTAGAATTTCCATGTCCCTGGAGTTGTAGTGAGCAAAAATTTCTTCATCTTGTTACACTTAAATATTTTCTTTAAGCCTCCCAAAGTACCTGGCACCCTGGGCATAGCATCTATGTATTTTCTCTGCCTGGCACCTTTGTGTGATTCTTACTCTAGAATATTAAACCTCGATGATTATTTGGTTCAACTCCCTCATTTCATAACTGGGGAAATTGAAGCCCAACGAAATTAATTCCTCTAGAATTCCTAAATATAAGTAAACTACTCTAAGCAGTGATCAACTGAAGAAATAGCTCTTTGTTCCACACACCAGCTTTGTTTATACCCCAAACTACGTATATATAGTTTGGGGTATATATATATGTGTGTGTGTGTATATATATATATATATATTCTGTTACGTGTGATATAAAGAATTTCCCAAGGTAATTTTACCTACAGTTGATTTTTGCCCTAGACTTTGATTAGAACTTAATACCCAAATAATGTGGAACCCCATGTATATAATAAGTGCTCCAGCAGAACGTCTTGATGGGGCAGTGAATATCACTGGGGACCAGCAAGTCCCAAGCAAAGTATGTTATATTGTAAGGTACAAGTACTTTGTGGGAAATTCCCAGAGCTGTAGGGATTTTTGCATGGATGGATCATGGGTTAGATGTGGTGTGGGAAGTGGATAGTTTGGTGACCAGAGGGAGAGAACATAGTCTTCCATGGAAGCTAAGGATTTTATATTTTGTCTTATGGGTAGTGGAGTCACTGAGGTCTAAGGAGAAAAGAACTTGGTCTGTTTTTGCTTTTTACTTCCCCAGGAAGGTAGAAAAACACTTGCAGAGTGGTAATACGGGGAGCCAACAAGATTTTTAAGAGGCTCTTGCAAAGATCCAGATGAGAAATGATGGCCAGAAGAGAAGATAAGGGAACAGATGGAGGTATATTTAGGGAATAAAATCAACAGAACCTGAGAAGAAGTTAGATATGGCCGGTGATTGACAAAAACTAGGCAGTTGAAAAACCTCTGCCCCCAAAGTCACTTACTTGGTAATTATCATTCAAATCATACGAGCTGGAGTGTAATTTTTATATTTGAACTGCAAATCCAACTAATAATCAGACACTTTTAGCTCCAAGTGCTACAAAATACCTTGGCCAAATTTAAACACAAATTAGTCAATGGTGCTCCTATTAATTCTTTAGTCCTTAACGTAATCACACATAAAATTTTCCAGTAGTTTCAAAATCCAAGAGTCATTAAGGTCTGAGCCTTCTAGAGAGTAAGAATTACCACTGTTTCCTCTTGCTCACAAGGCTAATTTTAAACATGACCTTTTGATATGTCATAAGTTGTTATTAATGCCACAAACATATATAGATCAATAGCTTAAGGATAAAAGAGACAACAGTGAGACAATAGACTGGTTTCCGATTTCGGTAAATGTCAGGCAATGCTATTGACAAACTAAACAGTAGCCCGGGGTTACGAATGCAAATACCTGCACAGTCCAGGTCACTAGCCTGGTGAGCATATGTGCACGTGAGGCCCGCAGGGAAATGGAGAACACACCTCTAAAGAGGCATCTCCTACCCTTCTCTGGTCTTTTTGTTACCATGCAAGAATACCTGTCCAAGGTCACCAGATATTCCAGAGTTTTTTAAAGGTAGGTGAAAATAAACGGCAGGGCCAACCAAACCACATTTGTAAGGTACATCCAGCCCGTGACTCATCAGTTTGCAGATGTGGCTATTCAAAGTGTGGTCCAGGGGCCAGTGCCATCAGCATCCCCTGGGAGCCTGCTAGAATGCAGAATCTCGAGCTCCATTCTAGACTCGTTCCATCGGAATCTACACTTCTAGAAAGTCCCTGGCGATCGTGTCCACATTCAAGTTTGAGGAGTATGGGTCTTAACCTCAAGCACAGTCCTGTGGAATTTCTCCCCCTGTAACCAGAGCAGACATGAGGAAACTCTTCTGTTACCAAAGCAGCACCCAGGGTGCTTTTTGGAGATGAGAGAGGGAGGATCGCATTCCCAACAGGGCCACTCGGAGTTGATTCCAGAAGAGCGACACAAGATTTCTTCTCGGCACCTGAGTGGCTCATTCGGTTAAGCGTCTGCCTTCAGCTCAGGTCATGAACCCAGGGTCCTGGTTTCGAGCCCCGAATTGGGCTCCCTGCTCAGCGGGGAGTCTGCTTCTCCCTCTGCCCTTCACCCCACTCGTGCTCTCTCTCTCTCGCTTTCGCTCTCTCTCTCTCTCTCAAATAAATAAATAAATAATCTTAAAAAAATATTTCTAGAATCCATTGCCTCCTATTGTTCAGACTTGTTGTCCCTTCAAAGCCACTGAACAAAATGCATAATTTCAAATCTATAATAATACATTCAATTAAAAAAAAAAACACTTTTCAAGTTAGAAAACACTCCAACTCCAAGAGAGTTCAGGATGCTCCAGTCAAACAGACTAATGCACAATAAGATATATTGACTGGTCTTGGCTGTAGTGCAGCAAAGAGTCTACCAGCCTCCACCTCTGGTCCCCGTTTGTGGAAGCCGAACCAGGAGCTAGATCTACCATTAAAGCATGAAGCATGGCTTTATTCTTCTGCTTTGACATTCCAGTAACTTTAGAGGGGGAATCAGGCTGGAGGTGAGGCCGGGGCAAGCCCGCATAGACAGAAATAACTGGGAAGCTGCCTGGTGTGTCTCTTTCACACACGGACTTCCGTTTCGGGTCCAGAATCTGGAAGTGCCCCCGAGGTACAGGAAAGACGAAACTCAGAGTTGGGAATGAATGAATGACCGCTAGGCGTGTTTCAGTTCCTGTCTGGGAAGCAGCAGCTGCTGAGAACGAGAAAGTACGAGCTTTGCTTACCGACTCTGCAGGCTGGAACCTGGAAGGGAGAGCTGACAAACTGTGCCCCGAGCAATTAACTGGGGAGGCAATTCCTCAATATTCCCATGACATTTGTGTCTGTTCGACTCATGCGGAATGTCTTCTAGCAGGTCCCATTGTGAACAGGCTTCACGAGCAAGCAGGTGAGCTAGGGGACGAAGCGCCTGGGCTTGCGATATGGTATCAGAGCCTATCTCGGCCGGTGCTGGCTAAGTGATCTTAGCTGAGTGTCTGCATCATCCCTAGCCTCAGTTTACCCATCCTTGCAGAACAGGGATGAGATCAGGCCGATGAAATTCTTTCTCGTCTATGTCTTAGCATGGAACCTAAAACCTAAGAGGAGGCACAAACCATCCTTCCCAACCACCTGTAAGATTCCAAAAACAAACAAACAAAACCCAAAAACAAAACACCCCCCCCCAAAAAAAACCAGGTTTCCTTCTATTGTACCCCCTGGCATTCAGCAGTAACTTACACTTGCATGGTAGGCTTAAAGTTTCAAAACCCTTATATGTGTTTTAAAACCATAATGTGTGTTGCCCCAGCATTCCAGTGAGTTAGGCAAGGCAAGAATCATCATCACTATTTTTTAAAATGTAAAAACTGGAATAACTGGTAGAAGACAGGCCTTCTGACTTCAATTCCAATAATATTTCCACTCCTCTGCCCTCTCTATTTTGCAAATAGTAAGGACTCAATAAATATTTGTTGAATATACAATTTCAGGAACCCCAGTGAAAAATCCAAAATACAGATGCTCTTATCCTACAAGCAGAAAAAAAAGCACAGTGTTGAGGGTTCCCCGCCCCAGGACAGGTTTTTAAGGTGTTCCAGGTGAAAGAATTTGTCTTTACATCTCTTGGAATCCCCAGGGGCACCAAGAAGTGTGCTAACATAGTGACCCGACTTGATTTTTTTCCCGGTGATTGATTTGTAAATGATCATCAATGTATGGGTATTAGATGTTTGCACACAGGAGATGGAGGGCCACGTTTTCATAAGTAAATGAAATGGAAAATGCACTCATGTTCGTATCAGTTGTAATTGTAGCAAAGCGTTAATGTTCACCCAGAGCACATAACCTGCAGCCACCAGCGGTCCTCCCTATGGGAGGGTTTTGTTCTGTTAGCTGAAGTCACCTCCCTTCTGCCTGTGCACTCAGAGCTTGCGGAGTTCATCTTTCACAAACACGCTAGAAATACTGAAGCCATTCTATGGGTCAGTGCTGAATTTAAGGAGCCACGTATCAACTTGAATCAGCCTGATTACAACTCCTCTGAACCTAATTGGCAAAACCTAACTGCATTCATGTTTTATTAAAAGCAACTTTCATTACATAGGGTTTGCTGTCAGAAAAATAAAATCACATCTGCAAGTACTTAGGTATAAAATTTTGCAGATAACTTCCAGTCGTCGGTAATTTTATATTAGAAACTGTTTTTCCAATACATGCTAAAACTTTGTTCATCAGTATTAAACACGCTTTACCTACCACTCTCAGAATATTTATGGGATTTGTAATATAACCTTTTTTTTCCTTCTTCTTTAGAGATGTAGTAAACTCGTTTCTGCCAACCTTATTTTTGGCAGCCTCCCTAGGCCCTTTGGAAACTATAAATTGGTTTGCATTTTATATTCCACTGTTTACCATTCTCTCCACGCCCCCCTCCTTAGAATAAATTCCAGTCCATTTTTTAAAAATTAGTAGTAGGTGTTGGCTGCAAAACGGATGGGTTCTGCTTGAATTCCCACTATGGGGAGTTTTTGTTGATTGTTAGATACAGGATTCCCCACTAGTTCCCTTCCCTTAAGTGTACCCCTAAATTCACAACAATATGATATGGCTATATTTATCACCACCACCATATTCCAAGTTAAGATCTTTGTGTTAACGTCAGAATGCTTTTGCAAGCAACGAACATGGACTAACAGTAGCTTAAGAAAACAAAACTCTTTATTTGGGGATACTTTTATTTTTTTAACTAAATTTATTTTTAGAGAGAGAAAGAGAGAGTGTGCAGGGGGAGGGGCAGGGGAGAGGAAGAGAGAGAATCTGGAGCAGACTCCCTGCTGAGCACGGAACCCGAGGTTGGGCTCCATCCCATGACCCTGAGATCATGATCTGATCCTAAATCAAGAGTTGGACACTTAGCCAACCGAGCCACCCCAGCTCCCCAGCAGAATTAGAGGAGCATTGGGACACCTGAGTGGCTCAGTCAGTTAAGCGTCTGCCTACGGCTCAGGTCATGATCCCAGGGTCCTGGAATCGAGTCCCCCACCTGGCTCCCTGCTCAGTGGGGAGCCTGCTTCTTCCTCTTCCTCTGCCTCTCCCCCTGCTTGTGCTCTCTCTCTCTCTCTCTGAAAAAGAAATAAAATCTTTGAAAAAAATTAAAAAAAAAAGAATTAGAGAAGCATTGGCAGGCTAGCACAGAGAGTTCCCATATACCCTCCCCCAGCAAACTCTAATGATAACACTTACATAACGTGATACATTCATCCAATATAAGAAATTCACATGGGTACAATGCTATTGACTAATCTACAGACTTCTTATGGGTTTTCCAAGTTTTCCCACTGATGTCTTTTTCTGTTCCAGGATTCAGTCCAGGATCTCACACTGCATTTAATTTTCACGTCTTCTTAATCTCCAATCTATGATAGCTACTTTGTCTTTCTTTGCCTTTTATGACCTGGAACCTTTTGAAAACTGCTGGCCAGTTACCTTGTATAATGGTTCCCAGTTTGCGTTTGTACTATGTTTTTTCAACCATTAGATTAAGGTTATACTTCACTGGGAAGAATCCCATCAGGGGGAACATGATGATGTATATCTTATCCCAGGTGATGTTAACCTTGACCTCATGGATAAGGTGGTGACTGCCCACTTCTTCCACTCTGAAATTTTCCCTTTGCAATTAATAAGTATTTATATTGTGAGAGATGTTTTAAAACTATGCAAATATCCCATTTCTCCTGAAATTTTTGCCCACTAAAATTTCAATATGTCTCAGTGGATCTTGCCTACAGTAATTTTTCCTGGATTCTGATTGCAGTCTTCGATGCTCTTTCTTCTTTCTATCTACTCACTGAAACTCTCGTGTAAGAAAGACGTGCCCTTTCCACCCCATCCTTTATTTATTTAATTATGTATTTGTCAGTATGAATTCAAGGATGTTGATGTACTCTTTAGGTTACAGCAATCATATCATTATTTATTTTATGGCTTAAATTTTCCCCAATGCTTTGGACATTGGGAGCTTCTGAAAGTTGGCCTGGGGTCTTTTACCATATACCTCTTCCATTTTTTTCTTTTCTTTTCTTTTCTTTTCTTTTTTTTTTTTAAGGCACTTACTTAGTTTTTGGCACCACATTATGCTCCAAGCTCTTGGATTTTACCTGCCCCAGCCCTGCAGTCAATCCTTTTTCCAAGGAGCCTTGGTTCCTTTTACTAGAGAAAGAGATTTAGGTACTAGGAGTACTTATTGATACAGGAGTTTTTTTCATGCCTTCTCCAGAGACAGAGCTGGGATCTGTATGTCTAGTACGTCTACAGGTGCATACTAAGCCATGTGCCCACATATATCTGTGTTTATTTTTGTATCTACCTATCTGCATGGACATGTTTAAAACCCTGAGTTTATACTGATACCTCTGACTCTAAAATTCTTCATTTGTAACTTCTTTGGACAATGAGAAACGTTGTTTCTCATTATCTACAATGTATTGGCTGATGAGTCCCACCCTAGTATACATAGAAAGTGGTTGCAGAATTGCTGACCCTTCCTCATGAAGAAAGACTTTACCAACTAGAGGACAGTGTTTGCAGACAGTTCTTTTTGGCCTTGAGCCTTCTGGTGTCGAGTCAGAACACCATTATCCAGAGACAGCTCCTTGTTGCCCCACTGCCCCCCGGGAGACCCTCACTCATTTGCAGCAAAGTTTGATTCATTTGCCAGACTGCATTCCATCTTGGGTTCTCCCCACAACCTGGCTGAGTTTTCCCTTACATTTATATCAAGAAATATTCGCTCCTTGTACTGTAGAGTTCAACGGGCTTTGGCAAATGCCTGGCATTGCCCACCCACCACTTACGGAACAATTCCACCACCCTCCAAATTCCCTCAAGCTGTGCCTTTGTCTTCAACCCATCTCCCCACCCTGACCATATCCAATCTGTTCTCCGTTTCTACAGATTTTGTTTTGTTTTTTCAGAATGACATTAAATGGAATCATCCAGTATATAGCCTTTGGGGTTTAGCTTCTTTCTCTTAGCAAGATGCATTTAAGATCCACCTATGTCTTTGTCCTAATCCAGAATTTGTTCCCTTTTTATTGCTCAGTAATAGTCTATTGAATGGGTGTATTACATTTTGTTGACCCACTCACTAGTTGAAGTTCACCAAGTTATTTCTCCCGTGCCTCACACATTCAGTGTCATATCTTAAAAGCTCTTTATCTATCTCAAGGTCACACATGTTTCCTTCTACACTGTCCTTCTAGAAGTTACATAGTTTAACATTTTAGATTTAAACTATTCTATGATTCCTTCCAAAAAAACTGTCCACAGGGGTTTGGGTTGCACTTCTCAATAGCAAATGTGGAAAGTCATTTGCTGGTCATCTCAGGAGCAGAAGTAGGAGCAGCAGGTCTGGCGTCACAGTTCAAGAAGGCTAGACTCTTCTTTCTCCCTCTGGAAGCTTCCAAGGAGACGGGACTGCCAGCACATGGAAACTCCAGGGCAGAGACCCAGCTCTCCTTCAGCTCTCCTTCAGCCACCACCACTTCAGGACCAAGTACCCTATGTTCTCAAATAACTGCAGGCAGGACAGACACTGACTCCAGCCCCTCGAGCAGAGAACAAGGTCAACAAAATACCGCTTGTGACAAACAGCATCCTCAGGATATAACATGCAGTTTAGCACAAAGAGTGGGAAGAGGCAGGTTTTCCGAAGTGGCAGAACAGGGGAAGCCAAAAAACCTCATCATTCTCCCGGACGCATCTCCCTCCTTCTACCCATATCCCAACTTTCCCAGGGTCCCCCAGATTTGACTTGTAATACACCTTAAATCCCTCTGCTGCTTCCCATATCCTCTGTAAACCCTCTGGTCCAAGCTACCATCTTAGTAATGCGCGAGAATCTGTACGGCCCCATAACAAAGCACCACTGACTGGGTGGCTTACGACCACAGAAATTTATTGTCTCACGGTTCTGGAAGCCAGCAGTCCAAAATCAAGGTGTCAACAGGGCCATGCTGTCTCTGAAGGATCTAGGGTAGAATTTGTTCCTGGCCTCTGTCCTGCCTTCTGATATCTCCTCGGTTTGTGGCAGCAAAGCTCTAGTCTTCTGGCATTCTCCCCGTGTGCCAACACACCGACGTCTGTGTTAGTCAGGGTTCTCCAGAGAAAAAGAACCCACAGGAGAAAAAATGGAAGCTATATATGTGGAGAATGCTATATGCATACCTGCACACATTTGTATATAGAAAGAGAGAGAGAGAGAGAGAGAGGGAATGAGATTTTAAGGAATTGACTCCTATGGTTGTGAGGGCTGGCAAGTCTGAAATTTATGGAGGAGGAGGGCAGGCCAGGAATTCCAGTAAGAGTTGATGCTGCAGTCCTGAGTCCGCATTCCACCAGGAAGCGTCTAGAATCTCAGGCAGGGTTTCTGTGCTGCAGTCCTGAAGAGCATTCCTACTCAGTGGTCTGGCCTTGTCCACTCTTGCTCTTCCAAGATCCGTTCTCCACACAGCAACCCCAGTGAGTTTTAAGACACAAACAGGATTATGTCACACCTCTCCTTGGAACACTTCCGTCACCCCCCATGGCTCACAGGATAAATTCCAAGCCCCTACGTGTGGCCTGAAAGGTTGGGCCACAGACTGTCCCAGAGAGCCCTGGTGTGGGCGCACTGTCTTGGTTTTCTATAGCACCCTCTTTGCTCGAACGTGTTCTGGGAAGGTGATCAACCATGTGGTTGGCCTGTCTAGGGCCTTATGTGGTCTAGCACCCGCAGAGTCTCTGACCAATCCCATGCCACTGTCCCCTCCTTCTCCTCACTCAGGCCACGTGGACCTCCGGTTCCTCCATCCATTGGGCGCCCTCCTCCCATGAGGCCTTTGCACAGACTAGTCCCTCTGCTGAGAAGTCTGTCCCTTCTAAGCCTCCTCCACTTCTTGGTTCCATATCTTTAATCTCAGCATGATTGTCCTGTCACCTCCGCCCTGAATGTTCTCGTCAGGGTTCTCCAGAGAAGCAGAACCAACAGGAAACAGACACACAGAGAGAACTGCCTCACGCCATCCTGGAGGCTCACAGGTCCCAAGAGATACAGTCAGCGAGCTGGAAACTTCCACCTGATGATGGAGTGCCGCTCTACACACCCAGGTTGGCTCAGCGGGTCAGACAACACTCAGTTCATGATGGGCATCTCGGGTCACGTGGTAACTAGGTGGCACACGGTTAAGTGTTCAGTCTCTACTAAGGCCCAAGAGCAGGCCAAGAGCTGTTTCATGAAGGGGGAGCTCCTCACAGAGGAGGGCAAGGCTTTGCTCCTCAAATCCGAAGGGTCTGTGCTGTGATTCACTGAGAGGGGCCTGCCAAACCTCCACACAGCCTCCCCATCCACCAGTGACAGAGAGACTCCACTGGATCTGCTGGATCATCCTGTGGCCCAAGTGGCAGAGTAGCTGGCCAGACGTCCTGGGCCTCTTGAAAAGCCTCTCTTGCTTGGGGCCCCACGCAAAACCAGCCGCTTTCTGGATCACTTGGTAAATGGGCCAGAGCCACCTGCCTGAATGCGAATAGATTGATTCCCAAATGCAAAGAGGCCCACTAAGCACTTGCCTCTTTCTTGACTGTAGGAAGAGCCAGATGCAGCAACCTACCCTCCTCCTTAGAAGAGGTACCTTGACACGCCCCATACCACTGGACCCCTAGAAATGTCACTGAGGCAGAAGGCATCTGAATTCTCATCAGATTTCTTTCCCACCCTCTATCACTCAACTGTCAGACCAAGAAGTCTTGAGTAGTTGCTGCTTCTTGCTCCCAAGATCCAATCGGCAGAGTACCCTCGCTGTAATGGACCAGTGTGACACCTTGTGGAGGGGGAAAGGCCACCAAGCTCCCTGTGGACTAAATCATACCACAGGGCTGGAGAGCTGATATGCCCCTGAGGTAGGACAGAGAAAATACATTGCCGGCTTTGCCAGCTAAAAACAAAGTGCTTCTGGTGGGTCTTACAGACCGGGATGGAGGAAAAGGTATTTGTTATAGCCCAGAGTTGCATCTCAGATACCAGGTTATGTGTTAATTTAACCAAGCCAGGGAACCACGGCTGGCACAGCAACTACAATTGGAGTCACCCCCTGGTTAAGCTCGTGACCATCCATGGGATCCTCCAAGCGTCTTCCGCACAGGCCAGACAGACGAGTTGAACTGGGCCATGATGGGATCGGCAGCCCCCACCGCAACAATCTTTCAAGTCTTCAGTGATGGCGCTGATCCTTGGGATCCCTCCAGGAATGTGGTGGGGCTTTTGGTTTACTCTTGGCCTAGGTAGAGGCAGTTCTAGTGGCTTCTGCTTGACCTGTCCCCCCATAAGAGTGCTCACTCCACAAGTCAGGGAACCTATGTGGGGATTCTGCAGGCTGCTGAGTGTGTCTCTTCTGATTATACATTCTGGAACTAGAGAAACAACTACAGGATGGGTCCAGGGACTCACTGGGGCCACTGCAAGAGGGACCTGAGCTAAAACTTCATTGGTCACCTGGCCTCCCCAAGCCCCCACTCTGCCTGGAGGGCCACAGGGACCTTTGCGTCTCCTGGAATTAGTGTCAGTTTGGAGCTGGGGTCCAGTAGTCCCCAAAAGGGCTGATTACTTCCTCTGCCCCAATACACGGTAGCCTGGTGAGGGGTCTCAGGGCACTTTGGAAAAGGCTGGGAGAAGGAGTAACAGTATAAATTTTGACAGTATTGGGATCTTTCCTCCAAAGCCTTAGCCTCCCCTCCCTTCAAGGTATTCGGGGCCTGTAAGTGGCTCAAATGTGGAGATTGATTGAGGGACCCTGACTTCGTGTTTTTATGATAAGGTTAGACGTTTGTCCACTTGATCTAGAACTTTCCTGCTTATACAGATCAAGGAAGAATTTAGTGGGCTTCCTATTTCATTTCTAGGAACACTCTGGTCAACTAGCCAACACCATGGGTCTGCATGCGTCGCACTGTTCTGATTGCTATTTTCTATTTCTGCTGTCCACTACAGCGATCATGACCACTTGGCCTTTGGTGGTTGAGTGTCACCACTTGGCGCGTGCCCTGGAGGACCCAATTACCCCCATTGCATTTAGGTTTCCCAATTCACTGGCCACAGCTCCCACCACAAGGCTTGGCCCTCAGAGGGGAATGACCACAGAGCTCCTCAAGGACGCTGGGGCTCCCCTCGCAGATTTATTTCTCTGAGTTGTGGCAGAGGGCATGTCTGTGTCTCCCCTGCCAGGCTCAGTCTCACCTCTAGGCCCTCAATTACAACCTTTTTGGGGATCCCTGCCCTCCACTCCTCCACAGAACCAGGCCCTCTTCATTGATGGTGACATTTTATTTTTTAAAAAAATTTTTTAAAGATTTTATTTATTTATTTGAGAGAGAGGGAGAGAGCACAAGGAGGGGGAGAGGGAGAAGCAGACTCCCCACTGAGCAGGGAGCCCGACGCGGGGCTCAATCCCAGGACCCTGAGATCAGGACCTGAGCCGAAGGCAAACGCTTAACTGCACCACCAAGGCGCCCCTATGGGGATATTTTAACTAAAGAACTAACAGGAACTAACTGCATTCTGGCCTCTGTCCGTGTCTACCCAACAGTCTTGTGTGCTTTGTTGTGTCCCTTCCCTCCCAGGAGGTAGCCATCCTGACTTTGGGTTTACCTAGTTTCTGTGCGTGGTGCCTGAAAGCTACCACCTACCCAATATGAAGATGGAAATTCGAGAACAGAGGTGGAGCAGATCAGCCCCCCAACCCCCTCCCCGGAGTGGAAGCAGGCAGGCTTCAGGACGTGCCTTCCCCTGAGCTCTCACCAGCCACTTGGAGAGAAGCAGGGCCGGCTGTGGACTCCTCTGGTCTCTTTCCATCCTGTGAAACATGCATTTTCTGGTCTTGGCTTAATAGTGTAGCTGTGACGCGGTGGGATTACACGTGTGCTGCTGGGAAATGTGAAATCAGAACCAGGCAGGACCTCCCCTGAGAAAGGCTGCCTATAAATCGTAAAACCCTTAAATGAATAGCTTAGAGGCACAGGGTTGCCTTGGGTTAGGGTTAATTGGGTCGGGTACAAAGGGTTTTATGTTCATAACTTACTGTCCATCTAGCCCCTTCCTGATTTTCTGAAAGTTATTTTGTTCTGGAGCAAATTTGCATTTGCTTTTCTGACAATGAGTGGTCTGCAGCTCGGCTCCTTTCAGCTGTTGGGAACTTGTAACCTGCTCAATATCTACCAGATTTTCTCTCTCTGATGCATCCGTTTCAGATACGTCGAAAGGGAGTTGGGGGGTTTCGGTTTTTTTTTTTTTTTTAAATCCTCCTTCTCCATCCAGAAAATTGCTTCAAACTTACTATTTTTGCTTTGCTCTTTTAAAGCCCTCAACACATTGTTTTTCCTTTTCTGACCATGCTCTAGCACATTCTCAGCTAAGACTCCAGCCTCTGTAGGCCTGTGTTAAAGCTAGAAGCTGAAGTCCAGTGGCCAAGAGCCCAGATCCTGTGTTCAGCTAGATTTGAGTCCAAAGGCCTGCTCTGCCACTGAGTTCTCAGACTTGAGGTCTTAATATCTTCATCTGCAGGATGGTTCTGACCACCAGCCATGGCTTTTGTGTAGACTTAAGGACATAATATGCACAAAGGTCTATGATGTGCCAGGCAAGTAATTCATACACTAAGAGTCATCACAAAATGCTAACCGGTGGAGTGGTCCAAAGCTCGGGCTATGGAGCTAGACTACCAGGGTTCAATTCCCAGCCCTCCCTTGGTCAAATCGGGTAAGTGCTCTGTGCCTCAGTTTCCTGAGTTGCCAAAGGGAAACCATAATTGCATTTCCACATTGGATCATCTTGAGAATGAAATGAGCCAATATCTGGGAAATGCTGAGAGCCATGCCTAGCACATAATAAGCAATCAAAAAAGTGTTAGCTATTAAGATTATAGAGCAGTAGTAAAAAAGAGTTCCCAGCTGCAAAGCTGTCACTTTCTAAATAACCTGCTCATAATAAAATTAACTTTTCTCTTGAAATGAAACATACACATCGTTCTAATCCCTCCAGTTCTCCCTCTTCCTGCGAAGGCAGCTTGCCTGGGCATCCAGAAAGAATGATGAGAGACGCCACGGAATGAAACCCTGAGAAATGTTGAGGAATAAGCTGCAGCTTACCCCATTCATTGCTTTATAGGCAGGGTGACCCAAATATAATCACAACCTGGTCTGGATGAAAACACGGCAAAGTCATCATGCCTTCCTGGTACAGCTAAAATTTCTCTCATTTGCAACTAGAGTACTGAGCCATGGACTCTATGGAAAGAGGGGGGCGGGGAAGATGTCATAGAGAGAAGCCCAAATTAGGCATCATGGCACCCTGGAAGAAAAGACTGAAGTGTTTCTGTCTGACTTGCCAAGTCCTGATTCTTATCCATTTCTTGTTCTGGGAGCTACCCTTGTATCCTTTCGATAGTATCTCCATTGTGCTTGAGCTGGTCTAAGTCAATTTCTAGTCCTTGTAAGTAGAGATTCTGGAGGAAGCCAGTTTTCAGTATGAATGTGTTGGGTAGGACTGCACGGCCATCTCTTCAATCCCTAGAAGACATTCTAGCTACTCAGTCCTTCCGTGAATGGTGGACACCGCACCATCACGCATGTGCGTGCTCACAAAGGTGGAATAAGGCAAAGCTTACATGTGCGAGAGCCTGCTGAGAATTTTCCCCACCAAAAATATTATGGCTGTAGGGGTTTTTTCCTTGCTTACTCTGGCTGACACACCTCTAAATGCCTCCATGAGCTCTAGCTCTGGTATTTGTGTAAATGGGATGGATGAGGGGTGAGGGAGCCTCTTTCTCCACCCCCCTGCCTCCTCCGGCCCTCACCCCCCTCACCCCCTTGCCAAAAACCAAGACAACCAGAAAGGGGTTAGCCCTAGGAGACAACACAAAGTGCTCTGGTTTACAAACATTTCATTTCTTGGAATCCTTCCCTCATTCCTCAAAACCAGAAAGTGACATTTGTTGGTGAGAGCTCCTGGGAAGGCAGAGCCCCAGGATTAGCTCCCACCATGAGTCACACCCCGGAAGTGACAAGGGAGGGGCAGCATGACACAGCAGAAAGAGCGTGGCTCTGGGTGTGGGGCCATCTTGACTTGTGGGTAGGGGTCCCCACCATGTCACTGTGGAACTTTGGGCCAATCACTTCCCCTCTTTGATTTCAGCTTCTCCCTCCCTGAAATGAGGGGCTGGCTTCTCTCAACTGTCTGTGCCTCAGAACCCCCTCAAAGCCCGGGCTCTGCCAGGACTCTTCTGGATCAGACACTGTAGGGCGTGTAAGAACTTGGACACTCATCTGATTTCTAAAGTCTCCTCCAACTACGTGCCTTGTCCTAAAACAATCAGCTCAGAGGCCACTTAGTTCAGCCACTGATGACATGAGCTGAAATGAGATAAAATACAGTTGGGGCAGCTCCTTCCTGCTGAGATTTTCTGCCATTTCCCCTGTCTTATTCCTTGGACATGACGAGAAAGGAATTTTTCAAGATTCAAGCACCATTTCTCAGTGTGTAATTGTTAATGATTGCTTGAAATTTAGACAGGCGTAGCTTCTCATCCCAAACCCTAACACGAGCCCCTCGAGGCCTTTGACTTTGGAAAGTGATTTTTGCCTCCCTGAGCCTCAGTTTCCTCGTACACACAATGGGAATATTGAGGCCATGCCTTAGAAACTTGTTGAGGGAGATAATTTATGCAAAGGCTTTATTCCCACAACAGTAATGTTCAGTGCATGTCAGCCAGCATTACTTTCTTCTTCTGATTCTAACAGAGTTCCTCGCTGACCCCACTGAGCCCTCAGAGTAAGACAGCCGGAGGCTGTTTGGTGTGGGCCCCTTGCTTTTGTTGAAAAGCGAACACCTTTCCCTGACTCAGAAACACCAATACACACTCTTAAGACCCGTGATTTGAGTCATGGGAAGAAACACTGAAGCTACTGCTTTGTTTATCTCCAAGCCCTTATGCAATATTTTTCCCACTATTTTTAAGCCTTCTGTCCCCTTTCCCCTCCCCAACCTCACCCTTCCCCTACTTCAACCCCCTACAGCCCAGCTCCTTATTCAGCTCAGCTATTTCAGTTTTGGGTTGAATGGTCTAGACAGGAACCAAAAAATGCACAGTCTGCATACTGGTCCCCCTCTGGGCCTCACGATTATCCAAAAAGAGCATAGGGACATGGGACTGATTGAGAGGAACCTCAATTCAATGAGATAATCCCCCTGAAGCATGCACCACAGAACCTAGCAGGTAGTGGTGTGCAATAAACTGTCAAAATACAATATGATGATTCTCTTGAGATATTAATTCCTTTGGCTTTTTTCTATTCTTAAGAGAACATTCTGGAACCATGACCAATCCCTTAGGTACCTTGGAGCAAAATAGGAAAGGCAGTTCAGTCTGATTTGGGTGGGCTTCTGCAGCCCTTGACATGGTTTTGTCATACAACACTGCATCCATTCTCTGTAGCTGTGTAACCCACAACCACCACATGACAGTTGCATAGAGCGGGGATCACTTACGCAGCTCACATACCTGTAGGTTGGCTGATCTCATCCTCCTCCTGGCACCAGGGAGCTACTCAGAGCATGATTTTTGTATAATGATGGTGGACATGCAAGAGTCCTCACTGAACCCCACAAACACATCCTGTCTCTGACATATCCTATCCAATCAAATCTCATTGGCCAAAATAAGTCAGGTGATCATGCCCAAGGTCAAAGGGGAGGAAGCATGCTCTTCTCATGAAAGCACAGGAGAGAGAGAGACTATTTCTGAAAAGAAATTAATCCACCAACACACTCCAAATTCCATCAACCCCTACACACCTCTCTGGGGTGCTCATGGGTGATGCTTTGTGGGGTGAATACAGAAAGCGGGAAATGGTCCTTCTTTGGCCCTCAGCCACTGGAGGAATTCTTTCTCTAAACCTCAGTGTTGCTATCTTGTTTTCAGTCTCCATGCAGCAGCTCAATAATCTGCCTTTGTATATATGGCCGCTTCTCATATCTTGCTAAATTGAGAATATCACTTGACAGCAACTGAGGCTTCTAATACTTTTGTTTCTTGGAGAGCTCCTGAGCGCCTTTCAAGACATTGCCCATTTTATGTCTTCTCGGATGGTTCTCCAACAGCCCCATGCCCACTGCCAGAAATTTAGGTCCCTCTTCCATGTTCCTGCCCCATCTTTTCCAGGCCTCGATTAGAGCATTTACCACCCTTGGTTCATCAGTCCATGAGAATAGTTTTTCCAAAGGTATGGCTAGTCTGTCCCTTAGATCAGAAGTTTCTAGGTGCCTTACAAAATGCAGGTTCCCATGCCCCATTATCAGGAGTCAAATACAAAATATTTAACAAATAGTAGAGAAGGTTCCAATAGGGCAGAATGCTACGTATAGCACCAGCAGGGGCTTGCGGAGTACCCAACTCTGCAAGGCATAGCTCTTTTGTTGACCGATTATGGGGAGACCCAAGGGGTCCAGGGTTAGGGTCAGGGCAGTTAGAGTGGGTGCAGTGTTCCCCAGGAAGGTGGGGAATTTGGTATTTACCAACAAATAAAGAATATTTTAATATTTCGATGATCAGTTTAACCATCCTGGTGTGTTCCTCTTGAGCCAGACCTACCACCCAAGTCTTATTAGTCTTAGTCTCTGGGGTGAAGCCTCGGGAGTCTACATTTTTAACAAGCTTCCCAAGAGCTTTAGAGGCACATTAAAATTCTCAAGGCGCCGAACTTGTGTGTCAGCCCCTTAGAGATGGAGGTTACATCTTTCATGTCTGAATTCCTATGAACTGTCTAGCACATGGCTGTTCTAGGTGGTGCATAAGTTCTCATAGAATAGCCCAGCATGGCTGGCTCACCCTGATATGACACTGACTTTTAGGTTTAGTTTAACATGTAACTGGCAACTTCCTCCATTTTCTCAACGCCAATTTCCTGGGGAGTGTTGGGCTCATCCTTTAAAACTAGGTCACACCTGTCAAGATGGCCGAGAATGAATGATCGCTCTTGGGATCAGGCAAATGGGAGGAAGAGGAGCCAAAAGAAATAAGGAAGAAATCCACACAAAGAGGAGAAAGGTCATAAGGTGGAAACGAGCATGACATGTTTAAGGATTAAAGAGGGACAGTGAGGTTGGAGCTTTGAAAGCAAGTTGGAGGGAGAGCACTGTAAGACATAATGGAGCAGTAGGAAGGGACGAGATCTCACAGAGCCTTGTCAGTTACGTTCTGAGATCAAACACCAGCGCTGCCCCTTCAGAAGTTCCATCATTTGGCTGCGTGACTTTGGACGAGTCGCTAACTTAAGCTCCAATTTTGTCATCTGTAAAATAGGGATAATAATACCAAATTCTGGATTGGGAAATACTTCCAAGTCACTGCTACTTAAAAACTCACTTGAGAAAAGTGTTTAAAGTGTTACCAAAAGAGAATACAATGTATTCAGCCCCACAAACTAAACCCTAAAAACACAAATACCAGGAGGGACAGGGTATGTAACATTCCGCAGTGCAGAAAGGTCAGAAAAGAAAAGACTCTGAGAAACAAACTGAAGGTTCTAGAGGCGAGGGAGGTGGGAGGATGGGTTAGCCTGGTGATGGGTATTAAAGAGGGCACATTCTGCATGGAGCACTGGATGTTATGCACAAACAATGAATCATGGAACACTACATCAAAAACTAATGATGTAATGTATGGGGATTAACATAACATAATAAAATAAAATTTAAAAAAAGAAAGAAAAGACTGTGGGTTGCTAGATAACTCACACCTCGTTTATAGAAGGCAGGTGCTGCCTAAATCTGGTCGAAAGTTGCCAGATATTCTATTTTTTTCTATAAAAGTTCGAAATCTAAATTTTTATATGGTATCTCTTGACAAAGCATTAGCAATTAACAACAACTAAAAGTTCTAAAACACGTATAGACCAACAAGACACCTCAGCAGGCTGGATTTGGTGGGAAAACTGCCGTTTTGTAACTTCTCCATTGTAGGCTCCCAAACCTCTCCCTTGAATAGGCCAGCACCACAGAGTACTACATACTAGGTCCCCTGTGTCCTGAACCCCTACAAATTTGCTTTCATTGGACTGACTGCACTTTGGTATTTTACCACCAACAAATGTTCAAGGACAGCATTAAAAGAAGCCCAATGAAGTTCATGTGTTTGCTGTAAGGATATTGCTGAATATTTGTTTACTTCATCCCATGGCATCTTCTTTAGGAAAAAAAACATAGTTAAAATAATACATTTTCTTTGTCTTTAAACCCAGGAGTAGTTGTACTTATCATGAGCCATGAGATTCCGTTTTCAAATTGGATAGACATCAAAAGTCATGCAGATATCATAATGCTTATAAACCTCTTTGCATTAACCACTAGAAACCTAGGAATAAAGATTATTACTTGCCTTTAGAAAGTGGCCCACCTAGTAGTAGTTGGATGGGGACATAAGCCTAGTTCTGGCCAGTGAGTCATGAGACGTGTGCTACCTCTGAGCTAAGGCATTTCATTGCTGGCTGAGACCCTCCAGAGCTCTCTTTCCTGTGTTAAAGGGACACTTGGGAAGGCAGTTGCTCCACAGGGCTGAGTCCTGGAGTGCAAATGGGAGAAGCAGAGCCTCCAGTCACCGCTCTGTGAACACAGGCACAAGTAGGAAATAAACTTGCTGACTTCATTCACAGAGATCCTGGTTTTCTTTGTTAGTGCAGCAAAACTTACCGTATCCTGACTGGTTCATAGTTAATAGTTAATTAAGGGTTTAAACCCAGCGTTGCCTTTCTCCAGTGCCCCTAGCCCCTGCCTAGTACATGATAATCATGAATATCATCCACTGTACAGATACAGACACATGTAAGACTCTAGATAAAAGCACTCTGTGATCTGATCATTTTATAAAGTTTTATAAAAGCAAGTGATATTGTCAAGGTTAACGATATTGATCTTGCCCCCTTAAGAAGGCTGTAAGGTCTTTAGGGGAAGGCATTCTGTCCTTCAGTACTTTGAGATCTTAGATATTATAGGGCACCTTACAAGTTCTTTTAAGATTTCTTCTTGAATGACATTTAACAGGTGATGCAAAGGATCAAGAAAACAGCTTTGTGATAAAGAATCCTCCCCCCTCCCTTTTTTTTTTTTTTTTTTTACTGTTCCTCATAATAATAGGAATTTGCCTGTTAAAACTTTGGAAGCAAAACTGCTTGCCTTTATAGAAGACAAAAAAAAAAAAAAAAAAACCCACAAAAACCCAGGAGGTTTCTAACCACTAATGTTTAGTTCCTGAGGAAGGTGTGAGAGGAAGGATGGGGGTCAGGGTGGACTGTTCCTGGCTCCAGGGATGAGAGATGGAAGTAAATCATGAATGTGATCACCAGTGAAGCTGAGAAAGAGCCTATTAATGTCATGTAATCAATTTCAAAAAGATACAGTTGCACTCAGGGTACTTAAACCTTGGAGGTTTCAACTACATCATACTTGTCACATGCACACAGTATCACTAATGAGCTTATGTAAATATTTAATCTTCTCTATTTGCATTACCCAGCCCAGCCTACCTCTCCCGCCTCTTGTCCCAGCCTTCTCTAAGGCCAACATCCAGCCTCAGAGAACTACTTGCGTTTCCGGAACTCACCATGCTCTTTTATGTCTCCACCTTTAAATATGCATCTGCCTCTGTCGGGACTCCCATTCTGCATTCCCCTTCTACCTGCTAAGCACCCACACATCCTTCAAGACTCAGCTCAAATACATTCCCCCTTCTGGAAGCCTTGCTTTGCACCATCTACAACTCCCCATCCCCATAGAATTTTTAGTTTCCTCCTCTCTGCCCCATTACACCTTGCTAACATTCCATAATCCTGAGACTTACATCTATTTATTTAACAAACATTTATGAAATCTTACTTTGTGCCAGTCATGGGGCCAGTGCTGAGGATACAGAGGTGAATGAGAAATTATAATTATTTGTGAGTTCACTGACAACAAGTGTCTTATTCATTTTTTAACTTTCAAGCGCCATGAATGTGTAGGCTTAAATAAATACACAATGTGTTCTCTTTATATCTGTGTCCACAGTCTGCTTCTATGCATCAGGACTGTTTGGGAAGTGAGAGAAATGCAATTCAAACCAGATTAGTCACAAAAGGGGAGACACTGGCTCATGATTCCAGGAAAGTTTGGCCATCCAAGCTGGGGCAAGGAGTTTTTTCTCCCCCTAGTAAAATCATTTCATTTAGATTTAATATCCATCTCCAACAGCTTGAAATAAAAATTTCCATGGTCTTCAGTTGAACTGTATTTCACTTTTTTAGAATGTCCTATTTTCCACTAAACAATTTCTGAACTACTCTATGTGTTTGAGTTTATGTTTAACACTCAGATATGGGTTTTTGGAAAGGCCACAGTCACCAGCTCCCTGAAGTGGTGAATTGGGGCCTTGGGACCTAATTTTAGGAACAATAAAAATAGCAAATAGTGATTTGAATGCTGCTCAGAATCCTTCTCTGTTTTATATTTAAGCTTCTCTTTGCCTGTCCTTTTCATCTTCATGATTTGTAGACTGGCTTCTTTTTCATGGCGAGAGGCATGGCCACCAAGATCTCCCAGTTTTGGTATCTTACAGCTTTCACCACTGATGACAGATTGCTGATCTTTCTTAGTTATAGATTAAAAAGTCCCAGGGAAGGATTCTGGTTGGCTCAGCCCTGACCACATGCCCAATCCAGGAGCTACCTGGCGCTATCAGGAGATTAGAGAACTGTAATTGGTGAGGCTGTCTGTGATGTCCAAACAACCAACTAAGGCTGAAGGGATTAAGTTTCCCAGGAGAAAAGAGAGATGGTAAGCAGAAGGGCCCAGTTCTCTAAGCCACTGATTGTGTCATTCATTCAACGTTCTTTGTACACTTGTTATGTTTAAGGCATTGTGCTAAGATGTGCTGGGAAAAAGAAACAAAAGACATGCCATTCCTAACTGATCATCTGGGGGGACAGGGTAGAGAAGCCTGGTGGTAAAGAACTTGGGATCTGAGGCCAAAATGCCAGGAGGAAAATCCTGGCTGTGACCTTGAGGTTCTATGATTTCAGTCCCCTCATTTGTAAAGTTGGGATAACAATCACATCTATCTCAGGGAAGAGCCGTGCAGTTTAATGAACCCCACATGACACACGGGGCATGGTGCCTCAGACAGAATCAATACTCCACCAATGTTAGGGATTATTTGTGCATGATCGTAAGTCAGGGCAGACGGCATGATGTTTTGAAATGAAAATACATAGAGCCGAAGATCCAACAGAATCCAGAAATTAATACTGACAGTGGGGCCCAGAGAAGGCTCAGAAAGGAAGAAGCATTTGTTTAACCCTTAGCAGTGGGTAGCATTTTAACAGAAGGGACAGGAAATAAATGGCATTCAAGAAAGATGGACAATTCAGGAGGAAGAAAAACCGTGGGCTAAAATAAGAGGATGTGAAATCAACAGCAGGACCCAGAAGATCCAGAAGTTTTTATTTGAACAGGATTTCTAGAGCCTAAGGTTCACGATATGTAGGCCAGGAGACGTGGCTATAAAGCAAGTTTGGATTGAAGCTATGAAGGAATGGAATGTCAAGCTAAGGGGTTTGGACTTTATTCAGTAGATAATGGGGAGTCATTGAAGGTCTTGGAGCTGGGAACTGAATGACAAAATCTAATTGCACATTTGTCATTGAATAAAGACTTTTCAAAGAGCCTTAATGGCTAGAAGAATAAATTAGAACTCTCAGTATCTTCTATTGTTCCATTTTTGTTAGACATGGGTACAGAAAAATATTTCTCCATCATTAGAAAACAGGGATGCCTGGGTGGCTCAGTCTGTTAAGCATCTGCCTTCGGCTCAGGTTATGATCTCAGGGTCCTGGGATCGAGCCCCAGCCCCACATCAGGCTCCGTGCTCAGTGGGGAGCCTGCTTCTCCCTCTGCCTGCCGCTCCCCCTGCTTGTGCGCGCGCTCTCTCTCTCTGTCAAATAAATAAATAAATCTTAAAAAAAAAGAGAATACAGTATCATAATGGCTATGACTCTGGCACCCAACACTCAGTCTCAGTGTTGGGGAGCAATAAAGAATAGTGAGGATTGTAGCAAATTAGAGACGTGTGTCCCTCAAAGGGGGACGGCCACTTTTCAGGCCCGGCATTAGTAAATATTCTCAAAATATTAAAAATATTAATCTAGAAAAGCTTAAAGTCTAGGATGGCTTAGTTGGTTAAGCGTCCGACTCTTGGTTTCAGCTCAGGTTAGGATCTCAGGGTCCTGAGATTGAGCCCCATGTGTCAGGGAACACGCTCAGCGGGGAGTCTATTTCTCTCTCTCCCTCTCTGCCTGTCCCCCCCACCCTGAGCTCACTCGTGCTTTCTCTCTCAAATAAATAAATAAAATCTTTAAAAAAAAAGAAAAGATTAAAATCTAGATTTTTGCATAACATCCCTGTTTTGTATTATTTTTTTTTCAAGTTGGCTCAAATTTGTATTTCTTTATTTTTTTTTAAAGATTTTATTTATTTATTTGACAGAGAGAGAGACAGCAAGAGAGGGAACACAAGCAGGGGGAGTGGGAGAGGGAGAAGCAGGCTTCCCGCTGAGCAGGGAACCCGATGTGGGGCTCGATCCCAGGACCCTGGGATCATGACCTGAGCCGAAGGCAGACGCTTAACGACTGAGCCACCCAGGTACCCCTGGCTCAAATTTTTAAAGAATTCTGTAGGCTAAACGAAACATGTCTGTGGACCAAATTTCTCCTAAGGGCCATCAGTTTGAGCCCCTTGGATTCACAGTGATCCAGAATAAATATTGATCTGGATACCTTTACTGTATGACCATTCCATAATTTCTGCTAAAGGATTCAGAAATGAAAACAAGGAAGGAGAATGCCATGCACTAGAAGTGTTCTCAGTAAACCAAAAAGGGGATTTGAAGAGCTGAAGTTTCAAATGTAAAATAAATAAATAAATAAATAAATAAATAAATAAATAAATAGAATAAAAACAAACAAAAAGAGATATCTAGAAAGCTCATAAAGCCACAGATTTTCCTTTTTTCTTGAGCTTTTATTTTAATTCCAGTTAGTTAGCATACAGAGTTATATTAGTTTCAGGCGTACAATATAGTGATTCAGCACTTCCATACATCAGCCAGCGCTCATCACAAGTGTCCTCCCTCATCCCCTACTTCCGCCATTCCCTCTCCCCCCACCCCTCTGATAACCATTAGTTTGTTCTCTGTAGTCAAGAGTCTGTCTCTTGATTTCTGTCTTTCTCTCTTATTTTCTTCTCTTTGCTTGTTTGTTTTGTTTCTTAAATTCCACATAGGAGTGAGATCGTATGGTATTTTTCTTTTTCGGACTGACTGATTTCGCTCAGCGTAATACCCTCTAGCTCCATCCACAACGGTGTAACCACAGGTGTTCACATTTTGACCCATAAGCTAGGAGTCTGATGTTTCATTCAAGATGACATTTTTCACTGACGTTACTTAAAAAAAAAAAAAAAAGACTGAAGTCCAGGCTTTGGAGTTTGAGAAATCTGAATTAAAATGACTAATTTTGACAAGAACATTTATAAGCTTGTAAGTGCTACGTATGGAAGTTTGTATCACTGAACCTTTGCCAAGGAATGCTACATAACAAACAACTACAAAATATCAGTGTCCGGCAACAATAAGCATTTATTCCTTATACAGTCATGGTGTTTAGCTGAGCTTGGTCAGGCTCATGCTTTTTTGAGTTTACTCTGTTCTACGTCTCTCCCATCCTCCTCCTTCCTTGAGCAGCCTACCATGCCCACGCCTTTCTCGTGGTGATGACAGAGGTACAGGAGAGTAGATAGAAATATGCAAGGTCTCTTGAAACTTTAGCTCACACCTGGCATACCATCACCTCTTTTTATTAGCCCAAGTCAGTCATTTGGCAGAGGGCATGGCTATAGAGAGGCATAAGAATATTCACACTCTACTAAACATACCCAAACCGGAAACAGCTCAGATGTCAACCAACTTAGAGTGGACAAATAAATCCGGATACAGTCCCAAAATGGAATAGATTGCAGCAATAAAGAAGAAGAACGTACCTTGGCTTCCCTGGGCGATATGGATGAATCTTACCAACCTCGTGCTGAAGAAAAGGAGAAAACGAGGAACAAATAAACACAATATGTACCTATTCCTATAAAGTTCAAAAAGAAGCAAAACTCAATTTTATTGTTTATAGATACTCACATAGGTGGCAAAACCATATAACACAGGAAGAAAATGAGTATCAGAAAAGTCAGAATAGTGGCTATTTCTATTCCGGGTGTCCCGATCAGGAAGGAACAAAAAGAGAGCTGGAGATTTATCTCTCTTGATCTGGACTGTCCTTACTCAGGCAGCTGCTTTGTAATTATTTGTCAAACTGTGCCTTTATATTTAAAGCTTTTTCTGTATGAATGTTATTATTTCCCTATAGTTGACTCTAAAAAGTCTATAGAGACTATGGATGAAAAACATCTGATTTTGCTGCTTTTAAGTGATATGATGGTCTCCGTCAGAACCTCCATTTATCTTTGGCAACATCAGGAAGACAGTAGCCCCCACTCAGGCCTGTCCTGAGGAGTAGCTGAGACGGTGTGTAGGAGAGGGTTTTTTCTTATTAGTAAGAAATAGTTGCAGAGGAGGAAACTGTAAGTCTTTGACATCAGGAAAAGGAGAGGAAGACTGTAAATGTTCCCTAACTGTGTTTCTTGTATGTTCTCATTTCTTTACAAAGGAAAAAAAAAAAAGGCAGGGGAGGGACTTATACTCAAGTCGACATGCTCCGAGGGCAGGAGGGTCCCAATAACCATAAAACAGCTCAAGAGAAGCCACAAGGCAGTGTGGGAGGCCCACCTAAATACAAAGTGCTTGGATGATTTCTCAAGCTCACTGCCCCTACTCTTCGTGTGTAAAGAAAATGAACTTCTTAGTGCATAAATATGACCCCTCAGACGGTGATCACCTACCCTGAGTAGCCACACTACTCCGGGTGGCTCTGAGGTCCTGAAGCTGATGTGGGAGAGGAGCTTGGTGTGGCTGGCCACTTGACACGGTGACTGCCAGATGGGTCCTCATGGGAGGTCTGTCCCCAGAGCAAATGGTTATCTTTAAACCCATCCTTCATTTTCCCTCTTATCAGCAGAGGAATGCGGGGAGGCTGTAGGCATTAGCTGTGTCGGCATTTGGGATTTTGTGAGGGTGAGCGTGTCAGAATGGGGGGCTTACTGGCCTTCAACACATTCTCAAATTAGGTGAGTGTGACCTGCCACAGTGGGATTCCCTGGGCCAGAGCAAAGTGTGAGCCTCTGAGACGGCACAGATACTATGAAAAAGAACGAGAGGGTTTTTTGAGTCCTTGCTGTTTGCAAACATTGTCTTAAGAGCTTTACATGAACGACCTCACCGATCCTCAGCCAACACTTATAGCCACTACCAGGTACCATTCTTACCGCCCCCACCTTTTAACTTAAGAGAAAGTGAGGCAGGGAGAGACGGTACGGGAGTCTGAGGTGACAGGTAGAGCAGAGTAAGATGGAGATGACAGGTGTGCCCTCGTGGTGGGCAGCCTTGATCTGAGCAGTGCCCCGAGAGGGTACGGGGACAAGTGTGTACAGGATGGTGCCCGTGACCAACTTTCCAGACCTTTGTTCAGTGGCTTTGTTGTTTCCCAAACATCACACACACACACACACACACACACACACACACACACACACTTTCACACTTAAGTAGAAAACCCATTCCAAAACCAACTATGCAGAAGCGAGTCTTTGATTCTCCACTGTTTCAGATCATTTGCTCCAATATTTACTGTCTTCCGGGCAGAAAATAGAGAAATTGACATGCAGCATTTGCTGTCAACCAAGGTTACTGTACCATTTTCTGGCCACTTTGGGCCGGAGAGTTGTACTTCATCTGCTCTCAAAGCTGCCCCTCCTTGCTCGAAAGAGGGTCGTTGCCATAATGGTCGAGAACAGGTACAGCCCTCCTGGGCGCCTTTCCCACCCCTCCCCCACGGCCGCCACAGCTGCGGGGGCCTGGTCGTCTCCACTTTATAGAGAAGGGGAATTCCAAGGAGAACGTCGGGCTGGTTTATTTTTAATTGTTGACCTCCAAGCCCTTCTGTTTGCATCTGTTTATTAAATTGCGAGCTCAGCTGTGAAATGCCCTTTATGATGTTGTTTTATTGGTGGGCCATTCAGGGACCCAGCGCCACACAAACAGGATAAATATTTTTCTTTGCAGCACACACCCCACGTTGGGGGCCACGGAACAAGGGAAGCGAGGATCGTTTGTTTATGAGCTCTGATTCATTCATTACTTGGCGAGGAGCTGTGAAATGTAAATCTCACATTCCGCAGGACAATCCCTGCGCCAGCTTGAGCTCATTTGGAGGTGTGATGTTCCACTCAAAAGGAGGCTGTTAATTTTATTGACCAAATTTGGAAAGTGGGAGCTCCAAAATTAAATAGAGCCTTTGGAAAAGAAATGAACATTTAGGTTTCTCAAAGACCTGCAGAGGGGTCACGTGGTTTGGGGGTTGGTGTTTTGTTTTGTTTTGTTTTGTTTGGTCCCCCACCCCCAACCCCACCCCCACCCCGGAAGGAAATTTCAAATACCAGTGCTGTTTGCAGAAAGCTTGAAATGAAATTGCTGTCTGCCTCATCTCCTAGTTTCAAAAGATTTGATCTCTCTGTGATAGGTTTGTCAGGATTAATTATAGCAACCTTTATGGAGCGCTTAGCTCCCTGCTTTAAATATATCATCTTGTGTAATTCACACAGTCACCCTCAAAAGTTCGTGTTATTAGTGCCCCCCATGTTATAGCTTGGAAGCTGAAGCTCAAAGTGGAGAAAGTGTTTGCCTGGGGCCCTCAGAGCTGAGACCCAAAGTCAGATCTGCCCGGACTCCAGAACCCAGGTCCCTCAACCACGCAGCTCTCCTGCTCTCGCTTTGCCATCTTTGTGTTAACTAAAAAGTTGAGTTTCCTGGTGCCTTAGGAAGAGCTAAAGTTTCCAGCAGTTACTAAGCAGCTACGGGCTGCAGATTCTCTCCGTTTGTCTCATGCTCGGGACAAGAAAGAAATCTGACTTGCCGAACGATTTCAAGAGCCACTCACGATCCGCACTGCTGGTCTGCCCCCCATAGTCGGGCACAGGGTCCAAAAAGTTACCTTTAACTCCAAAAGTCATCGTTGGGGTTCCTTGGGCCCCCTTGCGCACTCTCTCTAGGTCTGGCCAGAAAGGGTAAATTCAGATCGAATGAGGCAGGGTTGCGCACTCGGTCTGAGATGGCGCGGTGCATTTGGGGCTCCACTGGGGTGTTTACCCACAGAACGAATGGGCCCATGTCAATATTTGGACTTGGAGACGGCCCGATTTATAATTGTTCAGACTTGCCTCTGAATTGGGCTTTGAAACACCCATTTGCCATGTCCCTCCAAGGCTTCATTCTTTTTGTTGGGGGAGGCTATTTAGGGAGATTTTCTTTAGAAAGGTTGCTGGGGGCCATGGAGAAAAAAGGAGGGGACAAGTTCAGAATGTGATATGAAAAATCACAATGTGATTTGGAGAAAAAAATGTAAACCATGTTACAAAAGCTCTGCCATCAAGAAATGTTATTGTTGGTTGAATGGTAGGAACCATCTGGGTCTCTTTTAATGGCTAGGGGCCCCTCTGTGGATGGTACAGATGCTTCTTTTGTTATTGGTGCGATCTTGTAAATAGTTAAAATATTTACCAAGGCACCTCCGAGCTGGAGCTATCCCATTTTATTATTTATACCTTTTCAGAGCGACAAAAATGGAGGTGTCCACTAAACGTGATGGATTAGGTTTATAAACAGCCATTATGGCCGTCAGCCCTCGAATGTCAGCTTCTCCTTTGTGTCTGCGCATTTCTAAGCTAACCAGTGATCCATGCATAAGATAGGAGGTTAAGAACGCAGAGAAAAGGAGTGTTGGCTCCAAGCAAGATGTATCTTCTGCTGATTAGAAATACAGCTGTAGAAAGTGAGGGGGACCCTGGGCAGAAGGAGGTGAGAAAAGGGGATGCAAGGGGGCTTCTGCGCATGCACGTGCATGCAGGCAGAAGAAAGGGAGCTAAGAAGTGCTGAAGTCACTGCTCCCGGACATGCAGCATTTCAGTTCTCACAATCTGAGACTGAAAACCTGTAAGACCTCTACCTGCCAGCATCCTTCAGCTGTTTCCTTAACAGACTGCAGCTGGCTTTTGTTTTCCCAAGATAAAAATCAGGAAATGCAAAAATTAAATAGGATTGGAGAAGAAAGAGGATGGGCCCTCCTGGGAAAGAGAGGAAAGAGTGAGCCAGCAGGTAGCAAGACCTTGTGGAGAGAGGGAAGATTCCCATCTTGCGGTAATTAAGTAAAACATCTGAAAAATGGGGTGGGGGGCCATCTGTGTTGCAGATGACCTGTTCCCTGTCTGGGCTGCCTCACTCCCAAAAGTTAGACCCCCAATCCTAGGCACCAGTAGGTTTAAGAAAGGGGGATTTTGGGGCGCCTGGGTGGCTCAGTCGTTAAGCGTCTGCCTTCGGCTCAGGTCATGATCCCAGGGTCCTGGGATCGAGCCCCACATCGGGCTCCCTGCTCCGCGGGAGGCCTACTTCTCCCTCTCCCACTCCCCCCTGCTTGTGTTCCCTCTCTCGCTGTGTCTCTCTCTGTCAAGTAAATAAAAATCTTAAAAAAAAAAAAAGAAAGAAAGAAAGGGGGGATTTTTTTCAGCCAAACTATTTATAATTTGTAATAGGATACATTGTCAATCCAATTAATGGGAGGAAACAAAGTAACTTTTCTTGCAGGTAAAGGGGGTAAATGTAAATTATATTATTGTTGGCCCACAGCGGCTGCATGTGTGGGGAACAGTTTCTGACAAAAAGTGGCTTCCATTATATTTTTACTCTTGAGTCCCCGCTCCTTTAATTTCCCAGAGTTTGTCACTGATTTCCTGCCATACCACAAACCATGTCTGCAACTCTGTGCCTCGCTCTCTGGAAGGGAAGCTGTAGAATTAAAAGGCAAAGGAGCTCGGGCTTGCGTTTGAAAGGGTCTGGCTCCGAGCAGCTGAAATAGCATGGAGCCACACGAAACATAGGCTAGAATGAGAGTTTTGGTAAAATATTTCCTAGCCGTCTCCTCTAGGACTTAATTAAGAAATTGTGGCCTCATTTATTTAGTTATTCACTTATTTCTTGGGGGGACTGGGATGAGAACTTATTGATGGAACAAATAGAAAATTCTATGTCTCTGCAGCTTGGCAAATAAAAGAGAAAAACTTTTGGGAAACACTAAGAACCCAACAAACTTCCTCCTCGGACTAGTGAACAAGGGGCTGTTCCCTCCTGAGTGTCCCTCCTTTCACTACCTCCTGGAGAAATATCTCTCTCTCTCACACACACACACACACACACACTCACACACACACACACACACACACACCAGTCAGGCCGGTGTCTACCACATTAGTATGCTGGTGCATTAACTAATTTGCCTCTGTAAATACTGGGATCTGAATCACACCACTGTTGTAGCTACCGACTAGATAATTTCTCTCATCACTGTCTTTGGAGAAAAAAGAAAGAAAAAGACACACAGATACACACACACACACACACACACACACACAATTTTCTAAACAGCTTTCTCACTCAGGCTATCCCACTCACTTGCAAGCCCAGAGGATGATGATTTGGCTCAGTGGGAAGCATCCTCTATAAGCCAGAGACTCTTAATAAACCTCCTGTAAGACAGTAGCTTTTACTTTGTATTCATGATTACAAGTAATACTAATAATTTTTAATGGCCTACCCTCACGTACCAGTCACAAAAGCCTAGCTGGACTCGCTCGATGGTTCCCTTGGCAAATTCCAAAATACAAACGCACCCTGCCCGGCGTTTGATTCCCCATCCATTGAATCTCACCCATTCATGAATGAATCAGAACTTTCAGTAACTCAGAAAAAAAAAGTTAACAAAGCAAAAAAGAGCTTGGAAAGTTCCAAGCCATTGTCCGAAACAGTTTAACCATTTGGCTAAACATTCCACATGTTTACACAAAAATGAAAGGCATGTATGTGTTACACATCACATAGTTCATAGGACCCATCAACACAGCCCAGACGTACAGAAGCCATTAATTGTATCCCTCCCATGCCCCTGCTTTCCTAACACACACACACACACACACACACGCCCTAAAATACTATATTGAAGCCTGAAAAAAAAACACAAAAATCTCCAGGAGACTTATTCTTCTGTTCTTTAGACTGCCGTGGACAGCTACTTTGAGAATGGCCCTCACTACCTTTATAAGCAACAGGGAGACTTGTGTTCTCATTGACACCCTCTCTCTCTTTCCATCGACTCTGGAGCTTTTGGATATTCCTGTGAAGAACCAGTTCCAGAGGCCCCGCTGACCTCTGTCCACTTTAGGGATGCAGGGCAGCCAAACAGAAACCAGTGAGGAAAATGCCCAAGGAGGGCTATCAGATTTAACAAATCAAAATACAGGATGCTCAGTTAAATTTGAATTTCAAATAAGCAAGAAAAATTGTTTAGCATAAGTATGTCCCCATGCAATATTTGAGATGTACTTATACTTAATTGGTAAACCTACCCCAAGAGAGCCTGAGACCAGATATAGAATATCTAGACCTAGGAAGGGGCCTGGAGCCTCATGACTGATCCCAGGCGTCTTACTTCTTAGTGATTTTAAATAAGAAAGAGGGTACTGAGTGAGGTCACAAATGGCCGGGTTTCTCAATGACACAAAACAACTCTCAGAGGGAAGTGTCCCCATGCAGGACAGGAGGGCAGACACACACCATTGGAAGGTATCACTATAACTAACCAGGGCGAACATGTAGTCTAACCTGTTAATTCGCTATTCCTCCCAACAGCGCAATATGGTAGAACTTTCATGATGCCCATTTTACAGATGAGGAAATCAAGGTACAGTTGCCAGGGCCACACAGCTGGGGAACAGAGATTTCGACGGAGACAGTCTGGCTCCAGATCCTATGCTTAAAATAAAATGATACCAAACCATAACATAAACAATTTAATTTTCAAAAGGATCTCAACTGTACACATATGCTAAAATGAAAATGGCTACGCCTTCATTTCCCTCCCCCCGCCGCCCCGCCACCCTGTCCCTGCCTCTGCCCCTGCTTGTTAGTGCCCCAGACCATGCTTGGCCTGCCCAGCGAGGAATCCAGGGAAGGAAACAGGGGTGTGGAGGAACATGTGTGAGCCTCCGAGAAGAACAGGACAATGGATGGCCCCTGATGTATGCTGCCAGAGTCCCCCACCCCCACCCCACCCCATTTCTCCCAACCTACGGGGGCAGAGAGCATGGAAAGTATTGTGACTGCAGGCCCAAATGGGGAACTCTGGCAAAAACTTTTTCTAATTTAAAGACCACCCAGGTGTGTGCTGGTCTGTCCCCATTTTAGGGTCTTTGCCTCTTGCTTTCTAGCAAGAAAAGAAACAGATGTGATGCCCATTCATGCCTAATGGAGACAGAAGGGGAGGGAGGAACTGAGGGCTGGCGGTGGGGGGGAGTGGGGGGAGTTGGGTAGCTCAAGGCTGTCTTTGGCCTGCAGATTCAGTCTTAAAGGACAGGGACATTAAGTTCCACGAGGCTTAAGCCTATGGCTGTCACCTGTCAGCTCGAAGTCTGGCACGCAGTAGGCAATTGATACATGTATGTTCAATTCAATTAAAATTAAATAATGCAATCAAAAGTCTTAGTAGTGCCCAGGGAGTGGGTTTAGGCCTGGCCTGGTCTTGGGAGTTGGAGGCTCACCAGATGAGTTTCACTTGGTTAGAGTTGCCAGTGGATGGGGTGGGGGTGGGGGTACTGGTTTCCCTGGCCTGGGCCAGCTCAGATTGTCCTAAACAATTATCGCTCAAGGGGTGGGAGTGGGAGGGGGAACCCTGTTGAACAAATCCTCCACTTTTGTCTCCTCTGGGGCTGCAGACCGTGGTCCCTGCTTATTCAGCCCCCCGTCTCCCCCCATCCTGTGCCTGAGATGTTCTGTGGTTATGAGTCAATGATCAGACAGGGAAAGGGCAGGCTTACCATAGGGGAGGAAGATTCAGTAGGGCTCTGGGCTTTGACGCTGGCCCTCCTACATCCTGAATGCATGAAAGGCTATGGGAGGGAGAGGAAGAAATAGAAAGGCAGAACGGAGAAAATGTTATTAAAAAAAAAACAAAAGAAGAACAAGAAGAAGTTGAAGGAAGGGGACAAAAAGTGCCTCGTTTGAAATATTGTATCATCGACAAATCTCTCTGGGAGACAAAAGCCAGTTAAAAACCGAGTCGAGATAAGCCATCTCCTTCAGTGACTCATCTTCCCGGGGAATAATGGCAAAGAGGCGGTGTTTAGGAGGGAAGTGATGTGCAAATAGCAGTGTCCGTGAAGCTGGGGTTAATTACAGGAAGGACTTCCAGGGGTAATTGCCGATAAACAACGCTAGGAGCGGAACTGGGCATCACAGGCTCGGAAGCCAACTCTCTGTGATTTGAATAGGATTCCGAAACACTGTTCCAGAGGCAGGGCCTGGATGGCTTCCCAAATGGCCACTTCGGAGGAGCCTTGGGCTGGGGCCCCATCCTCTCTTGGGCTGACCCAGTGTCCCCACTGTCTCATTCCAAGACGGCTCCCCCTTCAGATCAGCCCCTGAAAATCCATTTGTAAAAAAATATATGTGTGTGTGTGTGTGTGTGTGTGTGTGTGTGTGTGTGTGTGTGTGTGTGAATAAAAGCTGTTCACTATGCTGTTAGGAAGTTAACAACCTTGGCTTAAGGAAAGGCAAGAAGCACCCCTACACCATCAGCTAAGTCCAGTCTGGCTTTGAAGAACCAGAACTGATACCTCTAAAGGGTTTTTTGAAGGAGCAAGTTTCACCAGGATGTCCCAAAGGAGCTTTGTCTTTGCATCGTGCGCCTGATTTCAGAGATTAATACATGCATTATAATTATACAGTGAAAGTCCAACTTGTGATCATTAAGCCCAGAAACCCACCTCATTCTGGGGAGGCTCGTAACGGGGACAGGACCCAGCAGAGACCGTAGAGACTGGGAAGTACTTAGAAATGTCGATGAAGAAACACCTCCACCCACCTGCTGGCTCCCATGTAGTGGATGGCTTCTATGAACCCATGCCTTTTTTCATAGGATTTTGAAAGAGCACAGCTTCCTTGCTCTTCCTCAGAAACAGCCCAAGGATGGGGGTGGGGAGCTTTCCCCAACTCTGCAAGTCCCTCGGGGCTGTTCTGCTAGGACAGGTCCCCGGAGACAGACATGAAGCAGATTCTCAGTCCAAAGGGCCTCCAGCTAGTAACTATAGGGAAAATGACCCAGGGCTGATGTGCTGATAGCAGCCGCCAACCTTCTGATGTGGGTCTCAGTGCCTCCACCCGTGAAATGAGGGTGTAATCAAGATGGCACCTCAAGGCACCTCTAGGACTCACCTCTGATTCTCTGAAACCTGGGTGCTCCTCAAACAGCTAATCCAACCTTGAGTGCAGGGACCCTATCTCACAGTCCCTTTTCTCTTTTCTACCACCGTGACTAATGCCTTCACCTTGGAAAGAACTCAGTAAATAAACGCGTTGAATGAATTTATGCATGCACGATGGGGCCACTGCTGTGGCTCTTTGTTGAAAACAAAATGTTTGTGGGTGGGTATGGGAGGGTCCTTCTTCATCCTTCAATCCTGTAGAGTTGCTTTGAAAGGCCAAATAAGAATAAATAATAGTAATCGCTCACATATTTTGTGCTCAAACACATTACATACTTTTCCTGATGATTTCTCAAAACATCCCTGTATAGAATCAGCTCTTACAATCCTTGCTCCACGGAGCAGGAAATAAGACCCAGAAAGATCAAGTGAGGAGATATTTAGTGAGAAGATTTGGATGTCAGGCTCAACCCCTTTTGGCTACAGAGCCCTTCTGTTTAGAATTTCCTTAAATGCATGGAGGGTCTGACGGCTAGCTTGCTGAATGCCCTTGGGCAAGTCATTGGCCCAATCTGGTCACAAGGTACTTTCTCCTCCTGAACTAGGGGAATCCTTGGTTTCTTCAGGAGTGGCCTTTCATGCTTCTGTTCGTCCCTCAGTTCTCTGGCCAGAGAGTCCCCCCTTAGCAAATCCTTGCCAGCCCCCACTGTGGCCACTCACTAACTTGGATCCCCAACATAGAATGCGCCTTTCACTTGAGTTACGTATTATTGGTGGTTATTGGATTCATGGTTCCTTTTCCCCCATAAGGGCCATAAGCCCCTTTGGAGTAAGGATCATATCTGTCTTGTTTATCTGTACCCTCTCCCCAGCAGTGTACCCCCAGAACAGTACCTGACCTGAAGAAAATGCTCCAAAAAATATCTGTCAACGTTTGTAGGGGCTCCAACATGAGCTGTGAAGATCATGTGGGGTCAGCTTCTGTGCCATAAAGAGATTCATAACCTTGACCCCTGAGAAGAGCAATCAAAGCCCCACCGGAGCTTTAAAAGAGGACTTTGGCAGTTAAAAATAAGGCAAACCCCAAATACCTTGGACATCTCTTGCTTAGGTAAGGGATGAGCAATACCCATCCAGTCGGGGATGAATGCCCTACAGAGATTCCCCAAGTATGGTGAAAGGGACAGCTATTCAGTCTTGTCCTCTTTTCCACACACTCTTGGGTGCAGGTGGGACTCCGAAGGACGTGGGATCCAAATGTTTGAGGCTTTGGTAATGGAGCAAACCAAGTCTGCCTGGGAGGAGGGGGATGCCATTTGGGATGCACACAAGCCCCCAGGAACAGATCGCAGCAACCGAGCATGCCTTGAGGAGGGGGGCGCCTTTCTGGTTGTACACAAGGGCCAATAATAAAAGCACAATGAAGAGGCCTCCCTCCCCAGCTGGTTGTGCACGCCCCATTCAGTTGGCGGGGATGGCCGTCTCCCTTTCAAGTGGGCTCTGGTCCCCCTCCACTGCCGCCCGCTCCTCGCTTGGTCTTTCAGTCACATACCAGACACGTCTCACAGAGCAGACCCGAAACCCCAGGTGGCAAGATCCCAGTTTCATATAAATTAGGCTGGGTAACGCGGTTCAGACACATTTTTTGTCTAAATCATGCAAAAATAGGATTTTCTCAGGGACATAAATCTGGCCCAAATCTAAACCTGAATGTGCAATTGACTGGTATAGTTTATAGTGCAAACATAGAATTATCTGGAAAACTTCTGCTTCCAAAGAGCATGGCCCATTTTTTATCCAATCTGAAAGAAATGATTTATTTGCCGTCTAAAGACTCCCGCAAGAGTCAGTGCATGGCAGAAAGGGCCAGATGCAAGCCCTGATTCACCAGAAAAATGCACCATTCCCCCTAGTAGACAGGCATCGCCTGGCGCCATGTGAAGTGACTGATCCAAACGCGAGTCCCGCTATCATGTACCCAGGGCACAGAAATTTGGGCATTTAGCCTCATTAAAGGTAGATGTCTATTCTATTTTCCAAAGTAGGAAGTAAGGACAAGGAAGAAGGAAGAAAATTGAGGGCATCTTAAGAAAAACAAATAAAGAATTTCACAACATGGTCAACAAAGAACCTAATGCCCTCCAAATAACCCCTCTGAAATATGGGACATTATCTGTTATAATAAAAGCACAACTTGGCTGAAATCAATTAAGGAGAGTTTCGCCCACACTTCTCTTTGCTTATCCCGATCCTGTTTTGTCCGATCCTGTGGTTTTCAGAGTCATCAAGTCAATAGGATGACCTTGAAGTTTTAACTCTAGGGGGAGGAGAACTGTCTTAGCTCCCAAGAGTTTTACACGGGGATTTAGAGGTGTGAGGGCCCATGAGGGACAGTCACCAGGAACCGATACCTGTCCCCACCAGTCCGTGCCATGGCCTTGGGGAATTTAAAATGACAGAAAAAAATAATAATATCCTCTCTCACAAGTTGTTTAAATTCTCGTGGCAGTTTGCCATCAAACATCAAATTTATTCAATTCACAGTGACTTCAAAGAGTGCAGAACAATAACCTGAGGGCTGCATTTCTCAAAAAATATGTCAGCAGTAAGGAGGGGGGAAAAAAACGTTTCCTTAGGTGGATATAAAAGAAAATGACACTAGGTACCTAAACCCTAATGTTTGCCAGAAGGTTTGATTTACGGATAAGCTATTTTTTTAAAGTAGCAGGTTCCTAATTCTTATTCACTGACAGTTGAATATTGGGCATTTAGGTGTAAAAAGAAAATACAAGGGGGAAAGAAGTAGAGAGAAAAGTAAATTAGAACCAAAATGGGACCAGAGTTGGTGAGAGGTGTCAGAGCTGTGAAAGCAGCCAGAAATCTTTCTTTATGTCCTTAGAGAGAGTGAAGTCAAAAGATAGTCATCTTTAATCTAGTAAAACGCTGGAGAAAATGAAGTCGGCTTGGTGCGGTGTTGGCACTGTGGGGATGAGGATAAGAAGTATGTGCTCGAGTGGTGAGAGCAGCTTCTCTCAAGGTGGCCCAGCTCCCTTCTTGCCCCTCCCGGTCAATCCCATCACGGCGCCATGTTTTTCATAGGCTCATTGGATCAACCACACGGCCGTGCCCACTGATCATCCCTGGGGGGCCCATCATGCCTGCCTTGTTCTAGCCCCTGCCTGCCACACCAGCCTCTGCTCTTGTCCCCTACCCAAGAGCATACAGAGTCTATCCTCCAGCCCTAGGAAGCTGCTCCCTGCCTTCTTCCCCTAATAATGCTTACTCTTCCTTCTAAAAGCCACTTCTGGAAATCTTCCCTAACTTCTGAAATGAATCAGGACCCCAGTTATAGGTGAGATTGCGAATGGCAATCCCCAAACCTCATGCCAGTCAAGTCTTGTTCTGTTTTCTTTTTAACTCAGTCTATATTTTTCAAATGTGGATATTTCAAATAAAAATCCAGATGACCAGTTTTTTGTTTTGTTTTGTTTTTTTAAATCACAAGATCTCCTAATGTTGAACAACTCACCACCCCCAGAAGTTTGGCAAGAGGGATGGGGGAAAGTGATGGTCTCCCTGGCCGTTTCAGGAAATAGTCCCCAAAAGCAACATTTTTTTGACAATTTCTTAAAGAAAATATGGTAGCATGACTATGATTTAAATGATGCTGGAATCAAGGCTGAAAGAATCTCTGCTTATCAGTCATATGGCAATAGGTCTCTGTTGTGATCGAGGAGGAAGCAAAGGGACAGGGATTTCCCTCGGGACAGGGAGGCCTGGGCTCTTCACTGGCATGGGGTGGGGAGTTCTGTTCCCCATCACTAAGTACCTCCAGAAGCCCCAGCTCACACCTATCCTGGTCACTGCTGAATCCCTAGCACAACTGTGTCAGAAGGGACATGCTCTCCAGTCTAAAAGGTTAGTTTGAAAATCCCTTGTAAATCCAGCAACGCTCTTTAGGACAAAGGGCTAACTTTGCCCCTTACCTGCCCTCTGATCTTGACTGAGTCCTCATTTTATAAATATGTGTAGTGATGATAATGATAATGATAACTGAATGACACTTCTTTCCCTGTCCATTCTGAGCATTAAATGAGAATGTCTAAGTAAAGGTACGCTGTCAACACAAAATGGCAACACAAGTTTTAGATATTCTTTAAAAAACAAAAGATTTTATTTATTTATTTGAAAGAGAGAGAGAGAGAGAGATCATGAGCAGGGGGGAGGGATAGAGGGAGAAGTAGATTCCCTACTAAGCAGGGAGCCTGATGCGGGACTCAGTTCCAGGACCCTGGGATCATGACCTGAGCCGAAGGCAGACGCTTAACTGACTGAGCCACCCAGGCGCCCACAAGTTTTAGATATTCTGATGATTATGGTAACCAGAGAGTATCTACTATCTTCTGCATACTGTGCTAGCCACTTTTTAGGCGTGATCTCACTTACCCTATGAGAAGGCACTGAAAATTATCCATTTTACAGATGAAGAAACTGAAACTTAGATTATATAATGTGCCCAAGATCATCAGCTGTTATAAGGCAGACCCAGATCTAAAGCCAGCTCTGTTTACTGTTTCCAACAACATCGCAGTGCTTACAAATATTAAAAATCACAAAGTGACCATTTTAGTAGAAGTGAAAACCATTATTTATATTGAACTATTTCTCACATTAATAGCAAAGCCCTATGTTAATTACAGCCCATGTTTAGTTCTTTGAACAACAATCACGAGGTAGGAAGCTATTTTATTCTCTACGTTCTTGGTTAGTGGCTATGACAAAATATTACAGGTTTTATTGCTCAAGAGGAGTGATGACAAGTTGGAATTAACCAAAGTGGTTGAGTTGCTGAAAGTTTACAACTACGTTACCGGTTTGGATCTCCACTGTATTCCTAATGTTTAGCCCAACACTCAACACACAGTAGAAGCTCAGTTAATTTCTGTAGGCATCTGTGACTGATAAGTGAATGATGAGTGAATGAAGGACAATTACTGACTTTTAAGAAGTGTTGGAAGTATGACTTGACTGAAAACATACTTACTATTGTGTGTAGTATTGAACATTTCACACTATGCAAACTTTGCTTTAGCCTATTACAGAGACTCTTCTCTACCTTCCAGGTTCTTTGCTAGAATAAGATAAAATTCCCCAGGATCAAATCCTTTTTAACCCAGAAGTCTTTCTGCAATCAATACGGGCTTACTATGTATGAGATACATGCATTTTAACACCAAGAAATGCATTATTACCATGATTCCATTTTTCTGACAAACTAGAAGCTGAGAAAGACTACGTAACTTGCCCAAGATTTCTTGCTACATTAAGAGAGGAGCTAGGATATGAATCCATGTTTTGCCTGACTTCAGAATCAATGCTGTTGACCAAAATGCCGTAAGTCTGTGGGTTGGCACCACTCTCAAATCGGGTTCTAGAAACTTGAAAAATTGAAGTTGTTATATACATGGGCATCTGACTGTACAAATCTGAAGAACTTTCAAAACAGATCAGCTAATTCCCAAGCTTACTTTCAAACTTTTGGGGGAGAAAAGTAAAGCATTTTTAATGCTTTTCTGTATTTGTGAATATTCTTAGGATTATAGCAGTGACACCTTGTGATAACAGTTCTGTTTCTAGCTTCTATTCAGTTCGAATTTGGGGTCAGACATGACTTCTCAATATCAGTCAGAATTTTCAAAAATGCTCATTTGTGATTGTCTATTCCACAGTTTTCTATGGCGGGGGGATGTCTTTATAATTAATATAGTAATTTTCCAATTATTCAAAATGGCTTACTTTGGAATTGGTGATAGTTCATAAAGAATCTGAGCAAGTTTATTTTCTTGAAAAATTTTTAAAGGCTCATAAGCATATCACTAGTATAAATATGTTCATAAGAGGGGCATACAAGTCCCTTAAGAGAGCAAACTATTTTAAGCAATTTAGAGACACCCTGTCATTAGGTTGGTGTGCTAATTACAAATCATTCTAATTGATTCAACAGTCTCCCAAAAGACTTCCATAATGTACTAGGCAAACGCTTTATTAGCCAAGCTGAATTACTGTAGGTTCTTAAAGGAAAGAAAGAAGCTTTCTTGAAAACAATATCAAGTCAGAATTTTTCACTGTTTGAGAAGGGCCCTTTCTTTAATTTTATTCTCAATTGGTGTTTGTTTCACTGTTTTGACTTCCTGTTTTTATTTAATGAATGCTAATATGAGACAGACAGAAAGAAAATGGACTTGGTTTCTTTCCCTACATCCATCTTATCTCCCTTTGTAGAAAACATCTGTTCGTTATTGCGCAGGATCCATTCACCCACCCCCCTTTCTTTAAGTCTTATTTGTTTGTTTGTCTGTTTGTTTGTTTGTTTGTTTTTGGAGTTGTTATTTTTTTCTTTTGGGAATCACCATATGTTGACTGTCTGTCCATGTAGATTAGATAGATTGAGCCCCACTTTCCAGGATGCAGGATGCACATATGACACAAGGCTGTCTGATCACCATGTTCCATACCTTTTTCATAATGATGGATCCAGGATGGGCACATGTCTTGGCAGGCCAATGAGAAGATGTGCTGGTTGCACTAGAATTTCTAAGCTGGGAGAATGTTGGCTTGAGGACCACCCCGTGGAAGGACTTGCCTAAAGAGCAAAACCAATACAGCTGTGGAGACAGAGAGGTAGGGAGACTCCTGATAATGTTATTTGAAGCTTTGGGGTAGATTGTGCCTGAAGTCATTTGTACCCCTGGATTTCCTGCTCACATGAACTAATATATTCCTTTTTTATTTTCTTTTTTCTTGCCCCTGTTCAGGCTGTGTTTTTATTCACATGAACAAATATAGGAGAAGTTTTTTCACTTAAGGAATCCCTTAACAAAATTTCCATGTGTGTAATTTTTTGTCCTTAGCACAAGACTAACTTCCTCTAAGATCGTTCAACTTGAAAAGGCCAATAGTTCATTTATATCGGAACTAAAGACTACCCATCTGCCTTTTGATCCAAAAACTTAGTTAAGCAAAATCTTTCATATATGTACCTTCCATCATTTGAATTTTGATTCTGAGCCTCTATCTCTTCCTCCCTTAGTCTATGGAAACTGCTTTTTAGTCCCTTGACTTGAGCAGTCCCTTGATCCCAATACCAAAGACTCCTCAATGAACATGAGATTTATAAAATAAAAACCAGGAAGCTCTGTCTTGAACTACCCCAAAGCCAAAGAAGCACAGAACATGCTTCTTGCCTGATGAGTGGAAAGAATTATTCAACAATTAACACAAAGCACATGGAAAAAAATTCAATGCAAAGAAAAGTTTCGCTGCCGCTGCCTCAGAAAATTAATTTTAACCCAACAATGAACCACTTGAATGCAGCAGGTTGGCTGCAGATTCTGCAGAAAAAGATGATGGTAATACCATTAAGAAAAAGACAAAATATTTGAATCCTATTCTATTGTTGGGTGCAAGACCATAATGGCCACTTTCCACTTCTGGGTCTCAACTTCACCATGTGTAATGTGGGGATAATCACACCTACTTCTTCAAAAACATAGCAAAGATACAAGAGCCCCATCTACATCCATGGCCACAACAATTATGTAAGAATTTGATCCAATACCCAAATCAAATCAATCTCCTAGACTGGTTCCTAAGGAGCCATATTTTGTAAAGCTTTCTAGGTGATTCTAAAGAGTAAGCAAGTTGGAGAACCACTGCTTTGGAGGAGAGGAAGCATTAATGCTTTATGAAAGTGGTGGCTTTCAAAATGGTCTAGATTCAAACAGTATATAAAAATAGATGTTCCTGGGTCATAACTCCAGGCCTGCCAAGAAGAGGCCCAGGAAATTGCTTATCTGACAAGTAACTTTGGTGACTCAGAGCCTAGGTTGGGAACCAGAGCCATAGATGACTCTCTAGAACACCCTCTGTTCCTATTTGCTGGCTTGCCCTTCACTATTCTAAGAAACTCAGACCTCATAGAGTAGAGACACTCTGGGCTGCCTCAGGAAATCTATGCCAGAGACCCAGGCTGGTCATGTTGACCATCTGTGGGCCAAACTGGTCTGCTTGATCTTCTTCAAGAACACTGAATTAGACACTCTGGTTTCCACAAATGTGAAGTAGCAGAGGGTTGTTTTTTGCATTTTGTTCTTAAAGTGAAGGGGCATCTTCTGGTTGTCTTAGACCTGGGGAATGGGGGAAGGGAGGGACTACTGACATTTAGGGATTGCAAAATGCCAACAGTGCTCCCATTGAGAAATACTGGCCAGTGGCAGGACCAATGTTCCCTATCTAGAAATGAAAAGCTCAGAGGACAGTTATACTCAGTTGAAGAGAATCTTTGTTTTCTGAAGATTCAATGCAGTATTCAAGAAAATACAGTGTAGATCTGGTAAAAGGAGATCAAAAAATTGAAAGAGCTAACACAAATGTATGGTCTACCAGTGGATTTGAGAAAGTACACTGCTGTTCCTGCCTCCTTCGTGCTCTGGAGTTCTGTCCTACGTGAAGGACAGGAGCAATGGTGGTGATCATGGAAAGGCTCCACCTTGCTTTGCTTTAGTCCAGAAGTTACAGACCACAGGCTGCATCTAACCCCCAGTTTTTCAACTAAGTACATGTAGTTTTTAAACCAAACACACACAGAATTCTAAACAGTTCTTAGATGAGCTGCCAACACTTAGAATCCTTGAGATTTCTCATGAAAATCCACATCTTGAGCTTCTGTTGAAGAACACTCAGAGACTTAGCAAGCCATGGGCTGTCTTTCTGTGCAGCCAAGTTGCTGATGCTGAGCCACTCTTGCCCCTGATTGAGCCCCGTAACCTTCGGTTCAAGCACTTCTGTAACCACCTTGGCCTTGGCAGCATCTGGATTTCTGGGCTTCACATGGTGACTTCCCTCTTCAGAACAGCATGGATGTGATTCTTCCATGGGATCCCCCCCAACAACCTGGTGAGGCAGGCGGAACCCAGCAGTGGGTGTCCCATTTCACAGACAGAGAGACCAAACCTAGGGAGGATAAAGGATTTTCCCAAGATCAGAGACCACAGTGACCTCAATCAGACCCCTATCCCCTTCCCTCAACACACCCTCCACCTAGTTCCAAAAGAGGTTCTTTTCCCCAGCTCAGTTCAGGTGTTCCTGGCTCTGAGCCTCCATAAAAGAATCGGATTTAGCTCTGTTTGGCTTCCCTGTCCTCTTCCTGACAGCGCTATTTAATGGACAAACAGTTTGTTTTATTTATCGGACAGGGTTTCTTCACATTGTTTGGGGTTATCAGCCCTCCCCTGCAGATCATATTACAGCTTGTGCTGGGGTTCGACCCTCGGAACGGTTCACTCTAAATCAGATCGTTATCATTACTGCCGTGATAAATAGAGAGGCAGGGAAGCCCACAGCCAGGTTATTTATTTAGTACCTCTGTGGATCATGTTTTATACAGCCGGGCTTCCTGGCAGGCCTTTACCCATCCAGCTAAGGTTGCATTCAGGAACTAAAACCCAAAGCCCCTTAAATAATGTTAACTTAATAGCTGACATTTTTATGAAATAAGTCTGTGTGGAAGGGGCAGAAAGGGGACAATGCAGAAAGAGGACTGGAGCTGGGTTTCAGTGTATGTATGTGTGGGGGGGAGATGAGAGGAACGAGAGGGGAGGACAAGACAGAAGGGCTTTGATTTTCAGGTTTATTTCAAACTAATAGAGAATACTTTGCTTTTAGGTGAGGTCTCTCTTGGAGGTCTATGGTTTTTAAAAGGAGAAGGGGCAGGGGTGGGGGGGCTGGAGAAGCTAGATTTGAAGGATGATGTTTCTTGGGGAGGTGGGCAAATTAGGGGTGAGGTAGGCAAATTAAGGGTGAGGTCTTCCATGGGAGGGGGGTGTTTATGCCATGGAGGAGAGAGGACGCGTTCTCTCAGGGATGCATCTTGGACAGAACCATCTGGGGTGGGGACGAGGGCACGGAAGCATCTTGCAAGAGCCTCATTTTCATCCTGTTCTTCAAATACAAACTTTTGACATTATCCACAAATGGAGTCACACACACTATCATATGTGTGTGTGTGTGTGTGTGTGTGTGTGTGTGTGTGTGTGTGTGTTAAATGGGTTATTTTGCCAAACGTCGACATTTGACATAACCTTTTTTTTTTTTTTTTGCGATGGTCTTATGACATTTTTTTCTTCTTTGAATACACTAACAGCCTAAAAAAATGGAAGTAACATAAGCAGCTTTGAACCTTCAAAGTCCAATGGGGACGTCTGGCTGCCTTTTCTCTTCGGGGTTCCCTGGGTCAACACCGGAGCCTTTCCAGCTCCCCCCCAAGCTAGAGTTTGTGGGAAAAGGTATGGTCCTGTTTAAATTGCCCCCAAACAGCACTGTACCTTCCAGTTGAGGCAGGAAGAATAGCCTTTTGATGTGTTCCACAATTGGAATGCAAATTCTCTCCCATCTCCTAGATACCTGGGCCTGTCCCCATTTCTCTTTACTGTAATCTGCTTAGCTCGTGCATAGAATGACAAAAACAAAGAGTCTTTCTGTAAAGGAAAAAAGAAGAGGGAAGAAAGTAGATTCTGTACCCTCATTCTTAGTCCCCACTGAATCCTTGCTCCTGGGCCTCAGTGGGTGGCAGTGTTCGGGAGACAGGCAGTCTATCCTTCTGTTTGTTATTAACCACGGAAATGATGGGACCATTCCTGGAGTTAGGCCTTCAAGCCAGGGGCTGGGGTGTCCTTGGCAATGCCTCCCAGGCTTGGGATCAGGGAAAATCCCGGGACTTAGGGCATCCTGATTGCTCTTTCAAAGCAATCCTGTCCAACCACAAAGTGCAAGATGATCTTGGGGCAAGGGGTGGAATAAGCCCCCTTGCTGAGCCAGGAAGCCTGGCTGTGAGAATTCCCGCATCTAAACAACATCCATTCGTCACCAGAGTGGACTAAGGTATGCCTTCCTGAGGGGAAGGTTGGTCCCAGAGGTGCCATGGGGGTGCATAACCAGCTCAGGAGTCTCGAGGTTTGAGAAGCTGGGAGGTACCATTCAGCATTGGTCCTCAAGGACACAGAGCAGACAAAAAGGTGAGGCTCTGATACACGTGAGAAGCATCTAGAAGACACTTCAGCTCGGCTTACCAGCCAACAAGAAGGACACAGTGGCAAAGGCACCAGTTGCTGGGAGAAGGTGGGGCAGGAGGCCATGCTTGGAACCACATGTAGGTAATTAGGAAGAGAAATAGATAATTAAAAAAGAAAAAGACCATAATGTCATTTGGGTTTCTAAATTTCTAAAAATTATGGTGGTTATGGATACTGAAAAGAATTCAGTTCTTGTCAATGAATGCATTCCTTTACTACGTATTAATTTTATTTGATACCTCTTATATAAGTACTTATTTTATGCCAGGCACAATTCTTTTTTTTTTAAGGCATATATATAAAATATATATTTCAATATATATAAAATATATATTTCAATATTTTATATATATTATATTTATATATTTATATAAAATGTTTATATAGGGGCGCCTGGGTGGCTCAGTTGGTTAAGCGGCTGCCTTCACCTCAGGTCATGATCCCAGGGTCCTGGGATCAAGTCCCGCATGGGGCTCCCTGCTCAGCAGGGAGCCTGCTTCTCCCTCTGTCCTCCTCCTTGCTCGTGCTGTCTCTCACGCTCTCTCTCCCAAATAAATTTAAAAAATCTTAAAAAAAAATTTATATATATTTTATATTTATATAAAATACATATTATATATTTTATATTTATACATATATATTTTTAAGATTTTATTTATTTACTTGAGAGAGAGAGCGTGAGAGAGAGAGAGAGCATGACCAGGGGAGGAGCAGAGGGAGAGGGACAAGCAGACTCCATGCTGAGCACGGAGCTCAATGAGGGGCTCGATCTCATGACCCTGAGATCATGACCTGAGCTGAAATCAAGAGTCGGACGCTTAACCGACTGAGCCACCCAGGCACCCAACCAGGCACCTTTCTAAGTATTTTGCAAGTATTAACTTATTTAGGCCTTGTTACAACACCGTAAGCTAAGCACTTTTGCTCCCTTGTCTCTTGCCCCTTCCTGCTCCTGATCCGTTATGGTCCCCAGCCTCCACTACCGGTCTGCAGATAATCACTGTCTGATGGGTACCAGATACCCAGTGAATGCTTGTTAAGTGAATGCATAAGTGAATAAATGACAAACAAACTAGGCCTCTGCCAAGTGCCAAGACCCTACACATCATCTCCCTTGGCATACTCCTACTTGAGACCGTTGTCCAAGCATATTAATACCTGAAAGAAGCAGGAGCTAGGTCATTACTTCGAGTAGGAAACAAGTCATTAAAAGTAGCTATTTCTTGGGCGCCTGGGTGGCTCAGTCGTTAAGCGTCTGCCTTCGGCTCAGGTCATGATCCCAGGGTCCTGGGATGGAGCCCTGCCACTGGGCTCCCTGCTCAGCGGGAAGCCTGCTTCTCCCTCTCCCACTCCCCCTGCTTGTGTTCCCTCTCTCGCTGTGTCTCTCTCTGTCAAATAAATAAATAAAATCTTAAAAAAAAAAAAAAGTAGCTATTTCTTTGAGTCCCCTAAGAAACTATTGTTGATTTCCGGGCAGACAGTACCAACTCATTCCAGCTGGAAGGGTTCTATCCTTGACATCTTTCTAAAAAGCACTGGGCAAAAACCATTGTGGGGAAAAAATGCTGGCAAAATAATATTAGAAGAAATTAACAAAACACAGAAATCTTATTATAATCACAGTTTAAAAATGGCGTCTGTCTATGGCCCAAGACTAGAAGGGACTATGAAAAAATTTAAAATGGCTTATGATTTAGGGTGTTGGAATTTGGACTTTTAAAAAATACCTATTAATAGTGTTGTTGTCATTGTTTGTGTGTGCATGTGAGGAGGATAACAGGATATGGAAACAAAGATTGTACCTTCAGAGGGAACTTTGCATTCAGTATCAAATAATCCTTTCTTCAAAAGCAGGTTGATCTCTGATTAGATTGTCTTGGTGACTGCCCAAGTCCTAACCTCGCAATGACAGTGGTGGTCAACACCAAGTCAATAGGGTTTCAATAACTGGGTCAACATTGCAGTTTGGGCTCAAGGTAAGTGTCCTATGCTGGCCCAGGGGAAATGTTTATCATTTAAAGGGCAGCTGTGTCAACATTGCATCTGGCTGTTACAAACAATTAGAACAGTTGCAATAGAAGCAAGATAAACCTATTTAAAAAACAAAAAACTCAAGCTTCTTCCAGCCAACTTAGTGACATGAATCCTATTCAGATTGAAGTAATAGTCAATGAGCACTTTCTACAAGCAAAGTTTGATATTATTTATTTTTGCTTAAAATTACACCCTGCATTGCTCAAAAATAATGCTCAACAATATTTGAAGGATGAATGATCTATTGACTATGCTTTTGGGAATCCTTTTAACTTGATATTTGTGTTTGCACATAGTAATTAACTCATGTGTTGTTATCTAAACAATAAAAATATGGACTTTTTCTTTAAGTAAGGATAAATGCCTTAACTTGTCCAGAAGATCTTGAGATAAGAATATGAGTATATTTGACTTAAGGAGTTATCTTAAGAACCACCAGTAGAGAAGAGGGGAATAAGAGAGGGAAAGAAGTGAATCCAGCAGCACTGATGACTCAGTTTCCACCATGGGTGACTGGAATTAGTGTCCACATGGGAAAATATGTCTCAGAGTTGACCCGCCCAAGAGGCAAGAGAGCTGAGGTATCTACCAACTTCCATTCATCTCTGGTTGAGGGCTGCTCCTGTAGGCACTAACAGAGTCTGCCCTGGATTCTGGCCCCAGCTGCTCCTATTGCCAGAGGAAGACTTCGGTAAGGAGTCTTAGATGCTACCAGCAAGAAGTCTGTAGGGATTGTGCGTGGGGATGTTAAATGGGTGAGGCACCAACGGTTTCTGTTATGGGTGAGCTTAGCAAGTAATTTACTTACTACTTCTTTTCGTATCCACATCAGAAATGCCTCTGTACTTTTGCTTAACCTGTAACCCCATTGTGGGATGGCATCGTTTCCCTCTGTCAATTTCTAGTCATCACAGCTAGTGTAGCCTACCGCATAGCGGATAATCAACCATTTTTTTTTTTAAAGACTTTATTTATTGATTTCAGAGAGAGAGAGAGAGAGAGCATGGGGGGGGCAGAGGGAGAGGGAAAAGCAGACTCCCCGCTGAGCAGGGAGCCCCCCAATACAGGGCTTGGTCCCAGGACCCTGAGACCATGACCTGAGCCGAAGGCAGACCCTCAACTGACTGAGCCACCCAGGCGCCCCAAACATTATTTTTTAATAAGCAAGTCCCATATCAGTCAAGGTCCAGTCCAAATCTCTCTTCCTTCAAGAAACCCTCTCTAATCCCTCCTGTGGTCCCAGGACATTTTGTACATCAGGGAAATTTCTTATGCTCTTCATCTCTTCTTGTTGACAGCATGAGCTGTCTGTGCTGGCCCTGCCATCAACTTATCAGTAGAGGTCTGGGCAGCACCTGGGAGTAAGTTCAGCCGTTGTCCACTATTATCTGTGACTGGATGGGAAAGTCTAATTTTCAAGTGCCGTTATTCGGAAGCCTCTTGTTTCTACACATCTGAGCCATGCTGTCCAATCTCAACCTTATCTGCAATAAAGTCAATACTGATTTGTGGGAATCTCTGCTTATGCCAACTGGTTCTGCAGGAAAAAGGGGTGATCTTTGTCATGCCCCTCTCAAATTCCTACTTATCTGATGCAGAGACCTCAAGCTGACACATCAGTACTGGTAGGAACACTTCCACAATCCAAGGCATTTAGCACTCTCGTGGATAAGAACCCCTGCCGAAAGAGACTTCACAGTACAAAACTACACACAGATGTCAACATTGCATCTGTGGAAAGAAAGGAAAGAAGCCACCATAAGGGAGAGTCAGAATGGCCCACAAATGGGAGAAATCACTCTCCTAATGTCAGAGACAATGGAAAAATCTCAGTATGGCATGTGTCCTCCTTCTTCTGAGGATTCATGTTTTCCTATAATTGCAGTCCATTCTTTACACCATAGACAGAGTAAAATTATAAAAACACACAAATCAGATTTCAGCTACTCCTACCTCTGCATAATCCCTGCAATTGCTCTTGGAATAAACATGCGCATTTTAGGTAATCCTGCAGGTGTGGCCCTTACCTTTCTCACCAGGTTCATTCAAGAGCAACTGACCCCTTCATCACCCACTACAGCCACATGTCTTTAAGATTCTAGAATGCATCTTGTTCTTTCCCACCACAAGGCTTTTGTCCACACTGTTCCTTCATCCTGGAGTGCTGTCCTGATCCTTCTTTAGTTACTCACTTCCCTCATACTTTTTCTCTAGAACTCAATTCAATCATGAATTCCTCGTGGAAGTCTCTGACTATCCTGCCTAGGTCAAATCTTCGTGCAAATTGTAACACCACTTCACTCTTCTTCTCTACATTTGTCAGAGTTACATTTTTACTTTTGTGGGTTAATTTGATCAATGTTGGAATTCTCTAGTAGAACATCATTAGCTCTGTGAGGCTAGAGTCTGTGCTTTCCATCCCCTGCACACCTAATATAGTGCCTGGCATAGTGTAGGTTTTCAAGAAATGTCTGTTAAATGAAAAAGTGTGATAGACCCATTTCTCAGCTACTGTGAGTATGGTCTGCTAACAGCTCACAGTTGCCCTCTCTTCCCTGAAGAATTACCTTTGGCTGATAGGAGCCACCTCAGTTGGGAGATCAAACCCCACCCCACCCACCCCCAGGGCAGCCTGCAGCCAAAGGCTGAATGGTTTGAGGGTGAGAAAAGATAGTACCCCATAATGAGGTGCCACTTCACAGCCTCTAATATACCTATAATAAAAACCATAGACAATAACAAGTGTTGGCAAGGATGGGGAGAAACTGAGACCCTCCGACATTGCTGGTGAGCGTATACAATGGGGTAGCCAGGGTGCAAAACAGTTCGGCAGTTTTTCAAAAACTTAGCCACTAACAAAACCAAATGATCCAGCAATCCCACGCCTATGATATAACTCAAGAGAAGACAATTGAAATAAAAACTTGTACATGTACATTCACAGAGGCACAAGACCCAAAAGGGTGGCAAAAAGTCCATCAGTCGATAAGTGGATAAATAAAATGGAGTATACCTATACAGTGGAATATTTATACTCAGCCTTATAAAGGGATGAGGGGCTGACATGCTACAATGTGGATGAACCTCGAAAATATATATTAAGTGAAAGAAACCAGACACAAGACCATATATTGTATGAATCTATTTATATTAAATGTCCAGAATAGGCAAATTCATGGGACAGAAAGCAGATTAGTGGTTTCTAGGGGCTGAAGGGAAGGAGAATTGAAAGTGACTGGTAATAGGTACAGGATTTCCTTTAGAGGTGAAGAGAAATTTTGGGATTAGATAGTGGTAAAGATTGTACAACATTGTGAATGTACTTAATGCTACTAAAGTGTACACTTTAAAATAGTTAAAATGGTAAATTTTAGGGGCACCTGGGTGGCTCAGCTTGTTAAGTGCCTGCCTTTGGCTCAGGTCATGATCTCAGGGTCCTGGGATCGAGCCCTGTGATGGGCTCTGCGCTCAGTGGGTGGTCTGCTTCTCTCCCTCCTTCTGCCCCTCCCCCCACTCATGCTCTATCTCTTTCTCTCTCTCAAATAAATAAATAAAATCCTTAAAAAAAAAAAACAATAAATTCCATGTTATGTGTATTTTACCACCATTTAAAAAAAGGGCTGAGATGTCTCTGTGGTGTAATGTGCACTCCAGAGTGTCTCTCAGATCAGGCCGCCTTTAGATTTTACCTAGGACCACATCCTTGGTCACCATTTTCCTGTTTCTAATTCTGTCCCTCACTGCCTTACAGTTTTCACCTAAGAGCACACCCTCAGTACATCAAGGCCATCTTAATCCCTGTCTCAGGCTCTGCTTCTATGGAACTTGACCTAAAACAATGAATGAACTATTAATTAATTAAGCATGTAAATAAAAAAATTTTTTTAAAGATCTATTTATTTATTTTGAGAGAGAGAGCGTGGGGGAAGGGCAGAGGGGGAGAGAGAGAGAGAGAATCTCAAGCAGACTCCGTGCTGAGCATAGAGCCCAACGTGGGATAGACCCCAGGATGCCAGGATCATGATCTCAGTTGGATGCCTAACCGACTGAGCCACCCAGGGGGCCCCAGCATGGAAATAAAATATTTAAATGCCCAAGCCCTTACAGCTCGGGTTTGACTCCAAAGTCCACTCTCTAACCACCGTGCTGCTTTCTCTCATGAGTTCACCAAAGCAAATACCACCTTGTCAGACCGGGACTGTGGGGGCCAGACCGTGTTCCCTTACGGACCATGCCTCTGCCTCTTTTTGTGCCTTCTTTGAACTCCTGCACCTCAGACTAAATGGGGAGCCTGTATCAGTGATTATTTCCCTGCAACCTCAAGGCCTGTGTAATACTAAAAAAAAAAAAAAAGGAAAAGAAACATGAAAACAGCCCATCTCCTCAACCCTTCCATATAACAGAGAAGTTACTGTATGTGGGAAACCAGCTGTCCACACTGACATCATCAAAGAGTCTCCAAGCATATAGAAAGATTGTACTAACTCACTTGTTCTTGTAAAGACATTAATATTGTCCCATCACTAAGCAGCTGAAACCCCCAATAAATCGACAGAGAAAGGCAAATTTGTAAATGCCTAAGTATAGTCATAATAATAGTATTATAATTTTTATTGGACATGCTCAGAACAGTGGATTATTTATAGCATCATGTGCAATGTTGAAAATTTCAGGACACGAATTATAAACTCTTTGAGTGTGGGAGAAGTTTATAGAAAGATAGAACAGTAGAAGTAAACTCTAACATGGGGGACATTATGGTAAGAACTTACTTGATCAAACTAGAAATCATTTTTAACCTACTGACAAGCAAGAAAGAAGATGAATAATTTTCCAGTAAACACAAGTAGTGGTCAAAAATAATCTGCTATGTTCCCATTCTTATTTTTTCTTTTAGCTAGATATAAGAGAGAAGGTATCTTTGTCAGCTATTTAAGAAACAGCCGCAGGGGCCCCTGGGTGGCTCAGTCGGTTGAGTGACTGACTCTTGGTTTCAGCTCAGGTCATGATCTCAGGGTCATGGGATCGAGCCCTGTATCGTGTTCCAGGCTCAGCACTGGAGTCTGCTTGTCCCTCTCCCTCTGCTCACGTCACATTCTCTCTCTCCCTCTCTCGCTCTCTCAAATAAATTAAATTCAATCTTTATAAAGGAAACAGACACAAAATCTCAATGGCATATAACAATAAGCTTTATTTCTTGCTGTGTACCTGCGGTTGCATTAGAGTTCAGCTCATCTTGTCTAAACCTAGCTAGGCTTGGCTCCGGGTAGCAAATCAGATACACTCCTGTGTTTATTACTGTCTTGGGGCAGCAGGTTCCCTGCCATCATAGCTGTGGTCGTAGTGCTAAAGAGCAAACCCACACACACGGGCACATTTCAACCTCTGCATGTGTCCGACCTGCCAATGTCCCACTGGCCAAAGTAAATCCCATGGTCAAGTCCAAGGTCAAAGGGCAGAGACCCATCATGAGGACAAAGCAAGATTCTAGATATATTAACCTATTACAGAGAAAGGAAGAAGTGAGACGAATAGTTGAATCTGTCACAGAGGGTCTGAATTACCCAAATCGTTCTATAGTTTTTTCTGTAGACTCATAAATTTATATAGATACAGATATTTATATATACACAGAAACATATATATACACATATATATTTTTATATATACATATATATTAGCAGGAGTTTTTGCCTGCCCAGTTTCCCAATTCCTCCTCGCTACACTCTCTCTCTAATTCAGATGGGGCTGATCTCGCCCTTGCCTCTAGGAAAGAACATGAGACCCTAGGATTGGCCAATCAGAATAACTCATCCTCTTGCCACATCTGATTGGTTCCAGAATGGTCATGTGACCTAAGACAAGCCTATAAAAGCCAAGCCCAGGGTTTTTGGTATAGCTGTTAGGAAAAACTTCTATGCGGGCGTAGCACGTTAAAGGTTGGTAACTATTTCCATCATACGTTACCTCAGAAGGGGCGTTTCTTTCGCCGTGCTCTGCCCAGTTTCTCAATGCTTCTTCATCTAAATACACATCACTTTCTGAGAGAAGCTTCAGCTTGTAACCACCAGCCTGGGCTTTGCCCTAACTGCCAATCCTTGCATAGTTAGCTCCATTCCTAAAGTCTTACCTCTTGAACTGAAAAGACAAATCATTTTGTTCAAAAACATCACCATCGTCCTAGCAACATTAGTTAACTTAACATGTTCTAATATTTTAAAGTGTCACCAGTTTAAACAGAAGCAAGGAATATTTTTACAAATTCACTAAGAACCAAGCAAAAAAAGAAATTCCAAAAAATAAATGCATGAATGTTGATATTATTAGTGTTTGAAAAACAAATATTGTAGGTAGGATAATATGAGATATGAGTAGATATAATTTACAAGGTTGATAAAAAGATTATTTTTCTGTAATCTACTTCCCTGCCTTTCCAATTAATAGTGAATTTATTATGGGTTCCTACGTGATGCTATGGAATGCCAAGTCTTTGGACTTAAAACCTCAGGGCAGATAAGCATTTTAGGTGATTTAAAAAAAGCACATTTAGAAGACGATGTTCTTGAAGGCCCGTGGGAAGAAATTCACACCATTCTTTACAATTTCATTACAGAAGATGAATAAATGTCTGTCAGATTAACTTTGCTGGGTCTCATAAATGGCAGGAAATGCAAGAACAAATGCAAATACCAAAGCACAATTTGTTTTCCTTCAGTCACTTGATAAGGAAGAGTTTGGTTTCTGCCATATGTAATACAGGCTCCCATCAAAAATCTCAGTTTCTGGATCCAGCTAATATAATATTCATCCGTAAGACATCTAGATGTGGAGGCGCCTGGGTGGCTCAGTCGGTTAAGCCTCTGACTCTTGATTTCAGCTCAGATCATGATCTCAGGGTCATAGGACTTAAGACTCTCTCTCCCTCTCCCCCTGCCCCTCCCCCCACCCTGCCCCCGTGCTCACTTTCTCTCTCTAAAATAAATAAGTAAATCTTAAAAAAAAAAAAGACATTTAGATGTGAGTTCCCTGTACCTTTAGAGAAGAGGTAGAAGGTGAAAAAAAAGAAAAGCAGTGGGGACAACTCTCTACACCTGCCCTTGGTACTTTCTAACTCCATGCCCTAGTGGCATGACCCTGAAAGTCCAGCATCCAAAAACTGTCATTCTTTTTTTTTTGAAAATTTATTTATTATTAGTTTTATTATTATTATTTTTTTAGAGAAAGAGAGAGGGGGGAGGGACAGAGGGAGAGGGAAAGAGAGAATCTTAAGCAGGCTCCACGTCCAGCGTGGATCCAGACTGGGGGGAGGCTGGGCGCTCTATTTCATGACCCTGAGATCATGACCTGAACCAAATTCAAGAGTTGGATGCTTAACCAACAGAGCCATCCAGGCACCTCCCAAAACTGCCATTCTAACACTGCTTCATCTCCATTCCAGCAGCCAAGCCTGTTACCCACATCCAGGTGATTTAAGATAATATAAGCATGATGACCACTGTTGTTTATCTTACTTATGTCAGTAGTAATGCTATGTAATAAACTCTCAGCTGATCTAAGCTACTGGGCTGTGGGTAGCTCTGCGCCATGAGTCTTTCATCCTCCCTTGAGACCATTGGCTGTCCCAGACATGTCCTTCTCATGGCATAGGTAGAGGTGAAAGGAAGCAAACAAAAAGGCCTGGGCCTCACACACCATCATTTCTCTCTCATTCTATTGACCAAAATGAGTCCTATAACCAAACCAAGAGCCAAAGGCAAGGAAATGTACTTCTCACCTTTCATGGAAGGAACTTCAAAGTTGCACAGCAAAGGGCATGCAGAGAGGGAAAGGTGAAGAATTGGAGCTACTAATTCAATCTATCACATTTATTATTTTTTTCATATTCATTAATATGTGTCTTTGTTTATTCAATTAATCAGTACTTCCTGAGCATCAGTCATGTCTTGGACACAGGGAATCCAAAAATGCAAGACAGACAAGATTCCTATCTTCATTGACCTCGAATTTTCATGAAAAGGATAAACAACAAACAGACAAATAAATTAATAAAATAATTACTATGAAGGAAAGAGTGAACGCTCTGATAAAGAATGACGGGATGATGGGAGAGGGAAGGAAGCTACTTTAGAAAAACTAGTCAAGGAAGCACATCCTCCCCCATTTATCTGCCTGATTCACACACATAGTCAAGTCATGAAAATCAAACTTTACTGCCTGCTGTATACCATTCTACTTGATGTCAGTTTGAAATATACTGATTAGCCCAAGAGAATTAAGAACAGTAAGAGCCCTTATAATTATCTGATGCTTTACATGTTACCGTGTGTTCCCCTAACTACTGCATCACTGAAATCTCACAGCATTCCTTGGCATTGGCAGGGTAGAAATGAGATAGCAAAACAGGGGTAGCATAGGACACTGTGATGCATGGAAGAAAGAGTGGTCCCAAGGGGACTGAAATTTACTCTCCACAAGAAAAGGAAAATTGTCAGAATGAAGTAAGGGATAGAAGAAAGATGGGGATTTTGTGGTTGGGCAAGACGTCTGAAAACTAATGACCCAAACACGTGGTTCTTGACATCTAGCTGCTCCTCCCACACGAAGCCTTCTGAGAGTACAAGGCAACATTGAGAAAAAATGGGAGAAGGATTTGCTAGTTTCATATATCAGCCCTTAATATCAAATTTTATGTTCTTCTTAAAAGACAATATAGTGATATCATTCAATTTCTCTTTTCAGTAAGATCTGCAAGGTGTGTGCAAAGGCAAGATAACTACCTAGTATAACAGAGCTGAAATTCTTGGGTAGAATGTAGAAGAAATAAGACAATATAGATAGAAATATGGAGTTTTTTTTCCAGATTAGAGAACACAGGCTCAGAGGAGTGAAATGATGGGCTCAAGGTTACCCAGAGCCTGGAACATGGCCCCATGCCTCTTCCTTCCAGTTGGTGAACTTCCATGCCACCAGAGATCCTAACTGAGGAATCAAGGCAGTCTATGTTTGGGGTTGAATACTCGTTTGTTTTAAAATCAGAAGTGTTTTTATTTTTCCCCCTGGGAACTTTGTGTGTGGCTTCATTATTGTATTTTTAACATATTCAAATTACAGTTCCCTTTTTTGCTTTGCCCCCTAATAAGAGAAGACAGAATTCAACTGATATTGACTTTTACTAAGACAAATTCTAGATTTATTGACCTGAGAAATAAATATTAATAGAGGTTAAGTTGGGGTCAATTTTTACTCCAAGAGATGATAAATCTTGATATTTTTCCCATGGTTGCTTGGTCAATACGTTCCCCATGCCATCCATATGCTCCCCACCTCAGGTTCTCCTGAGGAAGAGGCCAGCTTGCAAGATGGATCCCAGCAAAGCAATACCCCCTCATCAGCACTCTGCTAGGCATTCAGGACACTCAAATCTCATTTTCACCCAGCTGGTTATTGCAAGGCTTTGACCACTGCCCAGGTCACATCTTGTGTCTAAGAAAATAATGACTTTCTTTGGTGTTTTGGCAATTATTTTTAGGGTCTACTTTTCATACACACACACACACACACACACACACACACACACACAGAGTTCTCATTCTTTCCAGATCATCCACCACAGCTGTATAGAAATGTATAGAACACATGTAGGTAATCCTAGGATTTTACTTAAGGAAGGAGTTTCAGCTTGCTCATCCACAAAAACTCTGATGACAAAATTTTCTCCCTTACTCTCTCTGTCCACTCATTTTTGCTTTATTATTAAAAGGATGGTGATGAATATTTCATTTAACAAATATTGATTGCCAGGTAAATTTACTCCGAGGTCATACTTATGTATGCCAAGCACTATTTTAAAAGTTTTATATGTATAAACTCATTTATTACTCTCAACCACTGCACAAGGAAGGCATGATTATTATGCTGCATCATATCCATCAGATGAACAAACCGGGGCACTGAGAAGTTAAATAACTTGTCCAGGATCACACAGACAAGATCTAAACCCTGGCAATCAAGTTGCAAATCTGTGCTTGCCCCAACCACTTCCCATAGCATATCTTACAATACCAGGTGCTGAGAGTAAAGCAATGACTTAGTGTGTGTGCTCACTCTTACACAGGTACTTTTACACATTGAGAAATGAGGGGGGAGTTTTTCTAAAACCCAAAGTTATATCTATTATCTCTGGGTGATAGGAATTTAGGTCTTTTTCTTTTCTTCCCACAATTTTGTTTGTAAGGTAATACAGGTTGTCCAGAAAATCTGCCAATAATTATAAAGGAATAAGGAGGGTGAGTGTGTTAAATTTAAATGGCCATTAAGTCCAAGAGGCAGAGAGGAGCTACAGTTGTCCAAGGAACTGTAAGAAATGATGCTTCATGTAGAAGGAATCTAAAGCCAGAACAGAGAGTTTCCAGGATACAGTTCCATTATCAATTAGTAACATTTCTAAAGTTAGGAATGTATTCAGCTCAAGTAATGGAAAATCTGATCCAACAATGGCTTAAACAGAAGGTTGTCTATCTATCTATCTATCTATCTATCTATCTATCTATCTATCTATCTATCTATCGTCTATCTATCATCTGTTTTTCCACAACAGGAGGTTCAGGGTAGGTGATAGCTTGTGTTGGTATAGAGGCTCAACAATACTGTCAACACTGATATCAGAAAACCAGTTTTTTTCTCTTCTTCTGAAGGTTTATCTTTTGCATGTCAACTTTTAGTTCTCATGCATCACAGGCTGGCTGCCTTGGCTCCCAACATCACATGCCGTCAACAATGTCAGCACATGGTATTGTTATTATTATTATTATTATTATTATTATTATTATTATTATTTTGGTCAACCACCCTGGTGGATATATGCTGATATTTCATTATGGTTTTAGTTTGCTTTTCTCTGATGTCCAGTACGATTAGTGGTTATTTTATAAGCTCATTTGTGAATGCCTGTTCAGGTCTTTTGCCCATTTTATATTTTATTGAGTTGTCTTTTTCTTACTGATATGTGTGTGTTGTTTATTCATTCTGGATACAAATCCTCTGTTGAATATAATTTTGCCCTACCCACCCACACTACAAAAAGAAAAGGTATAAGGAAATGTAAATGTACTTATGCAAATGCTATTGTATACCTATCCAAATAAATTACCTCATTTCAATTAGGATCTAACAAAAAGCTTACATATTGAATAAACTTGAAACTTTTTTCAGTTTTTCAATTAGCAAATGCCTAATCGAGTAGGGGGAAATTTTCTCTTATTTTTGCTTTTGACAATCTTATAGTTTGTGACATATTTAAGAGGAAGTAAACTAACCTAAGAAGCTCTTAATTTATTAAGAAATGATATTTGTAAGTTGTACCATAAAAACTAATGCGCGATTTGTCCCAGCCTTGTATTTGGAATGATGCCTGATGCCAAGGATAATTCCCTCAATGGAAAGGAAGGGTATTCTATTATCTGGGACTTTCATTATGTTAATGCTGATTTTCTGTAGATTAAAATCTGGGACAATTCAAACAAGAGCTTGGGATTTCTTCTTCCATCTTTAACAATTTGACGCTTTGAAGTTAAGTGTAGTTGAATAGAAAATCTATGTGTGGCTGCTTTAACATTTAACCATGTACAGCAAATATTAGCAGAGATATGCCCACACTAATAAGGGTTGGATTTCTTTGTTTATTTCAAGCTAATTTATCTTCTGAATACTCACAATGGCATATTGTATGTACACTTTGTGTGGGCTCTCATCATCAGTCCATGGATTATAAACACAATGTATGAGAAATTAGGTACCATGTAAAATAATAATAATGCAACTTTATTTCTCTTCCTTTCTATCAGATTCACCTATACCACAGTATAGGGAAAGGGCCCAAACAACAACAAATCTTAACTAATCTGTGCTTAAATGGGAAGGTGGGAATGCTTTATCCAAGAATATGCAGAAGAGGATCTCTGAGGTCATTTTTTTTTTTTTTTTCATTTCCTTCTGCATCATTAAAGGAAGCTCACAGTATGATTTAAGGCCGTTTAGTACATGTGTTTTATGAATTTCTTTTTTGTTTGTTTGTTTTGAAAATTGATTATAATGATATGGGAACTCACAGCTTGCCAAAATATTCAATGACAGCTATTTCCTGGGCATCTACCATATGCTTAAAATTGTGCTGGACAGAGTCAAGGATACAAGAAAAGTATATTTAGGGAGAGGGATGTCATTAACATTCTTAGAACAGTTGGAGAACGAAGTGGTAAGCTTTGACACAGACTCTGAGTGTGATTTCACACTTGGGGTTCAACAAAGAGAAAATCCCAGTGTGATAAAGCAAACTGGGAAAGGTGGCACTTAATCTGGGTCTTAAATCTGAGATCGATTTGGGATGAAAGACTAGAAAGAACAACATGAGCAAGAGCCCAAATTCGGTAGCTTAAAGAAGACAGAAATTCATTCTCTCACATAAAAACCTTTGGACCAATGAATTATCTGAAATTAAGGAAATTAAGGAGACAATCCCACTTACAGTATCATCAAAAAGAAAACAATACATAGGAATAAACAGCCAAGGAGGTAGAAACTTATACACTGAAAACATAACATCTACGAAAGAAAGTAAAGTAGGCACAGATAAGTGGGAAGACATCCCACCTTTCTGAGTTAGTGACTGAAGGGGGGGAAATCAGAGGGGACACGAACCATGAGACTATGGACTCTGAGAAACAAACTGAGGGTTCTAGAAGGGAGGGGGTGGGGGGATGTGTTAACCTGGTGATGGGTATTAAAGAGGGCACGTATTGAATGGAGCACTGGGTATTATATGCAAACAACGAATCATGGAACACTACATCAAAAACTAATGATGTGGAAAAAAAAAAAAAAAAACTAATGATGTGGGGCGCCTGGGTGGCTCAGTCATTAAGCATCTGCCTTTGGCTCAGGTCATGATCCCAGGGTCCTGGGATCAAGCCCCACATTGGGCTTCCTGCTCAGCCAGGAGCCTGCTTCTCCCTCTCTAGCCTGTGTTCCCTCTCTAGCTGTCTCTCTCTCTCTGTGTCAAATAAATAAATTAAATTAAATAAAAAACTAATGATGTAATATTTGGTGATTAACATAACATAATAAAATAAAATTTAAAAAAAAGTCTATACTGTCCCCAAATCATCTACAGATTCAGTGCAATCCTGATGAAAACCTCAACGGCATTTTTTACAGAAATAGAAAAAAACCCTAAAGTTCATATAGAACCACAAAAGGTCCCAAATAGCCAAAGCAATTTTGAGTAAGAACGAAGCTGGAGGCACCATACTTCCTGATTTCAAAATATGTTACAAAGCTACAGTTATCAAAGTAGTGTGGTGCTGGCATAAAAACATGAATGTAGACCAACAGAACGGACTAGAGAGCCTGGAAATAAACCCACACACATATTGTCACCTGATCTTTGACCAGTATGCCAAGAATATACAATGGAGAAAGGATAGTCTCTATAATTAATGGCATAGGGAAAACTGGATATCCACAGGCAAAATAATGAAATACAAATCTTATCTCATACCATATACAAAAATAAACTCAACATGGATTAAAGACTTAAATGTCAGACTGAAACTGTAAAACTTCTAGAAGAAAACATAGGGAAAAATCTTGCTGACATTGGCCTTGGCAATGATTTCTTGGCTATGACACCAGAAGGAACAAAAGCAAAAATAAACAAGTGGGGCTTCATCAGACTAAAAAGCTTCTACACAGCAAAGGAAACAATCAAAACAAAACAAAACAAAATGAAAAGGCAGCCTACAGAATGGGAGAGAATATTTTCAAACCATGTATCTGATAAAGGGTTAATATCCAAAATATATAAGGAACTTCTCTAACTCAATGGTAAAAACAGATTAAAAATTTTTTTTAGGGGCTCCTGGGTGGCTCAGTCATTAAGCATCTGCCTTCGGCTCAGGTCATGATCCCAGGGTCCTGGGACTGAGCCCCACATTGGGCTCCCTGCTCGGCAGGAAGCCTGCTTCTCCTTCTCCCGCTCCCCCTGCTTGTGTTCCCTCTCTTGCTATGTCTCTATCTATCAAATAAATAAATAAAATCTTTAAAAAAACTTTTTTTTTAGATGGCAAAGGAGCATTTCTCTGAAGAAGATATACAACTGGCCAACAAACATAAAAAGGTGCTCAGCATCACACATCATCAGGGAAATGCAAATCAAAACCACAATGAGATATCCCCTCACACCTATTAAGATGGCTTTTATTTAAAAAAAAAAGTTAAAACAAAGAAAAGAAAAAGGAAAAAAGATAGCATGTTGGTGAGGATGTGATAAAAAAGGAACGCTTCTACACAGTTGATGGAATGTGAATTGGCACAGCCGCTATGAAAAACAAGATGAAGTTTTTTCAAAAAATTGAAAATAGAACTACCATATAATCCAGCAATGTCACTTCTGGGTGTTGATCCAAAGAAATTGAAATCAGAATCTCAACGAGATATCTGCACTCCCATGTTCACTGCAGCATAATTCACAATAACCAAGACATGGAACAATCAAATTGTTCATTGACAGATGAGTAGACACAGAAAATGTGGTGGATATATATACAGTGGAATATTATTCAACCTTAAAAAAGAAGGAAATCCTGCCATTTGTGACAGCATAGCTAAACCTGGAGGACATTATGCTAAGTGAAATAAGCCAGACAATGAAAGACGACTTCTACACGATACAACTTACATGATGAATCAAAAATAGTCAAACTCACAGAAGCAGATTGTTGCCTGGTGGCTGCCAGAGGCTGGGGGGAGGGGAAACAGAAAGATAGCAGTCAAAGGGTACAAAGTTTCAATTATGCAAGATGAATAAGTGCTGAAGATCTACTGTGCAGGGTAGAACCCATCACTAACAATACTGTATTGTACACTTAAATATAATTGAGAGGGTAGAACTTATATTAAGTGTTCCTATCATAAAAAATAATAAATGAAGAAGGTTGGAGGAAACTTTTGGAGGTGATGGATAGTTTATGTCAGAAATTGTGGTAATGGTTTCATGGGTGTATACTTATCTCCAAACTCATCAAGTTGTGTACATAAATTATGCACAGCTTTTTATATGGAAAAAAAAAGATTTTAAATAATAAAGTAGGGCCAACGCAGCAACAAAATCTGAAGTAACTTTTGAATAACTTGGAAATATAAAATCTTCATCTTCAGCTGTATATTTTATGAAATATAAACACAGATGAAGTATATCCAGTGAAAATTTACTGTCCCAATTGAGAGACATTGTAAGCAAAAAAATCAACTGGATTTCAAAAGCTTAGTATAAGAAAAAGATTGTAGGGGTACCTGGCTGGCTTAGTCAGTAGAGCACATGACTCTTGGTCTTGGGGTTGTGAGTTTGAGCCCCATTTTGGACACAGAGTTTACTTAATAAAAAAAATTAAAAAAAGAAAAAGAATGTAAACTATCTCATTAATAACTTCTGAATATTTATTATTCAATCTTGATATATGTTTCAATAAAATATATTGTTTTATTTTTATATTATACTTACATAACATGAAATATATTATTAAAAGTTTCTTTTTGGGGGTTGCCTGGCTTGCTCAGTCAGTAGAGCATACGAGTCTTAATCCTGGGGTCATGAGTTCAAGCCCCATGTTGGGCATGGAGTCTGTTTAAAAAAAAAAAAAAAAACACCCCCCCCAAAAAAAACGTTCTTTTTTTTAAAATGTCCTCAGGAGAACTGACCACCTGTGTATCTTGGGCGACTCTATTCCCTGAGGTCATTCAGGGGTCCAGGTTTCTCCCACCTCATTGCTCCACATTACCTTAGGGCAAAGCTTCTTCAAGAGTGGTCCCTGAGAATGCATTAGATACTCTGGGTGGTGAACCTGCAAGCTCTGGAGCTCCGATCCCAGAACACACTGCTCTTTAAGCTGGGGGGGCGAAGAAGAGAACTGATATTTTTTCAGAAGCTGCCTGGTACAGTGGAAAAGGCATGGCTTGAAAACTTGTGTTTAAATTTCAACTCTGGGGATGCCTAGGTAGCTCAGTCAGTTAAGCCTCTGCCTTTGGCTCAGGTCATGATCCCAGGATCCTGGGATTGAGTCCCACATCGAGCTCCTTGCTTAGTGGGGAGCCTACTTCTCCCTCTGCCTGCTGCTCCCCCTGCTTGTGTTCTCTCTCTCTCTCTGACAAATAAATAAATAAAATCTTAAAAAAAATAAGTAAATAAATAAATTTCAACTCTGCCATTATACTATCCATGAGACCCACTGACATAGTTTTCTTATCAAATTATTATTCTCACCTCATATTTCAATTTATTTTGCATTTCAAGTCAAGGAAGTAGCAGGATAAGGTTAAATATAGAATAAGAGCCTAACAAAAAGTTGCCACCTCACTGAATACCCACTAGGTGTCTTACTTACATTTTCCCCATAAATGTTAGCAATGGTACTGTCCTCTCTAGTATATGAGTGATAAACCCAAAGCTCAGAAGGGAAGTATCTTGTTCAAGTAGTGTAACAAGCAGGAAAAAACCCCCACGTCTGCCATGCTACAAATTGTACGTTTTCCCCATTATATTTTCACTTTACCCTCCTGTTTTGGAGTGAATGCCTATCACCGAGTCATGTTAAGTTTCCTATTTTGGCGTTTGACCATCAACTCAACAAAGCAGCTGAAGTCATTCCTCAAGTGTAATTTTCAGGGGCTTGGGGATCTGGAGCCTGAATCCCAGCTTCTCCACTTCAGGCGATGCCATCTGCCTCCAGCCTCTAGGAAGAGCTGACTATTTAAGACACGGAATTTCTTTGGAGACTTCGCACCTCCAAATCCCATACGCTTACCAACTTTCATTGATTTTTGACATCTCCAAAGGAAGTTTAAATGAAACTCTTAAGTCTCCAAATACAAATGAAGTTCAGATCTGTACCTAGTGCTGAGCCAAAGCAAACCTATTTATATTCCTGTAGCTTTATGCTAAATTCCAAATAATCTTGTAAGGGAAGTGATACCTTTTTAAGAAGCATTATTCGCTTTATACTCAGTGAGACCAGGAAGCTCATACGAACTTGCCCCTATTGATGAGCAACTCAGAATTCATACTCCATATTAATAGGTGCTGTCTTTATTTTATTCTCGGTGCCCCTTAATGTTCTAGAAAATATTCAGTAGTCACAACTTAATACAGAGTGTTCCTTCCCTTTTACTAGGTGTCAGCAGGGATCATATCATGAAAGGTCCCTTGATAGGATCCCAGCCCCACCCATGCCTTCACCCATTTATGGCAATCAGTAGTTTTCAGGAGAAAACTCATCACTTAAGCCTAAATGATGATGTCTGGGACTGGGCAAGGATCATTGGGGGAATGTCATGATTATTTTACAGTGTGTCTTGCATTTAATCTATTTCAAAAGCCCTGAGAATCACACTTATTTGTGTTTCAGGGTTCTAAGAGTGAGAAACTGATTCATACTCACTAAAACAAGTGAATGCAGTTGAGGTGCGCACCAGAATGCTAATTTGGTCCATGGAAATGTCACATATTTCTTCATTTATTTAACACACACATTGAATATCTGCCTCCCAACAGCCAGGCACCATGCTGGGTATGGGAGACACGGCAGAAAACAGAACAGACATTGTCATTACCTTCACGGAGTTGATATGCTTACGCAGGGACAGATATGAATCCAATAGTCCCATAAACAGGACTGTTACAATGACAATGTGCCATCTAGAGAGGGTTATGGTGTCAAGAAACCCTGAAATAGAGGGATATGGCCAGACCCGGCCAGTCACACAGGGCTTCCTTGAGGTAATGAGCCTGAAGAGGGAGTAGAACTAACTCAGTAAAGACAAAGAAGGGAGAACATTCCAGGCTGAACACTATCTGATTGCAAATCCTACTTCTAAAAAATACTCAAAAACTTGGAAACAAAACAAAAAGCTGCTGGTCTTGTCAACATCATAATGGAGTACTGTCTAAAGGGCTCGCCTAAGGATTACTTAATTCTCTAGGGCAGGGCCAGCAAGCTTTTTCTGCAAAGGTCCAGATTGCAAATATATTTTAAGCTTTATTTTGAGACTGGGCCATATATAGTGTCTGTCACATATTCCTTCCTTTCCAACCCTTTAAAAATGTAAAAAAAAAAAAAAAAATCCTTAGCTCTCAAGCTGTACAAAAATAGGCTCTGAGCTGTTTTTGGCCTACAGGCCACGGTTTGCCAACCCCTATTCTGGGAGAATTTACCTTTGTTTGCCATAGTCTTTACTATTGATTAGGGCTCAGACTCTGGGAAGTTACAGTTAACTTGGAGGAGATATTTTTGTCTGCCAGAGATGCAAATGATTTCTGCTGGTAGAAAAAAAAAATAATCCCCAAATTATGGTTTTATTGCATTGGAGTCCATTAACCACTTTCGCATCCAAACTAACAGTCTTTTGCAAACATTCTTTTCCCAGTATCTAGAAATACTCTGTTTTTCAAATGCTCTCTGAACTAGCTTTACCATCTTGTTGGTTCCTTCGTTAATGAGTTTTGCACCTGCTCACTTTGTATTCGTATGGGAGTCTTGTTCATAACCTTTAAAAAATTATACTTTGACAGGCCCCATCTCAATAAGGAGGACTGTTTAGCACAAGGAACTGAAGAAGACCAGTGTGGCTGGAGCAGAGAGAGCCATGGGCACATTATACAGGTAAGAAACTCCATTGTTGGCATGTTGAGAAAGTTTGTCCTTAACTAGAGCATTAGAAGTCATTGAAGTAGTCATTCTGCATGTGTGTTTATGTGTGTGTGTGTGTGTGTGTGTTGAGGGAGGTGGAGAGGTGTGTTGACAGTTCACATGATCATTTCAGCCAGAGTATAAAGAACAGATTGGAAGGCTCCAGGCTAGAGGTGAATTCAACTATTAGGATACTACTGCACTAGCCCAGGCCAGACATGGGGGCAGCTGTGGGGATGAGGAAAATGGTCAGATCTGAGAGGGCTCTGTTTCTGGAAGGTTCATAAGGGAGAGAGGCTGTCAAAAGTCCTTGGCCTTTCTTTCCATCTCATTGAGCTTTATGTGATCCAAATGTGTTTTGACTGGTGTACCATGCAAAGTCACCATCATGGAGATCAAGAACACTTGAAGTCCTGTGGACAGCTCATTCCTTCTCTGTTAATGTGTGTGTGTGTGCATATATATAGTGTGTGTGTGTGTGTGTGTGTGTGTGTGTGTGTGTAAGCTATGTGATAGAAGACCTCTTAGTGAGTAGAAGATGGGGGGCTTTTATGAATTTAATATTGATTGGCGTCAGATTAAGATATCAGCTAGAGATTTTCAACTTGCAGTAATGATTGTCATTCCAGAGGAACTGAGAAGTCAAAATGCCCAGAGTCTTTCCCACAGTGTTTGTATGTCTCTGCAGCATTAAATTACAAGCTTTTTCAAGCTTCCACTGCTGATCAACCTTGCAGGAGTAACATGCTGTTTCTTTAGATGTGTTAACATCCCCCTTTGGGTCACAATCTCATTCTGCTATTCTGGAAGCTTTTTGTCTCTCTCAGTTGACTTTGCCTATGTCTGCTCTGGTTTTAGAGGATCCTTTCTTTCTTTTCAGATCCTTGGGGTCACCTAACCATCGCCCCCAAGTACTGTAACATTTATTTCTAAGACTGTTCAAACTTACACGGCCATCAGATCAGGCTGTGTACCCCATGCAAAATATCTTTAGCAAATGATGGTATGCCTCTAGTAGATAAAGCATATTTTAATGAATGAAGAAGTTAGTATTTCATAAACCCAAGAAAAGTGTAAACTGGCTTCTACTACCAACAGTTTAAAATCAATTTGGAGGCATTTGGAAAGCATTTTAAAGAGCAACTAGACATCAATAAAATTTAATTAATTGGTTCTATGGATGCACATGTAAATTGGGTGTTAATTATGCTAGCAATGCTCTTCCATTAAAAATTAAGCTCATGATTAGTAACTGAGAAAAACAAGCCGTCATTCTATAAACAAGTCTCATTCCCTTGTATTTGAACCCAACCTTTTGGTAATTAAATCATAACTCTACATTTACTCAGATGAATCTGAGCCCTGATGGATGACTGGTGAGTTAGCCAAGGGATCCTCACTTGGCTGTTCCATAAAAACAATTGATAACCATAGAGATAAGTTATGTGCTGTTGAGCTGCCCTTTAATACAGAACTATTGAATTATCGAAAGTTCTTTCCTATCTAATTGACACCAAACAAAGGCGCCTTTGACAACTGCAAGAGATATAGTGACGATTTAGTGCTCATTTCGGAGCTGATGACATTTGAAGATGGAAGGCCTGGAACAAGAGGTTACAAACTGGAGAATCTGAGTCCTTTCCCCTCCCTTCTCCCCTCCCCCCACCCCAAGATAACAGTCTTGCATTTGCCGATAAAAATGCAGAGAGTTCTATTTAAAGATATACTGTAGCTAAACTAGCACCCTTTGGGCTTCCCCAATTAATTTTTCTGGACTCCTTGGGAGTCAACATTTAACCTGGATCCAGAGCTAGGATCAAGTCCAGTGGACTTCTCTTAATGGACAGAGTTGGAGTTATATTTCAGAACCCGAAATGGAATAAAATACTTGAAACACTTTACCCCCACCACTTGGTTTTCTTTTTCCCAGTTGATTTTTCCAAGGGAAATTGAGTCCATATGCTTCTGATCCACCTTTTCAAGGACCATCAAGATACTGTTTTATTAGAGCTACTTGATGGGGCATTTTATCTATTTCAATGAGCCCTTTGATGTCCCTTTCCTTAGTCATGGAAAACTGGGTTTGCAGAAAAGACAGGAATACCCTCTCATTCCCCACGCCCAACACGAAAAAAAAAAAAAATGGAAATGCTTCCAAGCCACAGAAAACCTAGGGCAACTGTTCAGAAGTTTTCCTAACGGACTCGATTACAATGTCTTGATAAGAAAAAGAGACAGGAGAAGGGCTTTAGCCATGGGGTGCTGCTTTAGGTTCCTTTTTAAGAGGATGTCCCCATTTTCATTTGAGGCTGGGCTCTTCAGTCTATTTCTCCTTTCCAGAATGTTACGGTGGAGAGTCAGATGGTGGGGGAGAAATTCACATGCATAGGAAAATATTTAAGGAAGGAAGAAACAGTTACATCCGGGTGATTTTGAACTTCTGCTTCTCACTATATTTTATTTCTGGAGGCCTTCCATGAGACCCCAGCAGACCTTTTCTCTTGTTGGATTTTGAGGGCACTCAGAAACCCTGGAGCCCATGCAAAATTAAACCTCGGCCATCACTTCATTATATAACAGGTGTAGAAACCTATCCGCGCTGCTGGGTCAAAACACATGCTTGAGGATGTACATGTATGTATGTATGCAGACACACTGCTCCAAAAGAGAGCCTTCTAATGGACAGCCAGTCCTCATGAATGGAGAGGAAGAAAAGTCTGTGTTGGGACCTCTAGCCCATCGCAGAGTTCCTCCGCACAGACTTTCTTCTCCTGCTCATGGAAATTCTGTTGACCCCGCAGCTTAGAGAAATGAGGAGTGAGAGTCACAGAAAAAGCTTTCTGTAACTGTTGAGCTTTCCTGAGATGTAAAGACTATATGCCGCTTCTTCTCTTAGCCCAAGTCTATTGTGCGAGCGCCTCCTGTGGGGCCCAGTTTTGTGCTGATTGCTGAGAGGCGTGGGGAACGAGAGACACTGGTTTCATCTTCTATCTGCGTGAGTGTAGGGGACAACCAGTTGAGTGATTAATCCCATAATAGTCAGAAGATTGTCTGGGGGAAGGTGTTTTGGCAAAATTGTGAAAATTTATACAAATGAAGGGTCATGATCACTCAATGGTGAAAAAAAATGTTAAAAAAAAAAAGACCAGTAGATTAACGTGAAAATGTTATGAAAGCGGAGCCATTGGGAGCATAAGAAGAGTGAGGTGCCTGGGACATGCTGTTTAAGGAGGCACCCCTCACAGGCATCCACCGTGCACTTGCAGGAATCTGGGAGGGAGCGCCTCCCTAAATTTTGTACCCTGGTGCCTCACTCTCTTCACCCTAGTCCCATCCCTCCACTTGAACTATGACTCTTTGGCGTTTTCCAACTCCTCCCTAAAAGGACAAGATCAGCCCCTCCTCCACTGAAAGTAGGAATTGCATTGCTTGGTCATAGCAGACGCTGGCTAGTTATTCACCAAACTGTTTCCTTTGTCCTCCCAGGCGCCCAGCTAGATGGTTTCCCAGCCTCCTTTGCAGTTTGATGCAGCCCTAGTGAGTGACTGAGCTCCAGCCAATGGAAAGGGAGCAGAAGGGGGTATGCCACACTTCCCTTTCTGGCCCATAAAACTCATTTCTGAACACTTTCATTCTTGTCCCCTTCACCCATACATGGAAAGGACTCCAAGGATACAGGGAAGGAGGGAGCCTGGAGAGGGAAGGGGTCCGGGCCCCTGAGTGGCTGGGTGGGGGAGAGCCCTGCCCCCAGCCCCACCCTCCTGGGACTGTAACATAAGCAAGATATCTACAATTATGTCTTAAGCCACAGGTATTGGGGGATAAGTCGGTATGTAGCAGTTAGTCTGTCCTGACTGGCATTGTATATGACCGTGGACTAAATCTATAGCTTAACACGGGAAATCTGGTTTTTCCAATGAGAACCAGCCTGACTTACTGTAGGCAGTGTAGACATTTCTGCATCATGTGATTTCAGGGGTCTAAGAAATCCTTCTTGTGTCCCAAGCATCTCCCCAAGTTGACTGCCACACTGACTGAGACCCTGTAATCAGAGTTGTCACTTTGGAGTAAGGAATGGTGGCGATGAAAACACCTTGCCTTCCTCTTGGGGATTTAGGAAAGGTTAAGCAATATGACGAGCTGACATGCAGGAAGCATAGGAAGTGACATAGGAAGTATACTTGGGGAGGGGCACGTTGTCAACCGTTCCATCTAAGTTAACATATCTGCTCATTTTCCTACAGATGAGAGGTGTGCCTGCTGATGGCGGCTGTTCATGGAACCAGGGAGGACCAAGGCTAGCAAAAGAGGAGGTCGAAACGCTTTCTATGCACGAGGCTCTCCACATGCATAATCTCATTGATTCTCACACCACTCTTAGGAGGTCAGAGCAACTGTCGCCCACTTCAACAGTTGAAGAAACCGAGGCTTGGGAGAAGTTCAAGTTAACTTTCCCAAATAATGCCCGATCCAGGATTTAAACCCTGGATTTGAATCCAGAGCCTACCTCTTACCCACCATGAGATGCTGAGTCATGACCTTCAGCTACTTAGGAGAGGGGGCTAGAGAAGTGAGTGGAGAAGTGGGGAAAAGGAAGGTCATCTGGAAAGGAGAAGGTGAAATAATATATGTGACAAGCCAGACAGGGCCCAGAGGAAACAATCAGAGCAGCAAAGAATGTCGCTCGGTCCTATGGTGTTGTGTTGGTTTCTGGGCAGCCCCTCTGCTGATCAGAGTCTCTCCCTTCCTCAAGTCAGGTGCCTTGAACCATGGAGGGTGACCATGGGTCTCCCCCATCCACCTGTTTCCTCTGGAGCTTGGCGTGTGGTTCCACCTGCTTCCCAGGGCCCGGGATGCTCTGCCTCCCGCTGGGGCTCCCAGTTCACTTTGGGTAGACTTAGAGCAGAGGGATGTCAATTTTGCTTGAACTGCTCAATCACTGCTGACATTTCGTTAACCGCCCTATGAACTTCTCCAGCCTGAAGAAGCAGCAACTTGTGCCCTTGAAAACCGAACAGAAAACAACCGTATTGATTTTCTACTATCAACAAGAAAAAGACGATTGCTCTTTGCCGAGAATGTTCATAATGCATTTCACACCGCTTAGTCCTGAAGTCCACCTCCTCCTGATAGAGTGCTGTGCCTCTGTAACCCCCTGCTGCTCTGGACGCTGCTAGAATTAACCCTGAAATGCACGCCCCATCTTGAGGCCTCCCGGGCCCTAGACAGCAATGAGTGTGAATTGTGTGCCTGACCAGACAACCTGTTCACTTTGGGAGTTGTAATCCCTTAGAAGTCACAAAGGAGGGGTGCCTGGGTGGCTCAGTCGGTTAAGTGTCTGCCTTCTGCTCGGGTCATGATCTCAGGGTTCTGTGATGGAGCCCCGCGTCGGGCTCCCTGCTCAGTGGGGATTCTGCTTCTCCCTCTCCCACTCCTGCTGCTGCTCCCCCTGCTCATGCTCTCTCTCAAATAAGTAAAATCTTAAAAAAAAAAAAAAAAAAAGAAATCACAAAGGAACTCAGGTCTGGGGTGGAGGTTGGGGGTGGAATGGGTCAAGGTTGATGGGCTATAGGAATCTTTTAGAGTAAAATCATCTTTCAAAGGAGCACACTGTTTCACTCTATTCAAAACACTTTTAATGTCCGTATGGGTGTCTGGAGATTTGTAAGCATGTGCATACACTGGCCAAACTGATGCAAGAATTAGATCATTACTTAGTAAATTTTACCATGCATGCAAAAATTATGGAATTCTGGTATAAACAAGGCCTGAGATTTCATTTGTCAATTACGATCCCAATTAGCAGACCTTTAAGTTTTTTTTTTCCAACCTGTGTTGTATCTCAAACCTGTTGGAATAGCTCTATTTCTAATATTTCCCACACACCAAAAAGGAGGTGTGAGGAATCAAAAACAGATACAAGAACCTTGAAAAAGGAAACCTGACCCTCTGGAACAACCATAGTGTCAAAATCAGTCAATATTTATGCCTAGCAACCTTGACAATATCCTTTTAATTAAAATCAATGGAGAAATAAAACACGCATTAAAATGCACTTGGGATCACTCACCTCATGAGGCAGGAAAGACTCCAGTCCTATGCGCAGGGTGATTATGACAGGACACATGTCCCTCTGTGCGGGTGTTTGCTCCCAGATCTCCTTCAGTGATCACTTTCATTCATTGCTACCGATTTTGGCTTTTTTCCTTTTCATTCGGAACAACTTTCTTGACACATGTATTTTTTAAAAAATGATTCTTAAAAAGTCAGATAACCTAGATTCATCAGGTCGAACTATAACCTAGATTTGATGGGGACATTGAACTCCAAGGAAGCGACTACAGGGATTAAGAGATTGGTCTCCCTGGGGCAGCTTTGCCTCTAACCAGCCGATGAGCGTGAGAGGGTCATCTTTGGATCTCAGCTATGCCTTCTGTAAAATGAGATGATTAGACTCGGTTCTAAAAGATCCTTTCCAGCTCCCCCTATGAATATTCCATTAGACCGATGTGCTAAAAATAATGCAAATACTGTTCACTGAACACTTCCCCTGTAATGCGCTTTTATTTCATCGTTACCACAAACCTGATACAGTTTCCACTATTATTTCCATTGTATGGATGAAGGAACTTGAAGTTGGAAGGATGGAGTCACTCCCCAACGTCACCCAGCTAGTCAAGGGCATAAGCTGAGGGCTTCCAGTGTCATGTACTTCACCTTTGTCCCATGTCATCCCCTTGAGTCTATGGAAAGCAGAAGGGGCTCAGGTCTGAGAGAGGTCACTACTTTCCCTCCACAGAGTTTGAGGAGTCTTACTGCACCATCCACCCAGCCAGCGGATTTCTCTAGAACTCACCCAGCTGGGGTCGATCCACCGAACCTTAGACCACTTGCATTGTCTAAGTCCACCAAGCCAGTATCCCCTTCCTGCACATCCATATCTGATTTCAAAGGCTCCCATGCAGGCTTAACAATGACGGGTTAAGCTGGCCCAAGAAGAGAAGGCAATTTAACACTGTCCTCTCTGGCCCGGCCAGGCAGATTAAACACCAGATATTAGTGCTTTATAAAACCTGAGCGTCACAGGGGTAGTTTTGTTTGTTTGCTTTTCTCATGTGGCTTGGCTCTTCTCAGATTGCAGATAGCTGCCTCTCTGGGCCTTGTGGGGTGACCGTCATGTTGTTAAAAGCTTCCCTTGCTTATCTTACTTCCTAATCTCCAAAGAGGGATTTGAGAGCCCTCAGCCCTGGTTTTTCCTCTCCAAGGACCTGCTAGTGCTGGACTAATTAATGGAAAGGACCCGGAGATAAGTTCCTTCAAAAATTATGGAATGTCCTAATCAGACGGGCAAGCAAAGGCTTGACATCTGGGTCACGGGGTCACCCTCCAATAATACGATGAATTCAACTATTACTGTCATTGTTTGTTACTCCGAAAGGGTGATAAGAGAGGTTAAAGTAGACCCTGAAGGGCAAGGGGACGCCGTGTTTCTGTTATGGAGGTGATCAGTAAAAGAACATTCTTCATGTGTTCTCAAAGTGCTCAAAACCCAACTGTGCTTGTAAAGAGTTCTTACCTTGTCAGTTTCCATTACTGAAAAACTTCTCACCAGTTCTCTGCCGTGTGTTTTCCTGTCGCTGGCTCTCTTCCTGGGCCTTCCTCTCTGCCTCCATCAAATTCCCGGCTCTTCCCCCACCTACTAGGCAGCCTTCACTCCCCAAAATTCCTGTTCATTTTTTTGAAGTGCTTATTTTGATTCCAAAATATTTGAATTATTTAATTCCAAAATATTTATAACATTTGGAAATGTTTTCCTTCAGAGAGGATGGAGTAGACATGGTTTTCTCTATCCCTCCTGCTAAGTACAACTAAAAAACCCTCAGGCATTATATATAAAACCAACGTAAGCAGAGCGTAAAAGATAGAGAGAGGAAGGCAGACCAGCTGGAGACTTTGAGACCCAAGAAACAACATGGCGGTGAGTTCCGCGGGCTTTCTTTTTGCCTCATAAATCCCAGGCCCGAAGCTGAAGAAACTGGCATGCTGGAATAATCGATGGGTACGGATGAAACAAACTTGCTCTCTCCAGCCAAGGGACCAGGAAAGGGGTAGCCTGCAAGACAGAAAAAACTTTAGACAATAACCACTCTGCTCCAACGAAACACCACAGAAGAAACAGTGGTCCCACCCCACCCACACCAAGCAAGGCCAAGTGGGGAACTTAGGTAGCTGGAATGAGGTACCCCAACACTCCTGCAAGGGTGATGTCAGAGTTAATATGTAGGGAGCTAGAACTTTCATCCTTGCCGGATGGTAAAGAGCAACCCCCTCCGGGCCCCACCTCAACGTCAGTGAGGACCACACAGAGAACCTGCACTCATATCCTTATTCAGCAGTGATAAGGCATTCTTTCCACACACACACACACACACACCAGGATGCTATCCAAAGAGCCCTAACAAAGAGTCAGGACATTCACCACTGCACGGCCGTAACAAAGCCAACTTGTTCTGCTGTGATGTCAGTAGGAAGTATGCAGGACATAGTAACAAGGCACTCCTACCCTCCCAGGCATACAGGTATCAGTGAAGATCTAGTGGGGTCTGGTGGTCTGCAACTCCCATTCCCACCCAGCAAGAAGGAGGAGTCCCCTTCCACACACGCACTCAGAGGTCGATGGAGGCCAAGTGGAAAACCTGCCCTTCTACTCCCACCTGCCAATAACAAGCCAGAATCCTGCCTACTGCCAGAGCAATGCCAGAGGGAATTGGATAAAACAGAAGACTTAAATATTATCCAGAGTCTTCTAACATAATGCCCCAAATGTCTAGGTTTTAATAAAAAATGACTCATCATACCAAAGAGCAGGAAGATCTCAAGCCGAATGAAAAAAGCCCATCAAAAGATGACAACACCAAGATAACCTGACCAAGTTTTTTTTTTAAAGATTTATTCATTTATTTTAGAGAGAGAGAATGAGAAAGAGGGTTAAGCAAGTGGGAGGAGGGGCAGAGGGAGAGAGAGAATCCCAAGCAGCCTCCCGGCTGAGTGCAGAGCCCGATGCAGGGCTCAATCCCACGACCCCGAGATCATGACCTGAGCTGAAACCAAGAGTCCGACGCTTCACTGACTGAGCCACCCAGGTGCCCCAACCTGAAAAAGATTTTAAAGCAGACGAGATAAAAATGTTTTAACAAACAATTATGAACATACTTAAAACAAAAGTTTTAAAATAATATCAAAGAAATAAGAAAATCAAGACTGTCCCCACTTCCGATGCCAACTGCAAACCCAGATTGTCACCTGCACTTCTGACCAAGGCTACAAATCAGAAGTGCCCACGACTCCCTCCTCGGGTTTGATTAACTTGCTAGAGCAGCTCACAGAACTCAGGAAAACAGTTCACGTCCATTTACTAGTTTATCATAAAAGGATATGAGAAAGGATTCAGATGGACATCCAGATGGAAGAGACCCACAGGGCAAGGTTTGCGGGAAGGGGCGCAGAGCTTCCATGCCCTTCTTACAACTGAATGTGAATCCATACTCATTTCAAAACAAAACAAAACAAAACATAATTTTTAAAAAGTTTGGAAAAGAATATGACAGACTCCAGTGTATTTGCTACCCCAATTTTATAATTCTTAATAATTTTTTTTTGCTTCAGATCTCTTTTTTTAAAGGAAATAAAACAATAGAGCTATACTTAAAGCAGATTTAGCCCATTTCCCTCCAGACCTGAGCACAGCACTGAGATTATCTGTGTGTATTCTGATACATTTATCTTATAAATATTACCATAGCAACAAATAATACTGTTTCATATGCTTGTCCAAAGATGGCATAGATGTCTTCCTACTGGACCATGCAACACATATCATTTTACGAATTGCTTTTTGCTCTCAACCCTAAGTTTTTTATATTTAACCATGTTAATGCATGAGGATCTAGGGTTTTTATTTTTGCTTTGATTATGCTGTAAAGATGATAGTAAATCATACGTAACACTATTTACATATTTACACTATGCTACTTGCTTTCTGTACTTAACCCACTGATCCTCATTAAGATACGCCCTATACATTTATTGTTCCCATTTTACAGAGGAGAAAAGTAAGGCAGAGAACACCAAAGTACTTGTCCTTGGCTGTAAGTAAATACTTAGTAGAGTCTAAATTTGAACCAGAGCCTGTGCTTCCATGGTATAAACACAACTGCTATATATATCTAGGACACTGTTGATAGTGGGCATTTAAATTGTTCTCCATCTTTTACTGTGGCTATGAATATTCTAGTTGTCTCCTTGTGCATATGTATGAATCTCCGTAAGATACGTGCCAACACGTGCCAACACGTGGAACTTCTGGGTTGTAGTATGTACTCATCTTCAGCTTCAGTGGCTATTGCCAACTTGCTAAATAATGTGGAACAATTCCCATCGGTGGTGTTCAAGCGTTCCTGTTCCTCCATACACTCACCAATGCTTGGTATTGTCAGGCGGTGTTCTGGAAGATGTGTGCATCTGATAACAAACATACAAATGTTTTGGGGATATAGCGAGTGCCAAATAACATGCATGCTGGATCCAAGAGTACCTCTCTCTTTTCTTTTAGATTGTATTTATTTATTTGAGAGAGCACAAGTGCGCACACACAAGTGTGGGGAGGGGCAGAGAGAGAATCCCAAGCAGACTCCCCGCTGAGCTCAGAGCCCGACTTGGGGCTCCATCCCAGGACCCGGGGTTCACGACCTGAGCCAAAGTCGATGCTTAACCAACTGAGCCACCCAGACACCCCAAAGAGCATCTCTTGATCCCGACCAAAGGGCAACACTCAGATGTAGCAACTGCCAAAGGGACACATGGTAGCTGCTAGAAGTTCTGAAGACATCTCAGGCTAATTTCACCTATGCAGAAGCCCTGCCAGGATCACCCACGAAAATGAAATGAACAGCTACTTTGATTGTGCCATCTGATGAGATGGACCAAAAAAAAAAAAAAAAAAAGAAGGTACCTGGCTTGCTGTTATCAAAGAGCCTTGAGACAAAACCTCTGAATGATCTGTGTGCATTTAGAACAAACTTTGTTCCAGCATGGTCTGGAAGCATGGTGAACGTAAGCACGCATGCTGGGGAAGACCTGAGCCAGAGCTGGTGGGTTTTCTAGACACACCTTCCCTTGTCCCCACTCCTCCTCATCCCAAATGGTGTCAAGGCTAAGAAGAGGCCCCATTTCCCAGCATTGCTACACCAGGAGGCGATGGACAAGTCACAGACGCACAATCTTTCAGCCTCCATTTCCAGAACTTGAAACCCATATTCGCCTTTCTATAATATTAAAAAGAGGAAAAGCATTTTGCGTGAAAACATGTTTTAACTGTATTTGTAACACTCAATAAATAAATTACAGGTTTTATATCATTCAGAGAGAGCTGCCAGTGATTTATTCAGTTATTAACTTCGCACGCTTGGGAGAATGAATTAAATGCCGGCCCCGTATTGAAGGCTTGGGGATTATTCAGCCAGAAGAGGCTACTGAAAAGTTTGGACAGCTCTGTAGGCATTTCAGGATAAGCAAGAACAGTTTGGTAGAAGCCACGGAGGGCAGATGATTCTGTCCCGTCCATTTACAGCGACTTATAAATTCCATAAAAAGGACATGAATTATGCATTATTGGGTTTACATAAGGTCACCCAGTGAACTTTGACCCCTCTCTTTTCTCATTTGGCTCAATTATTAGATGAAATGACAGATTTGATCTCTTTTCAAATTGTATTAGAGAGGGTCTCTTTATTTCACCCTCTAGCAGCAATCAGCTGACAGGACTAGGCAAGTGCATTAATTATGATTGATTTAGAGTGTCTATAGGGTGATTATTTCTAGAATTCTACTCCTGAGCCAAAACCTTTTGACCTATTTCAGGCCACACAGCAAATTAATCCATAAGAAGATTTAAGGGCAGACTGTTCAGGACAGCAGTTTTCCTCTTGTATTTGCAATCAAAACATTTAAGACACTCCGGGCAATCCAGAGGGATTGAATTACTAGAACACTCCATGGTGAAGACATTTAACAACCTGACAACTCAGTTGAAAAACATCTTGTGCATAATAACCAAAAATGGCTCTGAATTAGCCCCCCAAAGAGGGAAAGACTCCTAACTCTCTCTGCTCTCAGCTAATGGGATAGCACAGAAAAAAAAATCTTTTTATGAGTTTGTAAATTTGTCACAATTGGAGATTCAGAATAACATGTCTGTTGTTGGGACATTCAATCTCCCTCTCGTCTTTCCAGTGGATTAAAAATGACAGTACTAATTAAAGAAGTAAAAAAAAGAAACCACTGTCAGTTGCAATGTATAGGCTTGAATTATAATAAGGTTCAGATGAGGAGGAGAAAGAAAAGTTGGGGAGGTATCATCATTAGGGATTTCTTTCTAAGTATGGAAAAGCATCCTGCAGATAAATTGTATTTAAAAAGAGGGTGTTCAAAAAAAAAAAAAAAAAAAAAAGAGAGAGAGGATGTTTAACCAAAATTGTCATGTCTGAGTTATTAGATCCCAGTAAGGATTAAAGGGGAGATTCATCTAGAATTGATGCCAGCAGATCAATTAACTCAGTCCTATTACCTGCCATCCAATGTCCCCAAATGGTAAAGAAGAAGGAGTTTAGGCAAGGACTGAGTGAATGCTGTCTGCATCACTTGCAAACTGTGTGACCTAGGGCAAGTGACTTGACCTCTCTGATCTCTGCTTTTTTTTTTTTTTTGGTGGGGGGGTTGGGGGAGGGGGGTTGCAAATAATACCTATCTCACTGCAGAGTTGTAGTGGGATTAGAGACCATATGTGTTTAGAGAAACAAAAACATTTTATTGCTGTTATTTATAATCCTCCTTTGTCATGTGTGGAGGCAGGTCATGAGGACTGAAGAATCTTTTGTTTGCTGGTCTCAAACACAATTTCTAGCCTCACTTGAAAATAGCAGTAAGTGATTCAGCGTAAGAAAAGAGGACAGATAAGCTCAGAAGAGGAGGCTCAGAGTCAGGGGTCTCAGAGGCTCACCATCACTTGAAGGAGCAGGAGAGAAACCCGGTGCCCAGTGGGCGGAAGGAGTAAGACGGAGGAAACGAGGGGCTTGGGAAGACTCCTCAGAGAAAGACTGGGCACATGGTGATAAAACCAGCTCCTTCTGCTTCCATTTCAAGATCTTCAGTAAACTGTGCGATGCTCACTGATACACTGGTGGGAGTGGGCTTTTCCAGACGAATGAGGCGTTCTTCAGGTCCAGCAAGGAATGGAGCCTCGGAGGCTGTGGCGGATGACGCCTCCCATATGGGCTCTGTGTTTCAGGTTCTGACCTCCTTAATCAGGGATGCTACCACGACCATTATCACAGTTCTGTAGCTTTTATTCTTCTCAAAAAAGATCCAGAGGAAGTATCTCATGTTGAGACCATAAAAAGCTAAGACTGGGCTACTTGTGGGTCCGGGACGGGGTTCATGTCACTTCTCTTGGACTTCAGATCCCCACTTGGAAATGTGGGATTATAACTAAAAAGCAATTGGACTCCTTTCAGCTCTCAGCTGTACAGTTCTATGTCCCTAGGAGAAGTTCTCATATTTACAGAGGAAGCTCTCAGTTGTTTTAGTTGTCTTCAGGGACCAAGCACATTAGCACAAATGAAGGAAGTAAGCCAGATGCCAAACAAAAGGGAATAGTACAGATTGTGGCAAACTACACAACATCTGAGTTGCCTAGAAGTGCTAAAATTTAGTTTCTTATAAAAACATTGTGCAGGCCAAATTCTGCCCCCTGGGACCCAAATTTTGATCTTTGGCCCAAGAGGCCCAGGATGGGGCGTTCAAAACTCAGTCGATTCTTTTGACCCTGCCGTTCAGCCCATGTTCTCCTCCATAACACTGACTTATAAAGACCAAGCCAGCAGATGCATTTGCTTCTTGAGAAATCAGTTATATTAAATAGCAATTGTGGAACAGCCAAGCTGTCATTATCCTGAGGTCTGGTCATCAGTTATAAAGCTAATAAGTACCAAGCAGCACATCAGTGGCGGTTCTCAGGCTCACTCATATAGTTCTCAGATGATTACATAAATGGGAATGCATGTGGCTTAATGAAAGCTTAAAAAATAATCCAAACAAGCACATGGTTGACTTTGCCGAACAGCCAGCATGACTTAGAAAAGCCTGGAGATTGGGGGAGGAGACAACACACACTTCAAAATTCGGAAATATCAGCCCCCACCTCCAGGAGGCTGATGTAGGCTTAATTCTGGTTGTTGTCTAAAGTGAGTTAAAGTTTGCCTGGCCTTGCAAGGTGGTAGATGATGACTCACCCATTGTTACCATTTGGATGTGAGACCAAATGAAGAATATCCAAATAAATACGAGAAGGCAAGAGCCAGTACTAATAGGATCTTGGGCATGAGAAGGCTTAAAAAGCTCCCATCGTTCTAGGAAAGAGTTAGAGCCACCATTAATATGCCAAAGGGACTATTTTCTTGGGTAGCTACCCTCAGCAGAGTCATTTGCAAGACATGCTGAGGAGGCAGAGATGAAGGGAAAAAGAGATTTCTACCCTGAGGGGGTGAAAAGGATGGTGAGAAGCAACGCAAAGTGACAGTGCTTCTGGGCAAACCCAGGTCAGAGAAGTGACCCCAGTTTCAATAGGATGCAGTCAGAGGAAGACTGCAAGAAGTCTAAGAACTCAGCTCTTGAGGAAAGGGGTGAAGGAAGTAGAGACTCTTTGAGTTGGGATTACCCCTTTGGGTTGGGATTACCCCTTTGGGTTCAGTTTACCCCTTTGGGTTGAAATTATCCCTTTGGGTTGAGTTTACCCCTTTGAGTTAAGATTACTCCTTTGGGCTGAGATAAACAGCTAATTTTTATTGAGTTCTCTCGATATGCCAGGTAACTTTGAAGTGTTTTACACGTATTAACACATTTAGGACAACGTAACACCCTTCTGAGGCTGAATCTGTTATTTACCCCCATTTTACAAATGAAAAAAGCAGATCCAGCTGGAACTGAAGTCACTTCCCCAAGGTCACACAGCTAGTAAGTGGTAGGGCCAGGATAAAACCCTGCACTGTGGTCCCAGAGCCTGTGCTGTTAATCACTCCTCCAGGTGGTCCCTCTTATGGTGACAGTCCTGGAATTTCTAAGTGGGGGCATTTGCAAGGTGGTTCGGAAGGACAGGGCCAAGTGGAAGATGCAGAGAATCAGCACCAAAACTGTAACTAGTCCAACAGCCCAGGAGCAAGCATGCTCAGGTGGGGTGGCGTTCCAGATAGAAGTGAGCTTGCATCCCAGAAAAGGAAGAATCAGTTCTCCAAAGATGAAACCAGTTTCCACTGGCTGAGCATCATTTCCCCTCTCCTGGAAGGAGTTCTGCCAGGCAGAGAAGTCTGTCTTGTACCATGATGGATAACTTTTAATAAGGGTGGAAACTTCCAAGAGTATTGAAAAGGCCAACAGCCGTGGCAGAGGGAACATGCAGGAACAATTTGTCTACAGTGAAGCACCAGACTGAGCAAGCTCCACCAGGGGCTGGGTGGGGAGAAGGAAAGAACAAAGGAAGGAAGGCTTTGGAACACCATAGTGGGGCAAGGAAGGAGGTCCAGGCTTGTGTTTGACATCCCATCTGAGGTTCTTAGAAATGGCAAGGAAAGTGCCTTTCTGTGAAGCCATAAGAGTGAGAGAAAAGCAACAAATAGATCTTGAGTCAAGGGGAAAAGATGCTAAGGATCTAAGAGCTGTAGGAGAAGGCATGCTTTAAGGGCAAATGGCTTCCAGCCATTTTATATGCATGGGGAAAAAATAAGGCAAAGGTGGGTGGAGCTGAAGGAGGTGGGTAGGGGGGAAACAGGGAGTGTCCCGCACTTATTAGTGCCAATGTTGTCTCCTCTTCTTTGCCTGGCCCAGTGTGATAGTGGCAAAGTTGGCAAGGGACCGTTCCAGTGACCCTACTTGAGCCCCTCCAAGATATGTCCCACCCACCTGGTACTGCATATAAAATCACTTGCTATCCCCCCATAGGCCAAGATCTTCCCACACCTGGAGGATGGGAAGAGAGTGTCTCAGGGTTTTCCCTCCTCTTTGCTTTTTTCTGTATGCCACCAAAAGGGCAATGACCAGGCTTGTGTTGGCTTTGTTCCCCAAAGAGGTGCTTCAGGTAATGATCCCAGGATCCTGGGATCGAGTCCACATCAGGCTCCCTGCTCATCGGGGAGTCTGCTTCTCCCTCTACCCCTCCCCCTTGCTTATGCTCTCTCTCTCTCTCTCTCTCTCTCTCTCTCTCTCTCAAAAATGGCCAAACAAAACATTTCTGCAGACCTGATCTGGTCCCCAGGCCACCATTCAGCTACATACTCTAAGTCATTGTATCAGTCAGGCTACAATTATCGTGCAGGAACCAACAACCCTCAAATCTCCCTGGTCTGCCATGGAGAAGTTTATTTCTTCTTCAGGCTACTTGTGCAACATGGGTTGGTGGGGCGGTGTAGGGGGTAGACGCTGCTGGAGGGCTCTGTCCATCTTGGAAACCCAGGGTGGAGGAGTCCCCACCTCAATACAGCCACTCCTGCAGGGGGTGACAGAGTGAGGCACATTATGTATTGGCTCTTAAAGCTGCCACTTGACGTGCATCGTTTCCACATACGCCTACACGCCATTGACCAAAGCAAATCATGTGGCCACACCCAGCTGTGGGAGGGTGTTGGGGCATGAGATGCCCCCAAAGAGAATTAAGCTCTGGAAGAACTAGAATATGGATGAATGAAGTTCTGTTTAACAAAGGTCCTCAGCCTTCTAAGTTGAGTATCATTTGTTTCAAAATCAGATGTTACTTGAAAGTATGGACACTTCACGGCACACCTCACTGTGAACTCGCTTCCCCGTTTTTCCTTCCAGTTCTAACCCCCCTCTGCCAGTATGCTGGGCATGGTCAAGACAGGGAGTATGCGCTGCTACACTTAGGGAGAAGGAGAAACCAGAAACACATCTATCCTGTCCACAGGCCCTCTCTGCTGACCTGGCTCAGTCCACTTTCCCTAACACCCCATCTGCCGGGAGGAAGAACCCCACCCTCAGGCCCTACTGGGGAGGTTTACTTCCCTGGGTACTCTCCATAGTTATTTCCACATAAGCATGTGCATGCTCAAGCCGCCTGTGAGCCCAAAGAATCGTCCCTTGTGACTCCCCTCCTGAAACAGGCTCCAATTAGACGCCACTCAATGGCACCTCCAATTTGACTGTCTGTCCAAGATTCCACAATGCATGGGAATTCTCCCAGAGATTATTCCTGTTTTTCCCATCCTCAAAACAAGGAGGGGGGAATAATGCATGATTGAAAACTAGCCACCAAATGTTAAAAAAAAAAAAAAAAATTCAGTTGTGTTGCTTTGAAAACTTATTGCACAGCTGGGGGCATTTAAAGAACTTAATTAACAAGCTTTGGCCGCAGTGTGCCCCCTCTTTGGGAGGGGAAAAAAATCACAGTTAAGATTTGTCCAATTAAATGATAGGAGAGTTGGTGGATTCAAAGAGAGAGAGAGGGGTTGGGGGGGGGATGCGCTTCCAATTTGAAAAGATTTTTAGTCTGATGGGAGACCAGTAGTCTGATTAATTCTGTGCTGAGCTTTCCCGCACAGTTTCCACAAACTCATAGGCACTTAAGAATTTTTAACCCAAATGTAATTATAGGTTTTGATAATCAGGCTTTAGTTAAATAAAGCCCCCTCTCTCCTATGAAAGCTGAGGATGGAATATTCTGTCATAAGGAAGCTCCCTCAAACCCCACTTTTTCTCGCTTCCACACAGGAGTCCACCAAGCCCAGGATCCATGCCTCATCATGACTTCAGAGGGCCCTGTGCCTTCATGGGCCCCTTCCTCCATAAAAACCTAGTAGAAATTACATATTGCCACTGCATCGCTAGGAAGATGATAATAATCCAGGCTGGATTCATTTTTACATGCTCTTTATAACAATAATAATTTTCTTTTCTTTTCATTTAAAAAGCAGTTGGAATTAAAACATTCCCGTGGGTCCCTAAAAGTGTGGCGGGCCCTATACCCAGTGCCTCATGGCGAAGTCAGCACTTCCCAGAATTTCCCAATATGAACCAAAAGAGGGACATTGGGGTGCCAGCTAAGAACGGGTTCAAAATAACACTGACGATGACATAATTCTCGGCCACGCAATTCCTATCAGCCTATGCTAGGCGCTTGTCTTTACAGCACGCTAACCTCCAGTCCCCCAGCCCGTACCCCCCACACCCCCCAAAATTGTTATTCTGACATCATTGGTCTGAAAGAATACCCAGTACAGTATGCACTCTTGGAATGACGAGTTTTCTGCCTTTTCCTAGGGGGGATGTTCAGCCAAGACACAAATGCGTAAGGGCAGCAGAGAAAATTCATTTGTATAAGCTGGCCCCCCTACTGTGGAATTTTCAATTATATATATCTAATTATGGCTGTCAGTTGATGGATTCAGAAAAGACATTTTGGTGCCCCCCCCTTTTTTTTTGTCTTTTCGTCATCTCTTCTGTTAGAATGATTATAGCACACTTACACAACTAATTGCCTTTACTGCTGATTAGTGATACAATTATGCAGACCGGCTCCTTGTGTGAACAACCATCTGCAGAGAAAAAAAAAGTGACACTATTCAAAAACTATCCATAATTTAACCAATGTTATTCCAATGCACTGAGCCCAGACAATCGTCTGGCCTTCATATTTCATACCCACCCTGGCAAGAGGAGGTTGGGTTTTGTGTGCCCAATTCACCTCTTTAGACACACTGTGAATCAGAAAGAATGAGGAGAGAAGAAAGTACTTCAAATGTCAACCCATAGTGGGGAATTGAAGCGTGGTTAACGTCCATTCCTCCTTTGGGTAATTTTTCTTCAAATTTTATACCACTTGGCAATTTTTTGTTTCCTTTCAAACTGCTGAGAAAGTGCAGATGTTCCAACTCCCCAAAGTGGGCTTGGGTTTTGCTGGGTGTTTTTTTTTTTTTTTTGGTGAACTGTTCTCCCCAATTCTTTTCTCTCCTTTTTCTTCATAATGTTTAAAAAAAAGAAAGAAAGAAAGAAAGAGAAAAAAAGAAGGGGTTTTAAGAGAATGGAACGACGCGGGCTGACATATGACGTTTCAATAAAGTGTGTCTTTTGTTCCCGAAGGCCAAGTGTATGGGATGTCAAACTCTGAGTCCTCAGGGACCACGGGGAGGGCACAGGTGGATGGCCGGATGCTGTTTGCCCCAGGGAGGAAACAAAGAAAGAGGCTTGGTTTTTCCCAATGTGCGAGGCGAGATCAGCCCTGTCAGCCTGGGGGAAAGAAACAGCCAGTTAGAGAGGAAAGATGGTTCCAAACCATTGAGGCAAGTGCCAGATTCTCCTGTCTTCATTTAAAAATAAGTCCACAGGTTGTCAGGGCAGAAAAGGAAAAGGTCTGAGCGTCAAAGTGGCTAGGTGCTCCTCACTGTACATATTGACGTGGAATGACTTTCTAGAGCATGGAAGGGTGCTGGCCGTTCAAGAGGGAATGAGTCCGGAGAGCTGCCTGTGGACAAGCCTCGTCTCAGCTCTCCGACAGCAGCTTCCCCTCCAAGCACCACTGCTTGCGATCTCAGCATCCCGGAACCTGAGGGGTCCCCCATCACCCAGACCATGGGATCAGTCTGGCCTCACCCAGGCACTCGAGCCTGGGGATCAGACCTCATTCCCTTCTACTCAGGCTTCTGTAGAAAGGGAAAGGTGAGGTTTTTTTCCTTTCATTTTGTCTGAAAGATATTTTGATCTCCTGGTCCCTCTGAACTTCTTAAAACCAGAGATAAGTGAAGTTCGTCAGGCGGATGCTGGTGTGTGCTCTGAAATAGCAAAGGTAAATATGTGTTCGGCCAGTTTTGTTCTGTTGGGTATTTTGTGATAATAATGCTAAAAATAGCAGTGAATATTTACTGAGAGCTTACAGGATGCCAGCTTCTTTTATGTGCTTGATATTAATTGCCTCATTTTGGTCTTCGCAAAATCTTCCAAGGTAGGTACTTGGATTATTCCATTGTATGCAGGAGAATCCTTCAGATTAATAGGGTTCTATGATCGGTAACTAAGCCAGGACACACAGCTAATTGCTGGTAGGACAAGGATTTGAACTGAACCCCTGTGGTCTCCAAGGCCAGACCTCTTAACCACCAAGCACTACCAACATCTCACTGATGCCTTAAAGAGTGTTTGTTTGTACAGAGAGGACACGGTAGCTCTGTTAACCAGAATATTTGCTGAAGAACTAATGGAAGGAAAGAAAGAAGGAAGGAGGAAGGGAAGGAGCAAATGAGTGGCCTGTGAAAGGTGCCTTGCCCTGAGTGTAGTTACATGGGGGGCTCTAGTCACTGTTCTCCCTCAACAAGCTGAAGGACCTGGGGCAAGTTGCTAGACATCTCCATTTATCTGTACCATAAAAAGAGAGATTTGGGAAGCAAGAGATTCTCCTTCCCAAGGAGCCTCTCCCACCTTCTAGCCAATCCTGGTATCTCCTTTTCCAGAACTTGCATAGTCTCTTCTGAGTCCCCTGATAGAACAACCTCATTACTATCTTCAGTTCTTTGATCATTCCATGGCCATTGGTCTTGCCAACCAGGTCAGAGAGTAAGATCTCTTTCCTCCTCGTCCTTGACCCTTTCCTCCTCCTCCTTCTTTCCTCTTTTCTCTATAAGGGCTAACTCGGTGCCTATTTTGGGTCAGCACAAAGTCTGGCCCCACTTCTAATTGTCCCACCGAAGTGCCCAGGCTCAATCAATAAGACCAGTTGGAGCGGAACACACCCTTGGTTAATTGATCAGCAGCCAAGTTTCTACAGTTGATTCTCACTATGGTCACTCTAGTAAAAGGTAAAAGCCTTCATTGGTAGGGAAGATGTTGTCTTTGGGGGCTGGCAACTTACATGATGGGGACCATTTGTAAGTGTGGGTTCTTAACTGCTGGCAAAGGGAGAGAAGATTATTGATGGCATAGCGTACACATGAGATCGAGTTGGAGGTGATTCTCACCTGAGTGAATTCTGAAGAGTTCGCCCCATTGAATCTAAGTCCAGGGATCCAGGCCCCCCTGAGAGCTTAGATATAGCCTGGTGGGCGGACTTTGATGACTAAAGAATAATCCTCAAGGAGAAAGATCAAGACTAAGACCCCTACAGATCAAATGACTTCACACCACAGTAAGCCTTAGTCTTGTGTGTCAAAGCAGTGGATTCTCAACCTGGAGCCTCCCCACTAGGAAGAATCAGGCCCAAGCCTAGAACTTACTTTTATCTTTTCCCTTACCTACACCCAAGTCCTAGGATAGCCAGACTTACCTGCCATGTTCTTGATGTCCGGATGATAAACCAGGTTGCTCAGAGTGGGTAAGGGGCTCTCTAAACGGCACTTAGGTATTTTATGTATTGGGGATGGGGAGAGGTAAATACACATGTTTGGAAGTAAAAGGGGTCTTGGAAGCAATTAAGTCAACTCTTCACCCAGAGTGGATAAAAATGGAATCACTAGCCTTCTTGGTTATTGGTTTTGTGTTGTTTTGTTTTCTCCTTTGTCATCCCTCATTTAAACTAGAATCTGGAAGCCTGCTGCTTGACCCTTCATGTTCTTCTTCTCCTGGTGTGATAATCAATGTATCAGTTAGCAGAGATGACCCAGCCTCTTGATCCTTCCACCTACTCATGCAACAATTATACATCCATCCATTTAACCATCCACCTATCCACCCACTCACCCATCTATCCATCTAACATCAAATATACCAGGCATTAACATCGGTACAAAACACGAAAGATGGAATAGACTATTCCTATCTCAAAGAAGTTTCTGGTCTAGTGGGGATAAACACCATACTCTATAATGAACATACTAATAATAATGCCAAGTATTATCTTAGCATGGTTGTGTTCATGATGCTAAGATAATATAAATAAGATTTGGTGAGCACTGCCTATGTCTGCAGCCCCATGCTAAGATTTTTACACCCTAACTCTCATTTAAGCCTCACCACGAACCTATGAGCTAGGTACTAGAACTTCTCTCATTTTACCTTGGAGGAACTCGTGCCACATCACCTATCTGGGAAGAGGTGAAGTCACTCCTTAAAGCCAGACAGTCTCCACACCTTATGCTCTTACCCAGCCAGCTAACCACCCCCCACCCCCCCGCCAAATGGAATCACCCGTGAAAAAAGGACTCAAGGGGATATGCAGCATTTCCCCAGAGAAGGTGGCACTCATGCTGGGCCTCAAGGGATCAGCAGGAGATCACCAGAGAGAGAGAGAGAGAAGAAAGAAAAGAACACTTGACAGACGGGAGCCTGAGGAACAGCCCGTGTGCTCAGGGAAGAGCAAGCAGTTCAGCATAAATAGAGTATAGCATGGATGCAGGAAGAATACCAGACAGCAACAACAATAACAACAACAAGGATAATAGTAATAGTCACTACATCGTGTAGGGTGCCTGCTCTGCTCTGGGTGGGTCCCACCTCTGCCATCCTCACAACCCTTATGATGGAAGTTTCTTCCCCTTCATTGGAGACATTCAAGCTCAAGCTCAAGGTCAAGTCAAGCTTAAATGACTTGCTCAAGGTCATCGCTCAATAAGTCTTTAAAACAAGAATGGTCTGATCCCCAAGGTCATGCACTTAGGTTAAGAACATGGGCCCTGAAGTTAGACATCCTAGGACAAAAATCCCAATTCTCCCATCTGCCGGTTGCGTGGCCTCGGGCCAGTGACTAAACCTCACTGGACTTCCGTTTCCTTATCCGGATGGGGATAATTATCCTCTAGTCCATCTTATCTGAGCACTGTTCTGACGACCCACAAATCACCAAGTGTGATGCCTGACACTGTGTTTAATAAAGTTTGGCTATTTTTGTTATTAAGTTGGGGTCCATTTTTCAGGGACCTCTAAGAGCTCTTCAAAGCAGGAGAGAGTTCCTGGTTTGAGGATAGGGAAGTTCACAGTCATCACCAACTGACCCCAGCTCAGGAGTAGAAAAGGGACAGCTTTAACCAAAGACTTTTTTGGCTCAGAGAAGCTTAGATGATCCCAAAACTATTCCCAAGCCCTCCCTTAAACAGCCAGCTCTGGGGCATTTTGACCTTGGCCCAGAGATGATGTGATGGGCCTCTCTGTGCCAGGTCTCAGCCTCAGACAGGGGAACATTGCCTTATGAGGAAGCCCACACTCCCTGGATTTTGGCTTCCTGGTCAATGAGGCCCCAAGACTTCACGTTCTTCTGCAGAGATGATTCAGTTTTACACAAGCCCCCAGGGTCCAAATGAAGGCCTGGTGCTCTCAAGCAAATGTGGGCTTTCTCTATCAAGTGCACTGGGCAGAAAGACAGTGTGGAGCTGTTCATATTTTCTCAAAGGGATAATGTCTATTAATATGCAACGCATTTTTAACCCAATCAGCACACCCTGCCAGTCAAGTCATGAGTCCCAAAGTTCTGTACAAGAGCAGCCAAATATAATGTGATTCGTTCATAAAGAGGGTTCTTTTTCCTCGCAACAAGTGAGGTGAAGCATTATCTTTGCTTAGCAACATCATATTTCTGGTGTTGGGGCTGTCATGACCGCCATCCTAAGAAGACAAGCTGTCTTAGTTTGGGGTCCCCCAGGAACAACCCAGACACAGCGGTTAATGGCAGGTAATTTCTCTAGGAGGTGCAAAATCCTGGTAGAGGAGGGGGGAAGTGGACCAGGGAAGGGAAAGTGGCTGGTGGAGTGTATCTCATGGAGCCAGCTCTCGTTATAAGTAAACAGAGTGCAGCCCCATGAGAAACTCCAAGAAACGGCATAAAGCACACACGTCAGAATGATCCCACCTTCGATGTGAGGGAGGTGGGGTATTTACACACCAACTCCAGTCATTGTTTCAGAGCTGCTTCTGGGGGCTGTTAATTCCCCAGCGCTTTGGGGCTACCTCCATGACCAAATGGCCCTGTGAGGTGTTGAAGAAAGCCCCCAGGCCTGGAGAACAGAGAAGGATACTTGGAAGACAGCTGGGAACATGCTGGAAGAGGAAGATCCTGAGGATTCGAACAAGCACAGAGAGCACGCCTCACTAACCTTCTTCAAACGAAAATTTTCTACATCAGCTCACTTATCCAGAGGACATTGTTGAGCAGCCTTGAATATCTGATGAAGTCCTTACGCTGTATTATGAAGAATCTTTACCCAGAGTCTCTTTACTCATAGGCAAAATGTTAATACATTTCATTGATATAGGAGAATATCAGGAGAAGTAAAAGGAGTGAGAAATGACGGCTACCCCATGACTTAGAAATTCTACTTCTTGGGTGGGGAATGGGTGAAATAGGTGATGGGGATGAAGGAGGGCACTTGTCGTTATTAGCACTGGGTAACATATGGTAGTGTTGAATCACTATATTGCACACCTGAAGCTGATATAACACTGTATGTTACCTAACTAGAATTAAAATAAAAACTTAAAAAAAAAGATACTCCATTTCTTGGAAATTTTCCTACATAAACACATATGCATACGTACAAAGATACATGAACAAGGATAGTAAATGTTGCTTCATTTGTAACAAAAAAATGGAAACAGCCTGAATGGCCACCAGTAGGGAAGGGCTGTCTGATCCTGCAGGCATTGTAAAGAATGATAAAGATTTACATATATTAACATGGAAACAATTTAAGATACAAGTGAAAAAATCTTGCAGAATAATATGTGATTGTGATTCCCATTTATGTAAAAGCCATGTATCTATAACGTATTATTATATAGAATAATATTTACATATGTGTTGAAATCTAATAAAAGATGGAAGGAAACATCAAAATGTAATGGGGCTTATTTCTGGACAGAGAGTAGAAAATGGTTTGAAGGGAACTTTCTCTTTTAACCAATGTAGCGTTCGAATTATTTACGATGAACAGGTATTCAAGTGCTATTTGTGTAATTAAAAGCATGAGTGACAGTTGACAACTTTTCACTAATCCAAGAGAAGCAATCAAAGCAGAAAGATCAACTAAAACCTCATAGGTGTCTAGATCATTTGGTGTAGGGGAGATGAACATACACCTTCCTGCCCCCCCCACCCCCGCAGGAAATCATTACAATGGAGCACAATTCGATGATTGCATGCACACTCATATCTCAAGGGAATATTGAAATAATGTCAGAATTTCTGTTTCAAAGACAGCAGATTACGTGATGTCCATTTAGAAAATAGGCAAAAGTACAATAATAAAGGGCTTGATACTCAACGGACTGCGTTCAGCTGCGAAAAAAATTTACTTACATAGACCAGATATTTGCCCAACAATGTCAGGGGAGTGAGGGGTTACTGTGTGAACTTCACACTTGGGGCTTTCCTCAAGGTCGCAGACTCAACTAAATAGACAGTATTGTATCCAGTGATCGGCTATAAATGTTTAACAACTAGCTCTGGGGGTAGGCAGGAAGGGGACACCCTGATTTGTAGTTTCTGATTTCCATGGTGAAATCATCCCCCCTAAAGCCTGCTTGCAAGGCGAGGAGTTAGGAAAAGATACTTATTAGCACACCAATCTACAGTATACACACAGATACAATATACAAATTACTTAAAGGTAGAACTTGATATACAACCAATGAAAAGGAGGAAAACAATGAAGAAGCACTAAGTTTTGAGCATCATCACCTTTGTTTTTCACATAATGCATTTAATCGTAAGTTTATATCATTTCAATTTTAGTAGCAGTTGCATTTAAAAACCAGGTTGCGAAATCCCCGCAAATTTGACCCTCGGCTCTCGGGCCGCTCCAGCACACCAGGGACTGAAGGAGCTCACAGATTTCTATCTGGAACATTTCCACAGAGGATACTTCAAGGAAGGGGCCAAGTAGATGCTAATCAGAATTATAGAAAACACCGTGTTTGGCTCTAGAAACATAAACAGACAGATTGTGTTTTCACAGCGGCCTGACACGAGTTTTGGTTGGGAGCAATGCTCCCTAATTCCCCCAAGCAACTTGTCTGAGCAGGAAAGCTAGGAAGAAATATAATTTCCCTTCCAGCGGGGGGAAAGGATTTGACTTTGGAGACCTGATATTGCAAGGAAATTCATACTATGTCAAATGCTAAAATGCCCTGCCTTGAAATGCTCTCCGAGCTGGGTTTATCTCTCAGCTAACCAGCAAGCAGAGGCAATCGCTGTTCTTGTAACATGCATCTGAATCTTTTTCTTTTTTCCTTTATTCAGTTTTTCCAGAACGAGGATCCTTTAGTAGGATCATCTTTCCAGCAAATACTAATTTTTTTAAAAATTTTTACTTCGTCATCACTATATTTACTTGGCCATTCTAAAAGTGGGGTGCTATTCTTGGCTCTCTGTACGCAATTAAAACAGAAGCAGGAAGGGGAAGGAGGGAGACCCCAGCACTGGGGCTTTCTCTGTGTCTGAAAAATGCCACGTCTATTGCCACAGTAGGATGGATAAATAATAACGAAATCACAGCCACGCTCGGGCCTCCACTCATTTATTTCCCACCTCCCCCCCCCCCCCCCCAAGGAACACAAAACAGGGAACTCAAGTCAGGCATGACCAAACCTGAAGAATTTGACTCTTCCATCCCGCTGCTAGCCGAACTCCTCGTGATTTGGGCAGACTGTGGGGGAGGCCTGCGGGGGTGACGGGGCTGGGTGGGGGGTGGGAAGAGATGTTGAATCTGGCCTGGTTTTGGGGAGGAAGGAGCCGCCCGGCTGGCCAGCTCAGTGCAGTCTTTCATGAATAAACACTCTAATTGGGGACATCACAGATAATGGGTCTGACTTCTTTCACTGGAGGGCCGGATCATGATTTGCTAATTGGATATCCCTGGGGTGGTGGAGGCGCCCTCACCGGCCCTGAGTGATTACTAGTTAATGGGGTTTTAGAAGTCCCTATTCCAGACTGATAAAGGGAGCCACGTTAAGGAAAAAGAGCCAGCACCCTTCCGGGAATGGCACCGAGTGGGGGGGGAATGCCCGGCGTATGGGAAAGCACAGAGTGGCTTTCCCAGGCTGCAGGGGTGCGCCAAGCCCAGCGTTGCCTTTTTGAGCTGGGTGCTCCCCCCCCTCAAGTCAGGACCCCAATACTGACCCCTTCTCTGCCTGGATATTTTGTCTGGGAGATAAAGTGCCCTCCCCCAGCAGACCACCCTCCTCACTGGCCTTTGGACTCGTGCCTTTGCAAAGCACAAGGACACAGAAAGCCAGACTCAGGGGGCCAGCAAAACTCCAGGGGTGACTCTTCATGTAAAGGGCAGAGAAAGCATCTTTGGAGTCTCTGGGTTTGACCTAGAGCGAGGGAAGATGCCACCATTGTTCAAAATGGTTGTAGCGGTGAGGCAGGGCGCGCTTCCCATCTGCCCCGGACAGGGGGATGTCGGCACCCAAAGCAGGAGCCACAGAGGAAGGGGCTTCCAGAGCAGAAGGCGGTGCTCTGGCCAATCCTTTCCTTGCACCACCTTGGAGTCTTTGGCCTGTCCCAGCAGACCGCCTAGGGGACAGAGGGAAGAGACATGGGGGAAAGACAGAAGAGAAAAAAAGGAACTCAAGAGGTCTTTCTACACCAAAACTCAAGCAAATTCCTGGTCAACCCACCCCCTTTCCAAAGTTCTCGTAAACCAAAGGCCAGCTTTTCTGGCCAGAGCCAAGAGCATACTCTGTCCCATAGGACATTCCACAAGAAAGCAAGACTTCCTTCTTGATGAAACTCAGGGATAGCTCAAGGTCTATAGACCCTCTGTTCAGCTTAGGTACTTCCCTGGGCAGTGTCCTTCTCGGTTAATTCCATCTCATCGGCCTTGTTTGGGGGGGACGGGACTCCTTCTGGGCCCCCACTATCAGTCTGGTCAAACTGTCATTTCTCTCACTTGCAGAAGACTTGGGGTGCCCCGAGGAAATTGCTCCTGGCAATGAAGACGGGTGACTCAAGTGTATCAAAAACTGAAGAAGACGCCACCCTGGAGGAAGCTCTGGCTGCCACCGACTCCCAGCATGTGAGCCATGCAGCTGAGTGCTGACATTATGAGATGAATTTGCATCAAGTAATATCTACCATTTGCTGGGCCCTTTTTCCATGCTAGACTCTGTGCTACGTACGTCACAGGGAGCGCCTCATTTAGTCTTGCCAAGAACCTGCGGAGGTAGGTTCTGGACTTATCTCCATTTTACAGGTGGGAATACTGACTGCTTAAAGTGAATTCACACCCTGGGACTTGACCCCAAAGCCCTGTCCTTATCCACTGTGTCGCAAGCCCTTCCTTGAGTTTCACTCAATTCAATATGTCTTTCCCTGAAGACAGTTGACAAGATGACAGGTGGCCCGGATTAACCGTGCAGAAGAGCAAGGAACCCCATTTTATATGTGTAGAAATGGTATGAATAGATTCCTAATAAAGGGTACATTTCTTATTGGTGGTCCTTAAGAACTCGGGGCACCTGGGTGGCTCAGTCGGTTGAGCATCCAGCTCTTGGTTTCAGCTCAGGTCATGATCTCAGGGTCATGAGATCGAGCACTCAGTGTGGAGGCTGGTTGAAATTCTCTCCTTCTTCCTCCACCCCTCCCCATGCTCTCTCTCTCTCTCTCTTTCTCTCTCTAATAAATAAATAAAATCTTTAAAAAAAAGAACTTTTTCTAGATGCAGTGATAATTAGTCACTTCCCAGAAACCTGAAATGACCACGTATATCTGCAAAGAATGAAGCCTTGCTGATGAGTCTGGGCCAATTGCTTAAGTGCTCAAGGACTGACTTTCCCGCTGGGTAAAGTGACCTATAGGAATAGATGTCTAAGCTTCCTCCAAGCACCCCACCCACGTATCGAGAATTCTGTATATGACACAAGAAGGGAGTTTTCTATCTCCCATGTGGGACCTCTGCCATAGCAAACAGAATCAGTTATAGAGCATGGGGGGATATGGAGAGGATGGTAGAGGCTCATATTCACCAGCACCCATGTCTTTTTCTTTCTTTCTTTCTCCTTGCTCTCCCTGTCCTGGTGCTTGTCCCCATTTCCTTGAGCTATCTATCTCCTGGCATCCTTGCTACAGCTCCATCTGGCTTATTTGTTATTCATGAATTAACATGTGTTTTGCATGCATTTGCCTTTTGACAACTGTTCCCAAGTACACCAGAGTGTAGCAACAAGGGTCTTCATGTTTGATCATGTACACCATCCGTCAAAAATGTTTGAACATGCGTCCCAATATAGATGTGTTTCTGCGTACATATTTACATTAAACAACAGACGCAAATATGCATTTTCTAATAAGCACAAAAATGGGAAGTAAAAATTCCAAACATATTTATACACTAGCCTGTGGGTCATTCTGGGCCAGACTGTCTCTTCTTAAAAAATCCCCAGTAGCTAGGATGGTGGAGGGCCTTAGGGACTTGGGGCTTAGATGGCAGATATTTGAGAATGAACACTTGTTAAAAAGAATCTACGAGTTTCTAGACATTCAGTGAGAGAGAAGATGGAGGAAGGCAAGCCTAGATCCTTGAAGGGAGGCCAGACCCCCTCCCCCAGACATTTATGGAAATTCTATTAATTGTTAACATCTATTTGTTTTTTGGTGTCACACTGTGGAACCAAGACACCTAAGGGCCAAATATGACCCGTGTTCTACCAGTTTGTCGCTCCTTCCTACAATCTAGAGGCAATCTTTTACACTTTGTTAAAACCCAAATCCCACAAGGAGATATTGCATTAAATTGGATTAGCTCTTTTCATCAGAGTTGACAAGTATGAATTTGACAAGTGGAGATAATGGTGGAGAAGAGAGAAAACTGTGATAAGACCCAGAGAAACTAAGAGGAGAGACCCAAAAAGAGCAAACCTAGAGACTCAGGTGCCCAAGGATGTGATCCCGGTCCATACTTACCCTCCACCCCAGCACAGACTACCCCACACAGCCTGATGTAGGGACAGAAGCATCAACCCCTTAAATGAAAGCTTCTCTTCCATCCCTTAGGGCATTGTTGAATTCCCTGAACCTGAGGAGCCAACAGGACCTGCTTTTATGCCCTGACCTTGAAAGTCTCTATTTTCCTCCAGAGTGACTGGAAGAAGACTGAACACCTCCGTCCCTGCACCCCCTCCAGTGCGTCCCAGCTCCTGCCCTAGTGACCTCCCTAGCGCACTGTAGTCTGCATTCCAAGGCTTGTTAAGGGAGGGGCATGCAAAACAGATGCTAATTAATAAATACCAATAAGGCAGAGACAGCTATGAGGAGGATGTCTAGTGATAACTCAAGGAGACAGAGACAGGCTCAGGAAGAGGGAGACTCCGAGACAAGGTGAAAAAGCCAGAGACCCAGGGAGGCACAGAAAGGAAGAAAGAGCTGGCCTGCCTTGCTTCGTGAAGAAAACACACCATAAAAGGCCAAAAATGGGCAGGGAAATCACGCTACTACTGAGCAAGACTCCAAGTCAAGGTTCAATGTGGTTGTTGGTCAACTCAAGGGATATATAATTAACTCAGACTCTGCTGTGAAATAATAGCAACACTAAGGCATTTCCTATATGCCACACTCTATTGATGCACAGAAAATACCATGTAATATATTTAATCCTCATAACATCCCTATGAGGTAGGTACTATTAATTGCTTCTCTGTTTTACAAATGAGGAAACTAAGGCACACCGTCCTTAAAGCCATCAGCCTGCTGTCTCAGGGCTGGCCGGGTAGCAAGTCTGGGGATGGAGCGGAGGTGCTGGACCCCCAGAATCTGCCACTCTGCACAAGAAGACTCCACATCTGCTGCAGAGGACCCACATGGTTGAGAGTCAGGGTTTCCGTCCTGGGAGAGAAAACTCCCTTAATTGTGTCACGTGATTTTTTTCCTGCTCACTGGTATTCGGTGGCCATCCCAGTGCTGGGATCTGGCCACTCAACCGGGAGGCAGTGTGCTGGTCTCCCAGCCACTCTGGGCTTCAACTCCTATGGACTAGAATATTCCTTCTCAAGGAATCTCTAGTATGTTGAGTAGCCATTAAAATGGGGTTAAAAAAATCATCTCAGCATAAAGTAATATTTGAGATCTGTTCATGTAGGAGACTAATATTCCCTCCTGAAACACTGAGATTCATCATACGTGGTAAATATTTGTTTGGACAAATTTTAAATCGAGGATCATTTGATTGATAGATAATTGTTTCCAACGTCAGCTAAATACTCTCAGCTGTCGCCGCCACATCACAAATTGATGTGTTGTTACCTTTTGCTGTTTTCTTTCTTTCTCTCTCACTTCTTTAAAAAACCCTGAACATGATTTTCTTATGACCAGCTCTTACGTTGATTTCTTCACAAAGGGAAAAAAATGCACGGCACCCTTTTTATCTCCAATGGACCCAAGGTGTTAGAAACCCCAGAGGAAGGAGTTCAGGGACAAGAACTTGAGGATGTGACCATCTGCACCCAGCCCCTGAGCCAAGCTCTGTTCCACACCCATGCCCCCTCTCTCCCTCCCCAGCCATCCTGGGTCTGGGTGAGACCTTGGAGACCCAGAGGGAAGGATGCTCCATGATGCCCTGAAAATGTATACGTGTGTATACCCTTTACACGCCCCAGCCTCGGGGGCCTGGGAGTCAGAAGATGGAACAGATGAATGTAGGTTAAGGTCAGGAAACCTTCCTGGAGCTGGTCTTTAAAAAATTAAGTTAACTTTAAATCAAGGAACAGAAGGAACAGGAGAATGCATTGATCAATTCTTCTCTAGTAGAGATAATGACTGGATAAAAAGAGAAACCTTCCGTTTGCATTAAGCACATAGGTCTGATTCTTCTTAGACCCATTTCCTGGTTTCTTTCAATCCCCTGGCCTACAGGCCAGTGCTTATTTCCATGGCTCCTTTACCAAGAATGAATATGACTGTTACGGCTAATTAACACAGCAATCTGTATTTTCATTTACTCCTCGCTTCTGGACCAGTGAGTGACCAGAGGGAGAAAAAACACACACACACAAAAAACCCCCTAGATTCTCTTAAAGGTAATTTGTTCGAACACTTCCCTCATTATTTTTTTTAATAATAAGTTTTAAAATCTATTATTATAGAGTAATTGCTCATCAAATTTCTTTTTTAAAAGTCAAAGCAATTTTCAAATTATAAAGAACTTCTCAAATGTGTCTAGATAATTATGAGGCTGCATTTTACACAGCCTCCTCTACCTCAGTAGGCTGCAAGGCCTCGTATAATCTTTGCCTTTGCAGCCCAAGATTGCATCAACTGTGTTCACGGGTAAAGTACCACGTGACGCATGCATGTTTAATAGACAGCAATTCTGTGGTCACGAATACGTGCCTACGGAAATTACCTATCGCCTTCGTGTAATACCAGCTGGTAGGACTAGCACAAAGTATTCTTCCTGCAGTCGAGGTACCAAGGTACCATACTGCATGATAGATGATAGATAGATACATAGATACATAGAAAGATACATAGATAGGGGCGCCTGGGTGGCTCAGTTGGTTAAGCGACTGCCTTCGGCTCAGGATATGATCCTGGAGTCCCGGGATCGAGTCCCACATCAGGCTCCCTGCTCAGCAGGGAGTCTGCTTCCCCCTCTGACCCTCCTCCCTCTCATGCTCTCTGTCTCTCATTGTCTCTCTCGCAAATAAATAAAATCTTAAAAAAAAAAAAAAATTTTTAAAAAAGAAAGATACATAGATAGACAGACAGATGGGCAAGCTATGACTTCAACTAACTCATCCCTTCTTGAAAAAGTGAAATGATTTTTTTTTTAAAGATTTTATTTATTTATTTGAGAGAGCGAGCAGAAGCAGGGGGAGCGGCCGGCAGAGGGAGAGGGAGAAGCAGGCTCCCCACGGAGCAGGGACCCCCCCCCCCCAAAGCAGGACTCCATCCCAGGACCCTGCCATCGTGACCTGAGTCGAAGGCAGACACCCAACCTACTGAGCCACCCAGGCGCCCCTGAGAAAGTGAAATGATTAAAGATGCACGGGGAGAGCCAGAATCTTGAGAAGGGCTCTTGCCATCAACAGGACAGCTACCTCTAAACCTTTGGGGCAAGACTGGTGACTTTTAGAATTCTCCACAGTTCTCTCACCAAAGCTGAAAACCGGGACCTGAATATGGTTCTGAGTTTCCTTGCCACAATTTTAACCCAGCAAAGGGCATCCTGGTAGTTCTGATTTTTTTTTTTTAATTGTGTATGTAGGAACCAGACTCCCTGTGGGTTTTCCTCAGAAATTAAAATAAAGGCCAATTTTGGAATCTCTAGGGTTGTAAACCGATTCTAGGAGATAATAGAGAACTATATGAAAATTTAAGGATTTGTGGCATTGATCACACTTGTGTGTGTGTGTGTGTGTGTGTGTACGTGGGTGCACGCACGGTCAGTAGACACATATGCATTGAGGACACATTATTCTCTCTTCTTTTATTCAGTTCTCAGGCGTGAGTTGTAGTCTGGGGTGCTCGTGTCCTGGGACCTCCCGGACACATGGGGGGGGGCCCTTGGTCATCATCCACCAGCTGCCTGGTTAAGACAACTACGTAGAGGAGACACCTAGAGCTTCAGGGAAAATAGCCTGGTTTGCTCTCAATATCCCTCTCACCATTATCCTCCACCCCCCCCCCAATACAGTTGCCGGCTGTGATCTGCTGCCTTTCAACTTGGAATAAAATACATTACTTATGCAGCGAATGTTTTTAATGTAACAAAGCAAAGGAATAAAAATGCTTCACAACAGTTTTATTAAAAACAAATTCCCACAGTAAATACATATACACTCAGTTTCTGGGAGCAAAATAGCCCAGGACATCACTGCTAAGTGCTCTGGGAAGTGCTTATAAATTACTCGAAATAAAAAACATTGTTGCCTGGACATCAGGGATGAAATGCTGCAGTTTGTAATAAATTAACACAGAACTTTACTTCCCCTCCTCGAACAAAGCAGCCATTTGTCTGAATAACCCACATTCAGCTCTGAGTTATATTTCACAACTCCAACGGCATTCATTTGCAAATTATTCTGCAGTTTTAATGCTCAAGTTTTAAATACCTTAAGAACTAATAAATAAAGCAAAGTAGAGCAAACAGTTGGCTTGTAGTTTAAAAACTGCCCTAATTTCTGCTTTTCCTTCGGCTTTTTTTTCCTTTCAAAGTTATTTATTTATTTATTTATTTATTTGGTGAATGGCATAAAGTTCTTTAAACTACATTAAAAAAAAAAAAATCAAAGGCTAAAATGTATTGGTGGTGGTGGCGAGGGGGTTATTCACACCAGAGAGAAGTTTCCATAATGCCGTAACTGTGAAGGTATTTGACTAGTACTCATTTTACATTTTGAAGACTTTTCTTCTACCAATACTTTAATTTAGTGACAGAATAATTTATAACTATCTTTGAGGGTTTTCCCTTTGTGTGTAACTTTTGTCTGCTAGTCTTGGAATTGGTTAGAGTTTTTTTCCCCCCTCTCTCTTCTCTCTCCCTCTACTAGACTTTGTCCAGAAAAAAAAAAAAAAATCTCAAAAGAAAAGTCATGTCACTTCCCTTGAATTATTTTGATTATAAAACAAAAACTCTGCAAGAAAACTCTTTTCAAACCTGTTCCGTAAAACAAAACGAACCGCTTTCCAGGTTCTTGAAAGAAAAATTTGATAGAAGCATTTATAGATTCAATTTGAGGTTTGAAGGTTATTTTCCTGGCCAAAAGAAGAAAAAAAGAAAAAGAAAAAAAATAAAATAAAGCCCGGTTTCCTTCTGCAGATTTACCGGCTTTGTTGGATTTCTCTGCATTGTTTTAAATAAAGTCCAGTGTAGCCAATTGCACTGGATAAAAATAATGTCACCATTTTCAGGAAGCGATTTGGGGAGGAAAACTCTTCAGAACCATATTATTTTCGGAAAAGTGCCTTATAAAATATTTTTATAAAGTAGGAGTTGAAATCACTTAAAAATCACTCTCTTTTATAAATCTGTTTGGAGAAAGCTCTTTTGATCCCCTCTTTCTTCTGATCCTCATCTTTTATTTTGCTTAGAGGTAAACAACATTTGCCTCATTTAAACAAAGGCATTTACCATTGTGGTTCTTAAATAGTTTTCCAGTTACCCTATGGCAATTCATCACAAGGGATAAAATAAGGATACTTTGCATCCAAGACTTTTATCACCTCCCAGAAAATGTTTGTTGTTTTTTGCTTTGGGTTTTTAACTCCCTCCCACCCCTACCTCCACCCCGAGCTGCGGGGGATTGTTTTAGGACATTTCAAAGCCTTTTGTGAAGACACCAAAGTCCTTCCGCGGAGAATAAGAAATGCTTGATTACATGCACTACAAAATGGGAGATATTCCCAAATTCCCTTTTAATTAAGATGTCTAAATAGCCATTGCTTTGGAGAGAGAGAGATTTCCAAACAGTTTAAAAATAAAGAAACATTTAGAACTGCACCAGATACCCCGACCTCTCCCCGACCCTGGGGGGAGGCGGCTGTCACCTGGGGGGAGGTACATGGACATTAGTTAAAACTCCCGGAGAGTCAGAGAGGGAGGCGTGTCCAAAACCGAGGCCGGGATGCAGAGGTAATCACAGCACTACACAGCTTTAATAACGCCAGGGCCTTCGGTTAAGAGAAAATCGCATCTGTGTTAGCCGGGTCACTTCTGCAAGTGCACACACCTTTGTCATTAAAAAAAAAAGAAAGAAAGAAAGACAAGAAATCACTCAGTGATTACTGGTTTGATACTATTTGATTCTCTGACCATCCAAGCCTGATTAAGAGCATTTGCTTAGGCCCCTAAAGGCTTCATAGCTGGCCACCCATCTGGTGTTAGGCTGGAGTCTGTGAAAATCCCTCAGCTTAGCACTGAATATTCTTTTTAAAGACGTTTAAGTAAAAGGGCTGACATTAGCATATGTTCCCCCCAAGTGTCCTGTTGAACTTTCTGCCGGGCATTACCCCACCACGGGCTTTCTGGATGGTGTCCAATGAGAGATTGGCTTGGAACTGTAAAATTAGCCATCTGCCTATTAAAAATGTAACCAGCTGCATCCGATGAAACACAGTGACTATTGAAATGAACTCATCCGGGAGAGAACTCGCGTCCCCTGCTTGGACATTTTTCCAATCTACTGCTGGACTGAGACACTCCACAAGCAAAGGGACTCCGTCCTTGTTTGGAGGAAAACGGCGTGACTCAAGAATGAAGAAGGAGGCTTATGGGGTTTGTTTCGTTGCTCAAGTTCTGGCTTTTCTCAGGTTGACTTGGACCTCAGGCGCAGAATTCTCTGCTACTTGTTTAAAGCACCCCCCTCCTGCAGGAAAAGATAAAATAGGAAATAAGTGAGCAAGTCCCTGGTATCTGTCCCTTCCTTCAAGATGTTACGTTCCGATATTCCATCCCAAATCCTGGGCATTTCTAATAAACCTTAATCTCCAAGCCTAAAACCCTCCGAGCAGCACATAAAAACTTAAAACAGAGGGCTGGAGTCATAATTCCTCCTACAAGAGCTACCATTTCAGCAGATATTAGGCGTTCTGTATTTACTACAGGTCTGTTTATTAAAAATGAGAACTTTCAATAGCTTGCGCTATTTTTTCTAAAGCCTAATGGAGCATTAAAAAATAATTCATTAACTAATTAACAGAACTGTGTTTATTTACAGTATAGAAAATGTTTCTATCAGGAAAATAACACACCATAATACAGCGTTGTGTTGACAGCAAAACATCTGCAGCTTCATTTAATGCATTTACTAAGTGACGAGGGAAAATCAAAGGATGTTTAAACAGCTACTTCTCTGCCTGTGAATTTTGTTTTTCTCACTCTCGAGGTCACAGGCACCAGGACGCCCCTTGGGGAGCTGGAGTTGCTTTCAGAGGGGCTCTGGGCAAGAATCTTTACGCCATGGAAATGTGGATGTCACACATAGTTTGGACCTGGTGCCAGTTAAAACTGATGGGTCCCTACACATGTCCTGAACATCTGTGTCGCGGGCAGTGAGAGCCGTTAGGCTGAACCACGCGAAATTGTCTCCTTTGTATATCAAAATCGGTTAAATATTGACAGCTTAATGTCGTTCAACCTAATGTCTCTCATTTAAACTTCCTATCTTCTTTTTCTTTCTCTCTCTCTCTGCCTCTCTGTCTCTTTCTTTCTTATTTTGCCACGGGCAGGATTTTTGCAAACCACATTAATTAAGCTCAGGGTGAGTATTAATTGATACATTTACCTTTTAGAGTATTCCATGTTAAAATGTATTTTGCTAGGTTCATTTCCCCAGTAAATCTCTCCTCTCCACTGCCCGTGCCTGAAACCTCTCAGAAGGCAAAGGGTATTCCGTCCATCTGTAGGTTTGATTTCCTTATCATCACCCCAAAAGGAAATCCTAAGAAAAAGAGATAGTAGTAATCGTGTGATACCCACTTCAGGCGGAGGTGTAAATTACCACCTCTCAGGAGGGAAACACATAACTGGAAAAAGTCATCATAATAACCCCAGCAACCATGCATGCGAATGTGATGTTTGGAGGACTTGTCCTCCATTCACTTAGACCTAAAGCTTAGAATGACCTCAGGAATTAACAAAATGAACCAGGAAAAAAAAAATCCGTCTTCCCCATAATACCCAAGTGTAGTCTGAGTGTCTGCCTTCGTTATTCTAAGTATGCAATAATAATAGTAATGCAATGTTTAATTTCAACTCAGCTATGCAGAGACCAGCCTTGCTGCCTCTGCACGGCAGAATCCTGGATGTGTAACAGACATAAGGAAATTTTCTGTAGCAACTTCACTGGTTTTGGGTGCAAACAAACTTTAAGCCACATAGAACAAACAGAATGTATCACAGGTCTGTTTAAAATTAGATTAAAAAAAGCAAAAAAAAAAAGCTAGTTCAGCAAACCTCACTTAGCAGCCAGAATTGTTTTAGGCATGTCCCTCTGGATTTATACACACAGGGTTGTGTCATTTAGATCTATTAGCTCACAACACTGATTTCTGTTGTGCAATTATCTGAGTGTGGCCAGAGTGTGCTATTAGGGGTTGAGTGTGGACCTTGGTTTGGTTCCCTTCTGTACTGGGGCAGGGCTGGGGAACCATCCACGTGACCTCAAATTATTTTCCCTCTCCCCTAGCTCCAGACTGAGGTATACTGTTAAAGTTGTCTACCAAATATCTGTTGTCTTGCATCAGAGTTCCTCTTGATCAGGAACTTGGGAGCGACGTAGCAAATGTGCTACCCCAGCCCAGGCTGCGCTGCTGGCAGACATCGCTAGTGGATTACAGAAGCGGTCCTCCGGACCCGCACGCAGCCTCCGGTCGCTTCTCAACGCCCACACGACCCATCGATCAGAATTGGCTCAACAGATGAAACCTGTTAGCGGAAACTGAGATCCACATGGAGATTAAATCAAAGCCTCCACTCTCACTTTGTCCAGTGTGGCCTCAGTTAACTGCATCCTAACGGACCAGCCCCTTCAACTGAGCAGGTTTGTTTTTCTTTTGGCTGCTATCTGCAGGGGAGAGAGAGATACATGGGGAAGAAAAAAAAAAAAAAAAAACAGCACATATGGAGGAATTATCAGGACCTATGACCTTCTAGGCTATTTCCTGTGACGAGGTCACAACCTCTACTCCATCTGCACTCACCCCACCCCAGGCCCGGACCGTGCCAAACGTTGAGACGGACAACTGACAGCCTAAACCAGATTTGTTTCTCTCAACTATACGTCACTCCCAGTAGACTCGGACATTTCAGAAAGAGCACACTACAAGAATTAAAAACTAAAACTGGGGCGCCTGGGTGGCTCAGTCGTTAAGTGTCTGCCTTCCGCTCAGGTCATGATCCGGAGTCCCAGGATCGAGTCCTGCATCGGGCTCCCTGCTCAGCAAGGAGTCTGCTTCTCCCTCTGACGCTCATGCAGCTTGTGCTCATGCGCATGCACCCTCCCTCCCTCCCTCCCTCTCTCTCTCTCTCATAAATAAATTTTAAAAAAAAAGAAAAGAATTAAAAACTAAAACCAGAAGAATTATCTGAGAGTGTTCTAACCTCCACTTATCCTTCAAGCCCCAGTCTGAACATTAGCCTCATCTGAGCCTGAGTCCATTGTTCTCTGCCCTAAGTAGAACTTGTAAGATTGAGCTGGGAAGCAGAATGGGTGTGAGCCCAGGCCCTGGAGCAAGACTCCTGAGCTGGCAAGCCTCGCTGTGCACTTGCCAGCTGCAAATCTATAGGCGAGTCTCTGTGCCTCGGTTTTTCCCTCTGTACAGTGGGAATAATAGCAACTAACAGAAGATTAAGTGGGCAAACAAGGGCAATATGCTGAGAGTGGCAAATAATGTCAATAAATGTTAGCTTTTATTTTCTATCATAATATTCCATTTCCATGTCTGGGAACACCCTCCCTCCCCCGGAATATGGGGACCTTCCTCTGCTCATCCTTGGACTCCCATTTCCTTAGCATGGTACCTGACATGCTGTGGGCACCCAGCCAAGGTTTGCTGCGTGACTGGTTACATGAAGAATAAGAGAATGGAGAAGGCAAGAAAAAGAGAAAAGGCTAGGAAGGGTTGCAACACGGAGAACACATGTATCCCCTTCATACTTAAATATTATAAAAGGCTGCTAAAAATACAGTTTCGTATACATGATCCTTACATACGGTCATTCATCAACGGGAAGCACAGAATGATGATTTGTGTAGGGAAAATACCCTCCCTGGGCTTATTCATTTTTCAACCCCCACAGTGAGGATAGGAGGCTCAGCAAAAACTGATGCTAAATGTATGTGGGGTTTTTTTTGTTTTTTATTGTTTGTTTGTTTGTTTGTTTGTTTTTAAAGATTTTGTTTTATTTATTTATTTGAGAGAGAGAGAGCACAAGAGGGGGTAGGGTCAGAGGGAGAAGCAGACTCCTTGCCGAGGAGGGAGCCCAATGCGGGCCTCAATCCTGGGGCTCCGGGACCATGACCCAGGCCAAAGGCAGTCACTCAGCCAACTGAGCCACCCAGGCACCCTTGTTTTTTTTTTTTTAATCAATCGATACTTGGATTGCCAGAAATCCAAACCACCCCCTGTCAAGCCAGGGGAGAGCATGGGTGTGAGGGAGTCTTGAGAAGGGCAGGGCCTGGCATGGCTGGAGGCTTGGCGGTCCTGTTTGTGGCCCCTTAAATCACAGGCTCTGGGTTTGCATCCCAGCCACAAAGTTGATGAGCCAGGAAACCCTGGGCAAGTCACTAAACCTTTTTGTCTTCGGTTACCTTGTCTGTAGAATAGGGATAACGTGGGCACAGACTCCTGAGGTTGTCATGAAGTGAAATGAGATAATCCCCAGTAAATCCCTAAGCACAGCACAAAATACGCACTTCATTATTCTCAAAGGAGGCATCTCAAAGGGGACTTTAGAGGCTGGGTTGGTAGGGCCCCGGTGAAAGGAACTTTCCAGATACGAAGAGATAGGCTGGGATGTGGCAGAGGTAATTTGACATTCAGTGGCGAGAAGAGAGTGTGCTTTCTTCTCTTCTCTGTGTTTGGATTGGCTTTTAAAACAGCACAACCTACACTAACCTTAGTCGCAACACTGCACTGAAATGTTACTCCCAGGATTTGACATTTCCTTATTCTTCCCACTGCTGTTTTCTCCTTTGTTGCTTTGAAAATATGAATTAATGATGAATACTAATGAGCCCCGTGACAAGGCTAGACTCCACTAACGTTGGGGGCTTCAAGACTCATGACACTTCCAGCAAGGGAAAGCGTAAGGAATCCCTTTCCTGATTGGCCAAACTCACAGGGCCCAAACACTCATTTTCTCTCTTTTCCACCATCTGATTCTTTTCTTTTAAAATTTTTAAAAGAATCTTCATGCAAGCCTCATGAATGAGACTTTGAACTTGTTCATAAGATTTTATGTGTCTACCTGGAGTAGACACAAAATTCCTTTTTTTTTTTTAAAGTACTGTTGCATTTATGAAAATCTTTCTGGATGCCTTTTTATTGTTCCGTGCTTTTTTTTTTTTTCCTTTTATTGTCTCTGATGCTGTTTCATGGAGCTTGGGGATTTGTGAAGTAGCCAACCAGAAGAAACTTCAATCACTGATATTGAACATACAGTGACTTCCGAGCCAATGCCAATTTTCCCTCCCTCTCCAAAAACAAAAAACGAAAAACAACAACAAAAAAACCACCCAGTAATATTTGTGTGCTGTTGGCATCAAAGCCAATTTTTATGGCACAGTCTACACCACTATCTCAACATGATGGTAAATATTTCAGCATTAAAAAGTAAGGAGAAACAACAACAACAAAAGAAACTATAATACACAGGATTTTAGAGGAAAGTCAGGCAGTGGATCCGGATGCTGGAAACACAGAGTAAGTGTTCAACTCCCTTGGCCAATGTTAGCCCTTACACTCAGGTTGTTTTGTGCATTCAACAGGTATTATAGTTAGAAACAGCTTTAAGGAGGAAATAATACCTGGCGAACAAGACTATCTCTTCACCCTATATTCCTTCATTCCTTTTCTTGGCTGCACTCTGCAGACCAGAAACTTGGACATCTGTAACTTGTGAGAAATGCCAAGAGAGAGGGGCAGGCAGTAGCCTGAGGACCCACCAAAGACACTTACTTCACAGATGCTCCAGAGGACTCCCTTGGAAATAGGGGCATTTCTCTTGAAATGAGCTCTAGTTCTACAGGTGTGGATTCAGATCCTCACGAGAATGTGACCTTGAGCCTATTGACCCTAAGACTCAGTTTGCATATCTGTAAAGTGGGGATACTGGTAGAACCTCCTTCTTGTGGTTGTTAAAATGAGTCAATTAGATAACACTTCTAAGGGGCTTAGCATAGTAACTGGCTAATGGTAAGAGCTGCGTAAGAGTTGCTATACACAAACAGCTCAAGTAATAAAGGAGCCAAGCTACCCAGTAGCTCCTACTCATTGGAGGTAAGCATTCTATCCAAGATTCAGCAGGAGAATGTGACTTTCTTGATTGAGAAATCCTGCATGCAGGGCATCTTCGAAGTAGAGCTAGAAATATTTCCATTTCACTAAAATTGTGCTTAATGGTACTTCCTTGACTTGCTTTCACATTTCAAGTGCAGCCACCTTTCGCCCCTGCAAGTTTTTTTTAACAATTTCTTCATCAAATCATACATGACCTCTTAGCATGTACATTTATTCAACAACAAATTCACCTAGTTTTGGGAAGTGGTTGTAGTGATGGTAGAGAGGGGGGGAGACTACCAGCAATATATGACCCTGTCCCTGTCCTTGAGAAACTCATAGGCAAATGGGTGCCAGCAAACACTTAAACACACAGCAATACGAGTGACAGCTTGGTATAAAGCTCAAAAGTATGGTCTCTGAGCCAGACCGGATTCAAATCCAGGTGCCACCACTAAATAGCCATGTGACAGAGGGCAGATCATAATTTCTCTGGGCCTCACTTTCCTTGTCTATTAAATGGGCATGAGAACTGTACCAATGTCACAGCATGAATGAATCAGTATGTATAAAGTGGTCAGAATAACGTGTGCCCCATAGTAATAGCACATAAACTTTACCTTAAAAAATAACAAATGAAAATGAAACTTTGGTGTGCTCACTGTGGACCAAGTACTGTGCTGAGGGCTCTTTGCTGATGATCTTATTCCACCCTCACAGGGAGATGCGTATTTAACCTAGGTTAGTCACCTGGTCTTGGTTGGAAAATGGGCTTAATGAAGGCCTACCTCTAAAATGTTGGAAAGACTCAATGAGTTAACATGTGTAGAGAGTGACTAGGACCTGCACAAAGTAAGGAGTCAGCAAAAGGAACCTTACAAAGTTTAAACAGCTTGCCCAGATTCACACAATTGATTAGAGCTGAATCATGATTTAAACCCAGGCATGTTCTCTGCTGCTTACTATCATGACGGATTCAATATGGCAAACACCCAGAGGCCTGTGGAGATCACTGTGAGAGCACACAGCCCTCTGTCCTGCCTGGAAGGTTGGAAAGTTCACATGAGGCAGACAGTCTTTATTTTTTTTCTCTCTCTCTCTCCTTGCCTTCTTCCCTCCATCCCTCCCTTCTTTCCTTCCCTCCTTTCTATCTTCCCCTCTCTCTCTCTTATTATAACAATAGCAGTAGACACTCATTTATTTTGGTTTGATGCAATAGTAATGACTCAATATAGACTAAAAAAAAAGCCACAAACTCTTGCGGGTCAGGAGACATGATCATTTATCACAGCCCAAGATGTAGTCACAGATCACGTGACCATGCTTCGGTCATGGCTGGTCTGACTCAGCCTGAAGCCAAGAGGAAAGCAAATGTGGTTAATTAAGACTGCAGGGAATGTTTAGACTGTGTGCAACCGATACCCCAGCCACCGTCTCCATGTTTTCCTGGAGATGGAATTCTGCACAAAACGCGGGTATTACTGTCCTTCCTAAAATCCTTCCAGATATCAGTCGGGGAGAGACTTGAGGGGAAGGACTTAGCACTTTTGAAATTATCCTGGTGGCACGCTTAAAGAATGTTGACTGATGAGAAAGGACAAGTAGTGATTCTCAAATTATGCTTCTATTTACACTTCAGTTATAACATTGAAATCTAAAGCTCTGCTCTCACAGGAAGGGAGCAAGCCTTGTGCCCCTTCGTGGCCTCCTAGAACTTGGCTTTGTGGCTCTTACGTAGTTGTTGCCGATAGAACAATGATGAATCTAGGAATGAGACAGAGTGGGATTTTGTCGTATCTTTGATACAACAACAAAGTTCTCTCTTGGCATTTTGGTGAAAGATCCCAAAATAAAAACATATTTGTGAAGTACAAAACAGTTTTCTTTACTAATGACTTGGAAGCAGAGCAGAACCTACTGGGTAAACACTCTTGGAGGTCACTTAGAGCTCTAAATACAAGACAATTCAGTCTCCTGCTAGTTCTTCTCTCAGCTTCAGAACTAAAGCAATCAGTTGGCACAAGACACTAAAACATATTCCTATTCCCAGCTAGGGCTCATTACTGGGGTCCTCTACAAGTACAAGTACAAGTGGAGCTTCCCAAGCAGATTTGGGAGGGGAGTAATTCCCCAAACTCCTCCAAGATATCAGTGTGCTTGTTTCTGTAAGTGGGGAATTTTTACAACAATGTTCACAATGCATGTTATTATGTTAAAGGATCCACAACAACAAAAATTTATTCAACTGCATTTGACACGTGCTTTCCAATCATGTTTGGCCATAGAATTTTAAAACATATATTTACGTATTAAATATATATTTGAATATACCTCTCTATCTTACCTAGGTCTACATCTGTAGAGAGATAGCTGTCTCCCCTGAAGAAGTGGTCTCTAATGAAACATAAATGACAAAATGCTGGTCTTGGTTGGATTGATTTGGTTGTGTTGAAGTCTGGGTCACAGGTGAGTGAGACTCTGTTCTCCAAGTAGCTATGTGCACGATTTGATGCCTGTGGGAGGCTTTGGCTGGGGAGGAGATCATGTGCTAGTGTAGAGAGGAGAACCTTGGAGGAAAGTGAAAGAACAGTGGCAAGGCATCACGGGTAACCACCACCAGCTCCACTCCCCTCAACTGCCAATACCTACATGCCCCAAAGGATTGGTTTTGAACCCCGAGGTAGAGATGCTTAAAACCAGAACCTGTCTTCCTGAGCAACTCTGTGAGGTCCAGCCATTGACTTGTTGACTCAGTGTCCAGGTGACAGAGCACAGGGCTGAGACCAGGAAGCTCAGGAGAGCAGTGTCCTCACAGGCAGCTGTGGCCAAGGCTTGACAAGGAGGTCAGAGGGGAAGCCCACGAGTAGACTTATTCCAAAACACAAGGTCGACACCACTGGCCCTGAGGCTCCCCAGAAGAGCTGGGGAGAGGCTGAAGGAAGCTGAACAGCCCAATGACAACCAGTTGTCAGAGTTATATGAGCAGAGCTGCTCAATCATAAGGACGTTTTAGTTTTGCTTGCAATCTCTAAGACTTACTGGATTTTTAGAAGACATTTTGATTTCCTATGTAAAATAATCCCAATCCGATCTTTTTTTACCCTTAATCATGACTAAAATCAGACCAGATAATTCGGAGTTAGTCTGTAAATACATGCTTTGTGCAACCCCTTTAAAATCACTTCATATACCCTCTTTCCCAAATCCTCTTAATTCTATTGCAATTGCCCATGACTAGCCATGTTCTCTCATCTTCTCATCCTAAATGAGTGCTGTGCTGTGGGTGTCATGGTCATTGTCGCTGTTGTTCTGGCGGGACAGAGAGTAGGCATTTAGAGATGTCTAAAAAACAAAAACAAAACAAAAAACCAGCATGCAAAAAACAAAAACAAAAACAATCCTGGTTGATGCTGCAGGAGAGACTTGTGTCTTGTAAGAAATATTTAACCTGAATATAATTGCAAGAAAACGGTCAGACAAATCCAGAATGTGGGCCGTTCCGCAGAATCCTTCCTATTTGCGACTCTTCAAAGGACACATGAGATGAAGAAGAGAGGAAAGTGGTGGGATTGTCTGAATTAGGAAAGATAAAAACACATAAGAGCCTATGAAATGCAAGGAATTTTATTGAATTCTAGATTAATTTTTTTTAAAGCTCCAAAGGACTTTTTTTTTTTAATATTCAGAAAATTTAAGTATGGACTGCATGTTGGGTAATTGTTGATGAATTAATAATTTTCTCAGATATGATAATGGTATTCTGGTTGAAGAAGAGAATGTCCTTATTCTTGGGTGATGCCAGACAGAGTAATGTGGTGAGGAGGGATGTATCATGATGTCTGCAAACTATTTTGGGGTGTGTGTGTATAGAGAGAGAAAGAGAGGCCATGAATGTGGCAAAATGGTAACAGTTGAATCTAGATGAAGATACACGGTCATTCATTTCTACCGTGTCTTCAATTTTCTTGTGAATTTGAAAACTTTTGAATTAAAAAAATACTTTTTAAAAAGAAATTTGGGGCGCCTGGGTGGCTCAGTTGGTTAAGCATCTGCCTTCGGCTCAGGTCATGATCCCAGGGTCCTGGGATCGAGTCCCGCACTGGGCTCCTTGCTCAATGGGGAGCCTGCTTCTCCCTCTGCCCCTCTCCCTGCTTGTGCTCTCTCTTTCAAATACATAAAATCTTTAAAAATAAATTTTAAAAAAGTAAAAAAATAAAAATAAAAATAAGTTCACCAAAAAGAAAAAAATGAGGAAATCATCCATGTGCAGAAATAGTATAGCTTTCCTTAGTCTGGGTTTTCTGGTAAAATTCTCCTTCTTTACACTGTGGTTCATGCAGTTATTTCATGCCTTTTTTATGAAATAAAAAAAAGGATCTAAAGAGTGCCTCTGTTCTCCCTGATAAATGTTTCCCTTCTCTCAAATCGCTCAGTGAATTCAGAGACTCTCTCCCTTACCTTTCTGAAGAACTCTACCAGACTGTTTTTGGAAGCAAGAGGTTGACCTTGTACATTACGAGTTAAGAAATGCTCCTGAATATGGTCCAGGCATAGATTTTGAATGCAGCATTTCAAAACCAGATTGAGTTAGCTGAGCCAATCTCTGGGGCTCAAAGAATTCAGGTTGAAAGGTTGATCACTGACTCCCATGAGATAATCCCACGCTGTGAAAATTGTTCCCAGACTGTCCTCTTGGATGCTTACATAGAAGGAATGGCCTCCGTGCCACAGTTGAGAAACTCCTTAGACAGATTTCCCAGAGGACTAAGACCAGCTGGGTTAGATTCAAGGTCCCCAAAAGAAAGGTCAAAGGAAACAGAGGCTTTGACCCAAGGAAGGTAAGCCTGCTGGAACACATGAGTGCTGTTTCCGAGTATCTACGATACCAAAACATAGAATATGAGCTAGATGAATTCTCTGTGGCCGCAGTACCGAGACATAGAGACAGGTCAATTTTGAGTCAAGAGCAAGGATGAGTGTTTTTAAAGGGATGTGGCCAAAGATGGAATGGTGTGATGCCTCTGTAGGAAGTGAGGGCCCCATCAAACGAATTAGGAAGAAGGAGGCCACACAGCCATTGGGTAAGACGCTATTTTTGAAATAATGGAAGCATCAGGAGAAGGAGTAACTGGGAAATCTTAAGATCCCCTTCTGTCCGGGCACATTTCTCTCTTCTTTCATCTCCCCAGAACAGAGAACAGTCTCCTTGAAATAAAACCAAGTGCTAATAACGCTGGTCCCCAAAGAGCCTGCTCTCTGACGGCCTGTGTCCTTGGCTATTTGAAATAGCTTGGAGCAGACCCATCGAAGCCTGTCACCTGGCCCAGCAGGGTGGGAACAGGAGGCTAAGGTGCCCCTTGGGGAGCCTTCTACCCCTCAACATGGTCTTTGTGCGTCACCCCCTGATCACCAGGTATCTTAGACAGCCTGCTGAAAAGAATTCAGACGCTCTCGAGCTCCCAGCGGGAAAACCTTGGAGCCCTGTTGTTGGAAATAGCTCCCAACCTGCATCTCGGGCAGGTATTTTTAGGTTCTGTCTTGAAGACACAGAAACTTTCATACATTTCAGCTCCTTTGTCTGGAGTCACTGCAACCCCAGACATGTCATTGAAATGGGGTATAATTGTGGTCTCCTCCACCCACCAATCTGAGTGAGTCGAAAAGAGCTTCCTGCTGTGCCTTTTCTGGCAAGGGGAAGTCAAAATGGATTTTTTAAAATAATAATATGTTGATCAAGAAGAGGGAAAAAGAAAACCTATTGAGGAGAGGGGGCTCTGCGTTTGGACTGATACAGAGAGGAAGGTTACCTATTATTTTGAAACCTGGTCTTGGTTCTCTCTTGCAAGCTGTAGAATTCAAGCTTGGAGGAGCTAATGTCTCACATTTGAGGTTAGGAAATAAAGATGCTTGGAATCATCTGAGTTAGATCAATGGCTGTTATTAATATGAGGCTCTCTGAGGAATAATTATAATTGTCAATCACTGGGCATAGCCTGACATTAAAAGGAGAAACCACAATGACGCAGGGCAGATACGTGCAACTGGCAAGAGGCAAATGTTCTGCTCGTGCAAAGGAGCTGGAAGAAGGGATGTTTGAGTCCCCAAGGGGGTCTGGCCACCATCTCACCATGGGGCACATCAACAAAGGGGACCTAGGGGTGATGCTTTCTGGAAGCTCAGGGAGAACCATCTCAAGGGCTGACATTCTAACTGTAGGGCGAGTGATCCAAGTGCCTGAGAGGGCCTTAGGCCCCTACAGCTCACATGTCCATGAGAAGCAACATCAATCAAATCCCCTCCAACAATGTTACAGTCATCCCTGCCACCGGGGGATCCAGACCGCAGACAGCAAAGGGCAGGTAGCTATGGTGAAGGGTGGATCTGACATTGGTTTAAATAGATGGTGAGCCTTTTTCACCGGAGAAAAATAGCAAAACATTTGCCCACAAGGTCCAGAAAGGAGATCACCAATGGTCAATTTTCTAAATTTAACTTCAGGAGAAAGGAAACAACCTGCTCCAGGAGTAGGCTTTAAGGAGGCTCAGGAAAGAAGCAGAGCACCCCATATGAAGGTTTCCCTCAAGGATCCCGCAGCCATGCGAAGCTGAAGCCCAGTTTACACAGACCAGAATCAGGACCAGCTATGTCATTGGCAGGGCCCAGGGCCACGTGAAAACGTTGGACACCTTGTTCAGAAATGGTTGAGATTTTCAGGAGGGCAGTAGTAGGGCAGTCAATCAAGGGCAAGGCAAGCCTCCTGCTCACGCAATCCGCTCGGATTCAGGGGCAGACCCCCGCCCTGTGGTCACTGAGATCAGGAGCATTAGGAGACGCAGGGCCTAATCCAAATGGCAAAGAGACTCTTCAGCTGTTGCTGGAATAACTGGTAAGGAAAAGTCAAAATGGACTTTTAAACAAAAACATGTTGATCAAGAAGAGAAAAAAAAGGTCCGTTGAGGCAGGGGGCACTGAATTGGGGTATACGAGCCTGATGGTTATGCTTCTAAAAGCGTATGTTGCCTCCCGAGGTTCAATATTTAATACGTGGCATTTAATCCAGAAATCCCCTGATCCTAATAAAGCTTCAGATTTCACACACACACACACACACACACACACACACACACACAGTGTGTGTGTGTGTGTGTGTGTGTGTGTGCCCGAAGAACAAACCTAATACTTGCCCCCATTTACTGACATAGGAAGGAACTATACCATAAGTTCGGTACTAAAAACTTGATCTTCATAACAACTCTCTAAACAAGGAACCAGTATTATCTGTATTTTAAAGATGAGGGGGCTGAGGCTTCCTGGGGTGAAATGTGTGGCTCAAAGATTACAGTTACTGAGTGAGCAGCTAGTGAGCTTGGATCTGGATTCTTAACTGCTGAGCCATGCTCTTTTCTATGACAAGCACGGGCTCACTTTCTTCTCCTGACAACTATATGGAGACGTCACTTGACAATCAAGGGCGGAGAATCACTCTGAATGTCACCTGAGAAATTAGTGGGCAAGTCAGTACCTGAGCTCAGGGCTCCATCACTGAACAAAGGGAAGATAAAGGGGCATGGCCACCAAACACTCTTGAATATTCCTACAGTCACACTGAGGACCCAGAGCTGGCAGGGACCTCCCTGTGTCACATGACCCACACCCTCTGGCTGGGTAGGATCGGAGCCAGGCAGAAAGACCAAGAGAAACAAATTGCAAAGTCTACAGGGAAGAGACCACCGCACGAATACCTGTAAAATCCTTTAGGTTCAAACTATGTTTTGCAAGGGCCAGAATTTGGGGGGGGGGAACCCCAGCCCGGCAGACTGTAAAAGTTCAGAGCTGAGCAGAGAAGTAGTTTCAAGCTAACTTTTCATAAAAAGCAGAAAAGCATAGAGGGAAAGTTAATTAAGTCATAACTGAGTTGCAGAGAAAACTGCTTCTCGTGGGAAGGAAATTACGCTGGGTTGGAAGCCTGAGCCGGGAACGTGGTGTGGCTCATTTTTACGTCTTTTCATTTTCAACATCGGTTAGAAAGATCAGGGGACAAGGAATAGAAGGGAAAAGAGTCTGAGATTCACAAGCAGCATTCTTTCATGAAAGGAACTGTTTTGGTTTTTTCCACTTTCTTGCAGTCTGGTTGACAAATACAGTTGTATTTAAGGTGTAGGACAACGGTGAAAATATGCCCCCCTCATCAGGGCAATGACACATCCATCACCTCACATAGTTACCTTTTTAAAAACTGTTTTGATGAGGGCACCTGGGTGGCTCAGTCGGTTAAGTGCCTGACTTCGGCTCAGGTTGTGCTCTCAGGGTCCTGGGATTGAGCCCCATGTGGGGTTCCACACTCAGTCTGCTTTTCCCTCTGCCCCTCCCTCCTTCCCGTGCGCGCTCTCTCTCTCTCTCTCTCTCTCTGTCTCTCAAATGAATAAATAAAATCTTAAAAAAAAAAACACCTATTTTGGTGAGAACATTGAAGTTCTACTCTGTTAGCAATTTTCAATTAGACAGTGCAATATTATCAACCACAGTCACGAGGTTATATTATTTTAGGTCCTCAAGACAGTTCATCTCGTAACTGAAAGTCTGTACCCTAATTCTCCCACTTCTTTGCAGCCACTTTTCTACTCTGTTTGTAAGAGCTTGACTTTTTTTGTTGTTTTGTTTTGTTTTAAGATTTGAAAGGAACTGTAAGAACCAAGCGGGGGCCAACTCAGTATTAACATAGGAGTTGGAAGGAGCCTCCTCGGGGCAAGTCTGGCAGAAGAAAATCAGCCTGTGGGCTCAAGGTCTTCAGCAGGTGTGTGAAGTCTTCCCCACTGTTTGGCTGGAACTTCTGTCTGCTTTGGATATTTCTGTCAAAGAACTCGAAGGCAGGCATTATTGTTTTATTCATCTTGGTATCCTTTTGTGCTTCACCTGCCATGTAGAAGCCTCCATAAGTTGAACTGGAAATGGTTGGGTAGTGGGAGAAGGTGATTATTTGGGATCCAACGATTTCCTTTTCTTTTTTTTTTTAAATCCTGCTCTCTCTATATTTTGACTTCTCCTTGTAGTCTAAAAAGAGTTGTTTTTTTTTACTGTCATTTTAATAAAACATTATACGTATATAGAATAAAAAGAAACATTCGCTCATTGTATACTCTTCCTATGTCTCCTGATTATCCATGCCTGGAGGAAAAAAAAAAAAGCCATATTCATGAACTAACCAGCAACACTATTTCCCCAGTAACAGGCAGCTTCAAGGGCATGGCTATGGAGAGACAAAATCCATTCTCTGTCATGTGTGCCTTAAACAACCCCCCCAAAAGCAAATACGGTCTGTCCACGGGAGCAAATGACACCACCTCTTTTAATTTTAGATCCTGGGACACTTAAAAGATGTTGAGCAAAAATTATGCCCTAACATTTAGCGTCAAAGGCCCTGCTCTGTAATTGCATTTACTTCTGTTCCTCCCAGGAAAGCTAACTGGGCTTCGTTTAAGCCACACATTTTTATCAGACATCTGTTGTGTGAGATGGTAGTTCTCTGCTCTGCCGTTGCTGGGTCCCTCCAGTCAAAGGTGGGTTTCTCAGCAGCCAGCTCAGCAATTCCAAAGGAGTTCTGTCTTTAGGCTGGTGCTGACTTGTCAACCAGTTGAAGCAATGGAATGGCCAGGGAGAATCCAGAGCGGGATTGGAACGGGTACCTGCTTTCACCGCATCGTGGACCACTGCCCCCAACAACTGACTGTTGCGTCCTCCCAGAAATCCTTATTTTTTCCATTCCAGTTGGGGAGGATTGGGACAAAAGCGAAGGAAAATGGGGAGCATGGAGAGAGGGCAGCCCAGTGTGCATGGCTACATGTCAGGTTGTGCAGGAGAGTTATAATTAAAGTCCAAGACGACAGATAACTATAAAATCAGATTGGTTGCTTTCCACATGGAAGGAAAACATAATGTTGTCGTCCAACCCAAGCTTTTTTGTAAATTGAAATTACAGTTTTATTTGGAGCTATTTTTAAAGGTCCATTAATTAAAGATTGGAAGCCATGCCAATGCAAGAAATACCATAAAAGGTGTTAGATTTAATGATCACCAAGGACTATAATTAAAAGATGATGTTATCTGAATATCAAATGCTCTAAATCGGTGTTTGTTTTTTTATTGAAAATAAACAAATTCAGGAGCAAAAAAAATAGAAAAGATATGTGCAAAATGTAATGATAATGGTTGACTTCTAAACAGCCAAGGAAATTATAGTCATCATGTGTGGGAAAAGAACAAACACCTCTTAATTGCATTTCATTATAACGTACCTTTCTCTGCTCAGTTGTATATATTAATTATAAAAATCGTGCTGCAGAGCAGAGAGGCTCTACAATAGTTTTTTTCCCCCTTTCCTCCCTTAATTCTGTCTGAAGCAGGATGGAAGAACAATATCATGTGTCATCTGCAGAAAGAGCTTTCAAAGACAAAATCATAAGAAGAATGAAAGGCTATTATATAAAAAAGAAAAAATGCTTTGATTTCACAGATTTTCCACTTATTAATGTTTAAGGTTATCTGCTCTTTTAGAAAAAGTATCTTCTCATATTGTTTTGTATGTGTATGTTCTGCTAACACCACTTTCTGATAACTGTATCACATGGCATATGCATTACGTAGACAGTTGTTAATGGAAGTGGGGAGTGGGTGGGAAGCAAGCATTATTATGGAAAGATGCCATGCAGGACTTGAGGGATTTTCTAAGATGAGGCAAAAGAAGAGAGTGAGGGGTTGGATTTGAGGCCCATGCTCGGAGAAGGATAACCTCGGTGCCCTGTTTCTACAAAGGGCAAGGATGGAGATAATGAGCTTGAGCTATGGTAAGAAAGGCTCAGTGTAGGCATTACAAGGACTCTCAGACGGCCCACGTTTTAACCTGGCGGAATGGGATCATCCAAAGTGGAGTTCGGAATTTGCTTTATCAGCGATCTGCTAAAACAGGTGAGCTCCATCGGATCGGCGAGGGTTAAGGTGTGTTTCTAAAGAGAAACAGAGATCTTAACCTGGGTTTCTAAGAAATGTCGGAATATCACTGCAGTTTTCCGGGCAGAGGTCCATAATTTACCAGATGGTTGGCTGACTCTGTAATCCGGAAAGGCTTAAGAACTGCTGCTCTAGGCCCTTGGCAGTCCGTATTCGGTCCATGGACCAGCAGGATCGGCATCACCGGGGAGCTTCCTGGACCTGCAGAATCTTGGATCCCACCTCGTACCTACAGAATGGGCACTTAAGCAAGATCCCCAGGGGATCCATGTGCACTTTGAGATGTGCCAATGTAGATGACCCGATGATGACCATCCATGCCTATCTGTGGTGCCTGGGAGCCAGAGCTGTGTTTCTCCATCCACACAAGCTCAAGTTCAATCCCGGACACAGCCGGGATCTTAGCCCGATCTGTGCGATCTTAGCCCATAAGGAGGTGGCAACAATACCTTCCTCACCTAAGGGTTGTGAAAATTAAATGAAATAGTATGTGGAAAGCATTTAATGACCGTCTGGCCCATAGAAATCACAGGATGACAGTTGGATTGTTGTCAGGTTCAGGAAATTATCCATGATATCAAAAATGTTAGGATCTGTGAGTCAAAAGTAGCGGTTTGCAGCCAGAGACAATTTTGCCCCTACCCCCAGCGGAGATCTGGCAATGTCTGGAGACAGTTTTGATTGTCCTGACTTTGTGGAAGGGGGCTACTGGCATAGAGTGGGTAGAGACCAGGATGTTGCTAAACATCCTACAGCGAACAGGACAGCCCCTCGAGAAAAGCATTATCTGTTGCAAAAATCTCAATAGTGCTGAGATTAAAAAACTCTGAGCTAAAAATAAGGGCATAAAAACTGACTTGGTCAGGTGCTAAGGACAGCATTAGGGTTCTACGAGCACTTGAGAGGTTACTTGCCACACTAGCTTTTAAACTGGAAAAGTAAAAGAGAATTGCCACCTTCAACCATGTCAAAAATCTGAGTAAGTTTCCTACAGGGATTTCACCCCTGCAAGGTGTAAGTGATACCTGACAAGGTTAGGACCCCTCCCACCCCCGTTCTGTCTCTCATAGCTTACCACCGTGGTTCATTTCTTTGGAATACCCTTCATGCTCAGTAATTATTGTTCACTTACGGTTTGCTTGATTCTGCTCTGCCTTCCTTGGAGCTCTGGGGAGGAGAGCTTTCGTCTGCCTGTATCTCTGATGCCTAGCCCCATGCCTGGCGCATTTGGGGCTTCTGCAGTATTTGTCCCGTGAGTATATTTATGCCAGGCTTGCCTTGTAGATTTCAGTGAGATATACCAGGGAATGCAATATACCTGTTCTCCTGGTCCTTCCGTCCCTTTTTAAAGACTTAGACACAAATAGAATAAAGCTTTGAGTTTGGACTTATTTTGGAATCTCATAAGGATTCCCAGAAATGAGATGAGATAGAAGAGAAGAAAATATACTGAAGAACTCCCACCCATGAGCAGCCCAGCAGCATGGTAGAGACGGCAGGCTTTCGTACTTTTATTTTTTAAGAAAGGGGGAAAGAGGATGGACTTTGGAGTCAGGCAGAACTGGATCCAAAGTAGCATCATTTACTAACCACGTGACTTTAATAAGTTATCCAGCTGCTCCAAGCCTTAGTGTTTTCATCTTTAAAATGGGACTGGGGTGCCTGGGTGGCTCAGTCAATTGAGCATCTGACGCTTGATTTTGGCTCAGGTCATGATTTCCGGGTCATGGAATAAAGCCCTGCATTGGGCTCTGTGCTCAGCATGGAGTCTGCTTGTCCCTCTCCCTCTGCTCCTCCTCCTCACCCTACTCTCTTTCTCTTCCCCCCAAATAAATAAGTAAAACCTTTTTTAAAAGATTTAAAATGGGACTAATCATTGGAACAAACTGAGAAGGTCTTTTTTTTTTTTTAAAAGATTTTATTTATTTATTTGACAGAGAGAGACAGTGAGAGAGGGAACACAAGCAGGGGGAGTGGGAGAGGGAGAAGCAGGCTCCCCGATGATGCGGGGCTCGATTCCAGGACCCTGGGATCATGACCTGAGCCGAAGGCAGACGCTTAACGACTGAGCCACCCAGGCGCCACTGGGAAGGTCTTTTGAGAAAGAAAGGAGACCACACAACCTTTCAACAAATATTGACTGTGGGCCTACTGTGTGTGTACTAAATCCTGTACTAAACACTAATGCATGTAAGCCACTTGGCACGGTGTATGGCATACAGAACTTGGCACCAGCTACAGTGTTGACCCGCTTACGTCAAGCTGGGTTCATGAAGTACCAATCAGGGATTCCTGGCTTCTGTACTTCATTGTTACCCGTTGAGAGAGAAATGGTATCTTAAGAATCATGCCATCTTGGTACCCAGTGATAATTGGTTTAGTAAAAAGAAACAAAGAATGGGTTAAAATAGTTTGTCAGCCGATTAAAGTGTTCATTGCCAACTCTGAAATTAGGTGGGGAGGGTGCACCTGGCTGGCTCCGTTGGTAGAGCATGGGACTCTTGATCTTGGGGTGATGAGTTCAAGCCCCACATTGAGTGTAGAGATTACTTAAAAAAATAAATACATAAAATAAAATAAAATCAGGTGGGAGGGATACCTCAAAGTAATCTGGCAAAACAAATGACTGCTTTAGGAATTTGAAATGAGGTGTTTTGTGAAAGATGTTTATCACTGTGTTAGCTCCAATATCTGAAAAGTAGACCCAACCTAAACATCCAAAGATATGGGGAATCATTTGGAAAATTGGAAAAGTCAATATGATGAAATTCCTTTTGGACATTAAAAAATTAGAATTACATATATCTATGGACGATACAAAAAAAATGTTTACATACATAATGCCTGTATGAAAAATCAAGCTCTTTGGTCAAAGTGTCCAAGATAAAATGCAAGAAATGAATAGAATTATATTAAAGTGGCTGAGTATGTGCCCTGTTCATATTTTATCCAAAATCTTCTTTGATGCTGCTAAAACTTCTTTCTGGGTAAAAAAATAATTTCTATAATAATAATTAAATACTTCAGTGCTAGATTAATGACTAAGAATTTTCCTATTTTGGAAAAAAATACTCCCAGAAAGGTCCCAGAAAGGGAGAAATAAATAAAAACACATTGGAAACATTAAATATGGCCAGTGGGTAAACTATAATTACCTAGCGCCTAACAGTTTGAGACAGAATGTTATACATATGGTCATTTCCGTGCTTAACTATAGGGAAGAGAAGCAGGTACTTGGTCTGTGAGGGGAAAAAAGGCAAAGATTGTACTTTGAAAGCAAGGATTCGCTAGGTCAATTTTCATCTATCTTCATAGTACAACCAGATTCTGAACTATGGCTCTGCCCACAGAGCAAATCTCAAGGTTCAGATGCTCACACATTGGGGTCAGAAAGACCTGTTTTCAAATCCCTGCTTCACCTCTTCCTTGCTACTGGGCTTTGAGCAAGATGCTTACCTTGTCCAAACCTCCATTTCCTCATCGGTAAAATGGAAATAATATTCCTCATTCCTGGGCTGTTTAAAAGATTAAATCAAATCCCATTAAACTAGACTCTTAAGTATACGCACAACACCTAACGCTAATTAGTGCTCAATAAGTATCTGTTAATTACAGTATTAATATTCCTATTCTAATAGATTGCTCTCACACTCTATCTCATTCTTAACTGTGAGCCAGGTTGTAGGCCAGGATGTTTGGGGTGTTTGGATGAAGAGCTCTTTGGGGGCTTTATCTTCCCTTTCAAAACTCCCAACCTCTGAGTTTCCTCCCATTGCTAATTGCTACTCGAGGAGCTGTGACAACCTTTCCTGTTTGGTAGTTGATGAATCAATCAAAAGATGTTTTTGTGATGCAGTGATTTGGGGGTTGCTGGAGTGCCTGATGGAATGTGTGACATTGACAACTCCCTGGGGAGGTGGGGAGTGGGATTTGATGCATCCACCATGGGATGTTCCCAGGGGATGCCAAACAGGTGCCCCGACCCCCACCTACCCAGGAAAACCATCTAGCAAGCTGGGTAGACTCTAGTTTCTATGGTAATGGTTGTTGGGGGACCAATATCCCAACAATCCTGTTTCGCTACCCACGGCGTCGCTCTCAGTCCCCCACCTGCACACCTTTCCCTTGTCCTTCTCCTTCTGCCAATCATTCCTGTGCAAAACGTATCCCTACCCCTTGCCGCCAAAGCTCTGTCCTCTAAAAGGCAGATCTAGTTCTCTGATCAGCATCCTCCTCGTAAGGACTCAACACCCAACAACAGTTTATTGAGCAACCTCTTTACAGAAAACATGCAGACTGTAAAATGGGATTCCACCAAAACAATCCACAATCCAGGTTGATCGCTGAGGGCCTACCGGGTGCCAAGCACCATTCTAGAGGTTGAGCAGGGTGAACAGGGAGGAACGAGTGGGCATAAATATTAGCAAGTACCATCCAGACTTTAGAGAGCTCAGCGTTGGGTTGGGGGACATAACCTTATTTGTATCTCAGAATGATGCAGGAATAATTAATAAAGGCTGATTGAGGTGTGATCAAAGCCTGGAGCCTTCCCTGAGGACGAGGCATTCTGATTATAGTGGCAGGTGAGGAAGCAAAGTGGGGGTCAGTACCAACACCGTGTAGGAAGCCATTCTTGAGCTGGGCATTGCAGAGTAAGTTTTTCAGTGGGCAAAGGTACACTGGGTATGAGGGATGGGAGGGAAATAGAGAAGGGTGGCAAGGATATTGATTTTATGGAAGAAGGCAATGGGGACTAACACTCCTGCGTTGATAATATCAGTCATTATGATAACACCTGCCATTTATTGAATACCTCTTTTTTCTAGACTCTACAGTAGCTACTTTATTAATAAAAACGTATCTGTTAGGATGTGTTGGGGACTTTCTGTGCTAAACACTTGACATGAATTTACATCACTAGGTAAATCAGCCCTGTTATCTGCTAGAGACTTCTGTTTTTTGCTCTGCCTCTGAGCTGAGAAGATTTATAATATACCCATACATTCTTCATGCAGTGAGGTGCATGAATGCCTGAGCTTTTAGCCCCAGCTGCACGCTTGGCTAGCTCTATGACCCTAGACAGGGTACTCTCTTCTCCCAAAGCCCAGTTTTCTCATCTAGAAAATGAAATGCAGTTGAATCAGTGTCCTCGCAAGGTGGCTGGGAAAAGTAAATGAAAGACTACCTGAGAAGTACCAAGTATAGGCCTGGTCATGCTAAGCACTTCATAAATATTCATGATTATTAGGACTCCACCGCTGGTTCACTGAAGGCTGCTCCTCCTGAGATTGAGAAAAAACACTCCATTTCATGGGTTTGCCTTCTATCACCTGGCATGTTCATTCTTTTCCCAAATCATCGGCAAAAGGGCTGTGCCGGATGACTTGAATGGTACTTCAGCTCCAAAAGGCCCATTTTTCAATGCCTCACTCAAGTAACCCTCTTCCGGGGCACCTCGATGGACAACTTCAACCCACAAGCCCGACTCCTGCGCTGACGGCCCAACTGTTGTTCACCTTGGGCCGTTCACACTTGTGTGAGGTAGTACAAGACTAGGCAGCTTGTCTCCATCTGCCGGCCCCTCAGGTTGTCTTACGGTGGCCGTGGGGGTAAGCGTGGGGTGTGAGGAAGCCTCTGGCAGTGAACAGGTCCACCCGGACCCACAAACACCCAACCAGTCGGCAACCCCTCGTCCTTTCCTCACCCATCTTCCCCCTTGAGTTCCCCATCAAGCCTGACGCCCAGCTCCCAAGACCACTTTCTTCTTGAAAACTTTATTGTTCTGATGAAAACCTGCCACAACCCATCTTTCACTGTCTCTTAATTTGATAACTCTACATTTTAAGGTGTTTGGGGTTTAGGGCTTTAAAAAAAAAAATTTCATCAAGTATTTAAATCAATCTCGCTCCTCTTTATTGATAGAAACTCAAGCCTGCTGATTAACTTTTCAATCAAAGCTGCCTACAACACACAGGCTGGTGCAGGCAACAAAGATTGCGGTGCGGGCGCTAGCTAGAGTAGTGATGGGACTGACTTCCTCGGCACCTCCCGCTGCCCCTCGTGAAGCAGAGGGCACTTCAAGGTCAGCTGCAATTTCCTTGCCCAGAGGGACTGCTGACAGAAAGCTCTGTCACTGCCCCTAAGTTTCCTGCATGCATCAGGGTTCCCTGAAATTTCTGGAACATGCCTACTATGTGCAGGGTTGGAGTTGGAGGAAGCTGCACAGTGAAAAGGAGGAAAAAAAAGAAAGAACAATAGCACTTTTTTTCTTTTTCTTCCCCTACCCTTTAGAGAGAGTTGATTAGTATACCCTATAATATAATCACGATCCCATACTGGGTAGATGGGTAGAGACAGAGACAGTCTTTTTTTGTATGTACCAGATAGCACTCAGAATGCTTACCCAGAAATGCTTAGGGAAGCAACGGGAGTGATAATAATAATAATAATATATAATCATCATTAATGTAATTAATAATTAATTATTAATGCAACTAATGTATGTAATTACATTACATACATTAATTATTATGTATTAATAATGTGGGTGTTAATGTAATTAATTACATGTATTAATGTAATTAATATAATTTATTATTAATAATACCATTGTTATTATCATTTTAAATAATAGCTAACTATTATAGCTAACTAATATAGCTAACTATATCCAGCACTTACTATGAGCCTGACTCTGTGCTAAATCTGATTTCATAGCATTCACTCAACCCTCTATGTGTGTAAGGATTATTATTCTCCCCCCTTTTCAGTTGAGAAAATGGAGCCTAGAGATGTCAAGGTGCTTGTCAAAGTTCCCCAGCCAGTAAATGGCAGGCCAAAGAAGTAATCCAGGGGGGCCACTCCTCTCTTACACACAAATGCATGGGGTACATCTTGTCTTCTGTCTCTATCGGACCAAAAACTCATTGAAGGCAACAGCTTTTTGCCTCCCTTATAGTTGCCTACAAGTCTGGCACGAGGCAAGGGCTCAAAAATGTTCAAATCAGCATTTGAACTGATTAAATATTCTTTCAATAACTGGGTCTAATTGGGGCCAGACCAGTTGTAGACTCCAAGGATACAGCGAGGATAAGGTAGGCAAGGTCTCAGTCCTCATGAGGCTTAAGGCAGTAGGTAGAGGTCTCTGCTTTCGTATTTGGTTTGCTGTAACTAACTTATGGCTTAAAGTGGATTCTCTGGGTTTCCGGAAGCGACGTCATAAACCTCAGACTCCCTATGTCCAGGCCTGGGGGCTGTAAGGGCACCTTGCTCACAGCACTGAGCAGTTGCCCTGCAGGTGGCCTGATTTATTTTCTTCCAGAATCAAAGGTAGCCCAGTCAGGTCCAGGAGATGATACAGAGAGAAACAGAGCGAAGTATCATCCCGGCACTTAGACGACAGAAGGGTAGGCTGGGGATGGAGTATCTCCCTGCTAGAGTATCCACCTCTCCTGATTTACAGTCTAATTGAGGAATGCTTTCAACCTATTTTGCCTGCCGTCAACATCAAAATGCCCCTCTTGATTGTAAACTTCTGGAAGGTGACACTGAGAACGTTTGTGGTTAAGCCAACGGTCCCGAGCGATGTGAGTTCACTGTTCCCGTAGCAGACAACTGACTTTCTCTTGCCAAAATTCTATCATCCTTTCGGGATTGTAGGTAATATACTGATACTTTCTGGAACTCAGTCAGTTTCCCCATCAGTGAAAGGAGAGGGTTTACTCCAGGCTCCTCCACTGAAGAGCTGTGTGACCTTCTGGGTCCCGTACACCTGTGGGTTCTGTGATGCTTCAGTGACAAGCCTAAGTGGGTTTTGCCCATGTGACACCTTCATGTTGAATCTGGCTGGGACGTGGGTGAGGCCAGAGCAGATTGGAAAAGAGCTGGCAGCACAAGGTCTCCCTGGGAAAACTGAGATCCAGGAGCACATCCCTTAGGTCTGAGGAAAGTAGGGACACACACACACACACACACACACACACACACCCAAGGCCCCCCAGTGAATCTAGCCAAACCGCATCATGTTCCCCGCCCACTTCCGCGCTAGGAGCCTTTTGTCACAGAAGGTAAGGAAGAGCTCCTGAGGAGGACCGCCAAGTTCCCCTGGACTCAAATTTCAATCCTCACACTAATTTCTATTCTCATTATTTAATTTCCTTCTCATCAGTCAGAATTAAATACCAAATCCCAACCCAGGTCTTCTCGGGTCCAATCGCCCTGATGCTTTGTTTCCAACTTATATAAAAGTTTAAATTTCCTCTTCCCTTGCTCAAATTTCTGCCAAAACAGTCATCAGCAATGAAATTTTTGAAGATAATTAGCATATCAGATATCTGGAAGAAGCTAATAATGTATTTCTTGGATTGTGCTTCTCTGGTTAGCTGTTATTAATCGCAAATATTATTCATGTCATTTGAAATACTCCTGTTGGCGGATGTTACTATGCTTGAAGGATTCTGGCTGAGAGTCTTGGGCGACAGATGCACCCACCCCCAGCCCCTTTAGAGAGGAGAGTTTGGGTCCTGTCTTGTTGAACAGGGTTAACCTTCAGGGGAAACAGCATTAAGGGAAGTAATTATCCATTCACACTGAGCTGGCTACAAAGAAAGTGAGAAAATCACCTTCTCAGAACTCACATGAAAAACATAATGTAGTTAATATTAAATAAAGGCATTGGGCAACCTAGCCTCGTTTTACAGTGTGTTCTGATGTGTCCTTGATCAGGGGCTGTTTTGTTTATGATTAATGAATGACTCACCTTGGGCCGTGTTCCGTTCAATGCATACCTCATTATGAATTTGAAGAGGTCATTTGTTCCTCGGATTTAAAATAAAAAACCTCTTTGTACATTCAGAAGGTTAAGAGTTGGATATTGGTACAAAATTAGGTCAAAGAGAAGACATTGGCTTTGGGTTGTTTGTTGATAGTGTTGTTTTTAACAAACAAATTCACTTCTTAACTTCTGGCGCTCGGAGAGAAACTCTAAGCCTGGGCTTTGATTTTACAGTAGGTCCTAAAATTATGTGGTTTAGACCCAGTTTCTCTACAGCAGCAGCACTGCCTTCTGGGCACCATGAATCCGAAGGGTGTCGGGTTGGTGGGACCCAGGCGGGCAAAGGCTCTCTGTGCTACTCCGGGAAGATCAGGTGGAGGGGAATTCACACGAGACGGGAACAAATCAAAAGTCAACACACTCTTGGAGGGGAATTCACACGAGACGGGAACAAATCAAAAGTCAACACACTCTGAGGCCCAAGAACTCAGACAAGATCATTTCTTATTCCTTTCTCCACGTTGTCCACCAGACTCTCTTTTAAACGGTTTCTTGTGCTCTTTAAAGTTGTTCACGATCATTTTAATTTAGTTTCACTCATATTTCAATGTCAGAATGAGCAGTAGCTTGCAATCTGCTTTGCCAGACCCTACAAAACCCAAATCTGACGCAGAAGGTCATAACGAGGGAAAAATAAAATTCTGTGCCTGTCTGCTTTTGTAAGGTTCCTGATAAATAAAAACCGCCAATAAGGAGACATATCTATATCTTTTGCGATACATACGCTCACACACAAACACATTTATCAGTGGAAAACAGATGAGAGATTAGAGAGACGGATCGACAGACACTGATGGGGCCACAGGTTTGTTTTTGAATGGCCATGGTGGGGACCACTAAAAGGGGGAACTTGCGTATTTGGAACCCATCACCCTAAGCTGAGCAGTGAACACATTCATAATCACTGGCATAATTTCCAGCAGTATACACACAGATGTGTGGTTTACTACCTATGGGCCCCACCACAGCTCAGTTAATGATCTTTCCACAGGGTATGTGTGTTCACTTGTGCATTCAAATGAGAACTTGTCACGCAGAAATAAAAGCATGCTCATGAACAGACTTTAGCGGTTGACTAAGGATACCCACTTCGTGGTAGACATAGTTCACTAATCACCTAACCAACTTTTTTTTTAAGGCAAGTTATTTCTTTATGTGTGAGAGAAACTATGTCCTTTGATCACAGCCATTCAGATGGGATTAAATAACAACAAATCTCAGAGACCCAAAGGGGTTACTCCTGACTCTGTCACTAAATAGCTGTGTGACCTTGGGCCGGCCATTTCCCGTTCTGGGCTTCAGGGCCACTGCTATAAAGTGAGGGCATTGGACTAGATCGTCTTTATATTGTTCCTTACCATCAGTATTTTTTTTTTCCTAGAATGATGTGTGTCCTATCAGTGTTCTATGATTCTATTCCAGAAACTAATATCTGAATAGCTAATTCAAGGTAGGAAATACCTCTACTTCAAAATGGCCTCTCGGTGAAGTTATCTCTTACTATTTCGTAAACTAAACCCAGAAGACCAATGTTTTGTCCTTCTCCATAACCTCCATCTGCCTCATAGACGTGTGAGGCCCTATCAGACACTTCCAAGAAAGTTAGCAAAATTCCACAGAAAAGTTTCCTCAAATTACCATAAAACATTTTTAGAAGATAGAGGACCCAAATAGCAGTAAAGATATGTTTTTAAATGCATTACAGCATTAGACAGAAACCTTAGTTGGGGCAAAGTTATATATATATATATTTTAGATGATTACTCTATACTCTTAAAAAAAAAAAAAAAGCTCCTACCAATTTGAGAAAATGGAGAGGAGCCTGAAGGTGGTTTGTGAATCAGTTTTATTATATGTCACACTGGTGGCCATTATCTACCTGTTTTAGCTTGAAAGCTAATTAAGCCAGATTGGAAATACTTAAAGCGACAAACAAACAAAAATCCTCTGATTTTAAGATAAGGGCTTTGTGGGTGTTTTTCATCTTCAGGATCGCAAGATGGCTGCTGCACCCTCAGATGCTCCCAAAGCCCCACCCACAGACTTTTCCTTACATCTCATTTGTCAGAACTTCCTCCTCCCCCAAGGATGCCAAGGACCATCATTCGAAAGTCCCTCGGGGCAGAGGGTGGAACAGGGAGTGGTTCCATTGTTCCACTATGTCTGCCACACCTGCCCAGTATCACGCCGCTAGCGAGTGACAGTCCCACTTCAAGTGTTTATGAATGCTGACATATGCTTTTTTCCTGGGAATTCCAAGCTTGGACCTCTGGGCACTTCTCCTCTATGGGGTTTACTTTATCTTTTGTGAGGGTTCAGATGTTTGAGAAGATTACAAGTGATTTTACCTGCTTTTACACATAGAAGAGTAAACTACCCCACAAACTTTCTCCTAAATGCCTCCCCTCCTTCCTTTTTCCTATGAGCAAGACCTCCCCACCTGATGTCATTGAACACGAAGATGGCTATGGAATATGGCTGGCATTGACTGCCCATCATGGAGGATGCTCTCGGCTCCTTCCAATCTGTGTTGATTTTGGCTTTTGGCTTTTGCTAGTAACTCCCCACCTTTATTTTGTATAATCATACTACCCTCTTCCCAGTCCATGGAGTTCAGTGGGAATAATCCCATCTCCAAGCTCCAAAGGTGTCATGAGACCTAGACTTGGCCGGTCAGTCAGTGAGTGCATAGCCTTCTCTCCAGAGAGACTGGCTCAGAGAATGACTTAGTCCATTCAGGGTCCCCCAACAGAATACCATAGACTGGGTGGCTTATAGACAACAGATACAGTTCCAGAGTCTGGAAGTCCAAGATCAGTGTGCCAGTATGGTTGAGTTCCCATGAGAATTCTCTTCTGGGGTTGTAGACCGCCAACTTCTCATATCCTCACGCGGCTGAGAGCAGAGCAGGGAAGCAGGCTCTCCCATGACTCTTATAAGGGCGCTAATCCCATTCATGAGGGCGCCACCTTCATGATGTCACCTGATCCTAATTTCCTCCCCAAGGCTCCACCTCTTATACCATCACAATGCGGGGTAGGGTTTCAACATACGAATTCTGGGGAGACCCATTCAGTGCACAACTGAGGTTGTATTATTAAGATGAAATAAAGAGAATTTTCCATGGATCTTTCCTGGAACCATAGGAAAAACATGCCCTTTCTCCCCTGGAAAGAAAGCTAGACTGGGCACGATGTAATAGAATCTGTATCTTCTTCTGCTGACCATCACAGTGGGAGGGCCTAGCTGAGGACAGAACACAGAAAAACAGGAGGAAAAGCAGAAGGGGGAGAGAGAAAGAGAGGGAGAATCTGATGATCCATTTCAGCATCTTTATTGCCAGATCTATTCAGTTATATACACCAAAAAATTCCTTTATTATTATTATTTATTATTTTAGTTTAGTTTAGTTTATTGTAAGCCAATTTGAGTTAAGTTTCTGGTCACTTGCAGTTGAAATGAAATGGAAGGATATCTAAAACTTTTAATCACACCTTACTTATGGATGGTCCTTTATGGCTGACAAGGCACTCAACATGGTTTTCCTCTCTTTTAATCTGCATAGTGAACCTGTAAAGGGAGGCAGTGTTACCAGTGTTCACAGAGGAGGACCTGGACTAGCTGAGACCCTGATGCCTTCATTCTATTCACTCTGAGTGGTTACTGAGTGTTGGGCGTGTGCAAGGCCCTGTGCTAAGTGCTGGAGGTGCAGTGAACAAGTCAGATGCCACCTCTGTGTTCAGGGGACCCCAGTCTAGCCCGAGAGCAAACAATAACCACCAATTAAACACTTCACTGTCAGAGTCCACCCAGGAACTCGCAATAAAGGAACAGTACAGGGATGCCTGGGTGGCTCAGTTGGTTAAGCATCTGACCCTTGGTTTCAGCTCAGGCCCTGGTCTCGGGGTTGTGAGATCGAGCCCTCCATTGGGCTACACACTCAGTGCAGAGTCTGCTTAAGATTTTCTCTCCCTCTCCCCCTGCCCCTCTGCCCTGTGCTCACGCATGCTCTCCCCCCCCCACCGAATACATAAATAAATAAATCTTAAAAAAAAAAAAAAGAGCAGTACAGAACCATCTAGAAGGTCATTCCTGAAGACTGCCAATTAAACCGATCTCAAAAAGATGAGTTAGGGAAGAGGAAGAGGAAAGAGAATTCTAGGTAGATGGAAGAGCAGATGCAACGATGGGGCAAATATGGCATATTGAAGCAACAGGAGATGTCTAGCACGGCTGGAGCAAAGACCACAGGAGAGAGTCAAGTGATTAGACAGGGAGGCAGGCAGAACAAGAACACACTTAGTCTGAGCCCAGTCATGCTCTTAATCACCCTGTGACACAGAACATCCACTACGGGTGCATTTTCTACAGGAGAATTATTAGATTATTCTTCTATTAGCAACTGGACAGTTGGTATTTTCTAACTTTTCCATTTGGTTCCCCTCTCCCATTTTTTTATAATAGTTGTATGATTTTTTAATGCGATTCAAGCAAAACTCTACTTGCTATTTGTGTGACAAAGTTCAAAAACTTCGTATTGTGTCATCACTTTTAAAAAATGTATGAGCAATGGAACACTTAGCAAATTCCAGAAACCTTTGAACTCCAGTTTGTTGAATATTGTAGTTTATGTTTTCTCTGATTTGTCCCGAACCATTTGTACCTTGGATTATTAATCTATAACCAAACACAACTCTGGCAGGGCAACTTACCCCCCCCCCCCCGCCCCCTACTGATGATGCCAGGAACATGACCAAATATATTATCTTTTCTCTGAATTCTGTCAATATATTTATTTCAAACCTTTATTCTGGCTTCTTTCACCCTTTGTATTTCATGGAAAAATTCACCAGATAAGATCAGAACTGCTTTGTCATTCATCAGCAGTGATCAAGTCTAAGCAGAGTTCAAAAACATATTTTTTTTCCACACTCAGATGCAAAAAAGCCAAAAGACTAAAATTGCTGGCCACAGCTTCCTGACTTTATATTTGCATGCGTAAATATATTATGATGTCTAGCTACCCCTTTAGTGGATTCATATTGTAAATTAATGGACATTTATGGAGACCGCAACAGAGATAAGCTATAGACATACAACTTGAGGGAATCTGGAAGATTATTTCCTAGAGGACAAAAGCTGAGTGTCTACGAAGCAGGGCAGCACAATGGGTAAGTACTCTCATGTCAGAAAACACTGAGTCAGCTCTCGGGAGCTCTGTGCACCTGCCTCTCCATTTCCTCCTCTGTCCAATTTAGACAACAATTGTATGGACCTCATGAGGACTCATTCTGTAATCAGCCAGTGAATATTTATTGAGTACCTACTATATGCCAGGAACTTTCATTGACACTAGGTCCACACTGTCATGGAGCTAACATTCTCATGGGAGACAGAGACAATAATCGAATGAATCAGTAAGATAATTCTGGATGGTAACTCTATGGTAAAAATGAAACAAAATCATGGGAAGATAAGTAAAGGGAGGATTCAGATAAATTTTAGATAGGTCTTCAGATAGGTTTGCTATCTGCAAAGTGGACATTTGAATTCAGCCATTGATGAGAAGAAAGAACTAGCCACGGAAAGATCTAGGGGACAGAAGACCACATAGAAGAAACTGCCAAGTCCCATTTGTGAAATGAAAAAGGCCGAAGCATTGAAGCAGAGACAGCGGGTAGGAAGGAGATGGTGGGAGGTGATGGAGGAAAGGTACACAGGGCCAAAACCGTGGGACCTTGAAGACCATGTAAGGAATTTGGACTTTAGTCTAAGTGCAATGAGAAATCACTAGCAGGTTTCAACCAGGGGGAAAAGCGATCTGATTAATGACAATGGAAAGACTGCCTCTCAATTCTCTGTGTCAGTGGAAATTTTCAACCTGTAGCTCATATGGCAGAGGAGCCTAGAAGTAAGTGGATCATGATCCAATATGGCTTCCAAATTACTGGAAGTGTGCGAATGGGGTGTGTGTAGAGACCAAGACGAAGCCTGGGATGTTGTCAGGCTATAGTAACTGGTACGTGTTAGGCCCATAAAAGCTCCCCGAATGCAGTGACTTTAACAAAACAGAAGTTTATGTCTCTGGACAGTCCAGAACTAATATGGCACCTCAGTGGCGCTGTGGGCACAGACACCTTGTCTCTCTATTGTCCTGCCGACCCCCACATTTGGCTTCCTTCTCGATGACGGAAATATAGCTGCATTAGAGCTTCTGCCACCACGTCTATAATTCAGCCAGAGAAAGGGTGGAAGGGGAAAGGAGAGAGAACACTTTTTCCTTTGAAGGTCACTACCTAGAAGTCACATACATCATTTCCTCTCATTTCTCATTGACCAGAACCTACTTGCATGGCCACACCTCCCTTTACGGGGAGCTGGGAAATGTTGCTTTTTGGCAGTGCAAACCTGTACCAAGATGAAACTTTTCATATGGTAAAAGGACACTGGAAGGATAATTCTGGTTTCTGCCATAGTTTCCACCTGGCGCAAAAGCACCTGGAATTGCCATCAGCCTTTGGTAAACCAGCCTTGTGAGAAGAAGTTCTACTCTCAGAGGACTAGTAAGTAAATCAAAATAATAATCATAAATAATTAAATAATTAACAGAAAATAGGGGCACCTGGCTGGTTCAGTCAGTAAAGCAATCAACTCTTGATCTTGGGGTCATGAGTTCGAGCCTCTCCCTGGGGGTAGAGGTTACTTAAAAAAATAATAATTAATGGGGCGCCTGGGTGGCTCAGTTGGTTTAGCATCTGACTCTTGATTTCGGCTCAGGTCATGATCTCAGGGTCGTGAGTAGAGCCCTGCATCAGGTTCACATGCTGGGCATGGAACCTGCTTAAGATTCTCTCCCTCTCCATTGCTCCTCCCCCACCCCCCTCTAAAAAAAAAGTAATAATAACAAAAAAATGACTAAGTAATTGAGACATCACATATCTGCACAATCCTAGCTCTGTGCCACATGCAAATAGCATGTTCATGGGGGTGTTATTTTATTAATTAAAAAAATTTAATTTTTTAAAAAAGCAGATTGTTCACCCACCTCTCTCAGGGCCTGCTCTTTGAGCTGTTTTCCTAGAAATGAAGATAGATTTGTCCTGTTTTATTTCTACTTCTTCATCTGGCATGCAGTTTCAAGTCAGTTGTTCAGGACGCAGAGTGTCCTTTTGCATATTAAACAAAATAATTAGAAATCATTATTCATTTATAACTTTAAAATAATTAACATCCTTATAACTGTGTTAATGGAAATTTAACCTGTAATCTGTAACATCCTTTTTTTGTGTGTATGATACCAATATGTGTACCAATATCATTTTCCTAATTCATTCAAAAAGTTTGGAACACTATGATGTGTGCTTAGTGGATTGATAGTTGTAAGTTACTCCCTGTCTATTTTTGGATGGGTAAAATAAGGTTGTGATGCTAAGGGACCAAGAGAGTCAGGGTTTTAGCAATTAATCTGTAAGTTCAATTAATGTAGATAGATCCTAGAGGAATTCAGTTGTGGAACAGCAATAGAACTTGGGTTGAAGTCAAGATCTCAGCATCCTAGCTGTGCCAATGCCTTTCTGTCTGATCTTAAATCATTCACAGTCTCTAAGTTCCTCATCTGTGAAATGAGGTCTGGGTCCTCCTTTGCACTGGCCAACACCTGGTACAGTGTGCTCAATGCTTCTGCACTACTGGCCCAGGCAGACATCACTAATCAATCACAGAGTTTCGCTCTTTCCTGCTGAGACACTGCCTCAGATCTCTTGTAACACAATCCCCGATCTACCAGGTTGGAGCAAAAGATGAAGATTTTATGTCATCCCTGAGTTCGATCACTTCTAAGACTTTTTCTAACATGGTAGACTCTGATAAAGTAAAAAGCAAAGCAAAACAAAACAACACCTTTGGTTGAATTAATACATTAATCTGGTATATGACAATTTGCAGTTTATAGCACTTGGCCTTGAATACTCAACAGTTGGCCTTTGCTAATTAAAAAAGATGAGTCATGTGTTTTGGAAAAGATGATGTGCTAGTTCCTTACCTTAAAGCCAGAGGAAGTAGAGAACATAAATGCAAATTACATGCAAATATACTTTGGGGACCTTCTTATTTCTAAGAACTGAATTCAGCTTCTGGGGAAATACAAAAAGTGACCCCAAGTCTCTCTTTCCTAGGAGTTAATTTTGAAAGTGTTCAAGAGACTCATGGAAATTGCCACCTTCCCTAACAAAATACAGCTTGGGTTTTTCTAGGTAGTAGTGAAGGAAGACTCTCCCCATGGGGACGCAGGCTGACACGGCCGCTGTGAAATTAGCCCTGAGAATCTCCTCTCTCGTGGGACTGCCCCTGAGTGCTACTGTCACATCCACACTGGCATGGAGTGAGGTGAGAGAGGCTGCTACCCCTGGGCAGGGGGCACCAGCAATGTGCCTACAATTGCCGTCCTCCAACCGTGAGCACAGACCCTTCTCTTAATCCATCATGGCATCAAGACAAGGAATAAACACAGAAAGAACCATAAATATAAGGGTGCATAGCCTGTCCAGTTTGGCAATTTCTCTCTTCAGGCAGCTCCTCTGACCTGCTTCCAGGTGCCAGGGACTGTCCCGGCTCTTTATCCCCTAGAAGCCCCACCAAGTACTTTGTCAGAGCTTTCCAAAGTAGTCCACACCTACCAGACAAAGGCAGAGGTAGACTGGTGCTCCCACTCCTGCCTATCCTCCTCTTTCGTTGGGGATTCCTCTTTTGTGTCCTGGGATCTCCCTGGATGAGTGGCATTGAGAATGTTCACCTCTTTAAGAAGCCTACGTATAAGACTCTTTAAACAATAGGATTTATTATGTGTTAGGAGCGACAGTTAGGTCAGTGCTTCTTAAAAGTTAATGCCTGAAAATTACCTGAAGGTCTAGCTAAAACGCAGATATGATTCACGGGAACTGGGGTGGGGCCTGGGATTCCTAAGGAAGAGGATCACAATATGCCACCCCAAATTATGCCACTTTGGCATAAAAATTATTCTGAGTTGGAGGCATTTGAGTTCCTGAAATTCCTTATCTGCCTAAAAGCAGAGCCTCTCCAAAGAACCCATTGTTATAAAACTTCTCCCCTGGGGCAATTCTAATTTCTGAGAAAAAAATCAGCACCACACCCAAGCAGATACTGTGGAAAACTATCAGATCTCTCATCTATTCCCTTAAGGGCCCATTTATCTTTCCAAAACGTATTTGCTTTTCCCTATGAACCCTCCCCCCCCCCCCGCCCCCGCCTTCCCCTTACTAGTATAAAGTTAGGTATGAAGACCCCAGGTTCTAAATATGCCTTTGAGTTACTCATCACTGGGTTCTCCCATATGTACACACGTACATGTTAAGGAGACTTACATGCTTTTCTTTTCCGAATCTGTGTTGTCAGGTTAATTTGCAGGTCCTCATTCACTAAACCTAAGAGGGTAGAGAAAAAAAATGTTCCTCTGTTACACTAAGCTCCCAGGTGATGCTAATGCTTCTTACTTCTTACACTTGGAGTATCCATGTGCTAGGACACGCGCCCTGATGTGGATCAGGTAGAAATTAGAGTACAGAGTTATCCAAAAAACGAAGAGTCGGACGTGCTTAACCCCCATCTGAGGCTGTCCAAGCTACCCTTACTCCCCAACATTTGGAACTCAGAAAGACCTGGAGCTGGGACCAAAGAAAGAAAAGCACAGAGGAGTACATTGAACAGAAAGGTCTAAGACCAGTCTCCAAGTACAAAGGGCTAGGACAGGAGTCCAGAATTAAGGGACAAGTCACCGGAACCGCTCTCAAAAAGGAATTTGATACCCCAGTGCATTACTGCAGAGAGTGACAGACTTCTAAAGGATTTTGGAAACATATCAAATGCCAAAGTAAGGATGTTTAGCCTCGAAAGGAAAAGGTCTGTGTGTAGGATTGCCAGAATTAGCAAAAAAACGTATGGGACATTCAGTTGAATTTGAATTTCAGATAAACAACAAATATTTTTTTTCTGTATAAGTATCACAATATTTGGGAAATACTTATACTAAAAAGTCATTCATTTTTTTTTCATCGGAAATTCAAATTTAACTGGGTGCCCTGTATTTTATTTGGCAATCCTACTTATGTGGGGTGTAAGACTGGCATGGGGAAGTCCTCAACTGCATATTGGAATCAGCTGGGAAGCTTTAGAAACCATACTGATCCCTGGGTTCTACCTCCGAAGATTCTGATGTAATTAGTCTGGGGATCAGCCTGCCCTGGGGTATCTAGAAACTCTACAGATGACTTGAAGATGTAACTGAGGTTGACCACCATTGTGTTCGACTGATGTAATCTAGAAATGGGCGATAGAACTTGAGCCATCAACGAGTCATGAGAGGCAGAAAAGTTTTGACTGTTGGTGTGACCTTTCAAACAAGAATGATCAAGTTGTCTCCGTAGATAATGAGCCTCATGTCATGGGAAGTGTGCAAGCGGTGTGGCTTGATGATCTCTTAAAGGTGATTTGTTTTCAGAGGGAATTCAAGGATTGGAGGGAGTGTAGAGATGATCACTGATCCCTGGGAGGGTGGGGCGAAATTGGAGAGGATAATGGGTGAAGGCATTGTCACGGCCTTTCTGGATCTGAAATCTGAGGATTGGTTTCTTTGTTATATTAAAAAATAAAGGAGTCAAAGAATGATGCACAGAGACAAGCAAAAAAGTGAGTGCACGCAAAAAAAAAAAAAAAAAAATGGTGAAATCCAAGTATGATCTATGGCATAATCATATTGTGACCGTGAACTTCCTGGCTTTGATAACTCACTATAGATGCCACCATTAGGAGAACCTGGGTAATGGGCCCGCAGGACCTCGAGGTACCATTTTTGCAACTTCTTGTGAGTCTATAATGATTTCCAAAAAAAAAGCTTAGGATAAATGACCCAATTGCATTGAACAATTGTTTTTCCACGAGGCCTGAGCGATGGAAGGGAGGAGGCATGGTCTGACAGCTTGGGAAGGCTCCCCGCCAGGGAGGTGCGGTATCTCTCCGCGTCCCTCCCTTCCTCCCTCGGCCCCGAGTGGGGGACATCCTCCTCGCGTGGGTTCTCCTGGCATGAAGGCAGAAGAGGGAACCCCGGCCCTTCCCAAGTATGTTTACAAACAGAAACAGGACCAGTTGGTCAGGCTGAAAATGAAGCCAGGGACTGGGGACTGGAGCTTTCTTGAGGCGGCCCTGGAAGGCTGGGGGCGGGGGGAAGCAGGACATCATTTTGCAGCTTTAATTAACGATGCAGTGAACTAATAATAAAGATGGAAGCCAACAGGAGTCCAGATGAGGTAACAGTAGTGGCTTGCAGTGACTCCGCTCGTGGGTGTTGAGTGTGTGTGTATTTTTAGGTAGCTACTTATTCTGCACGTGGTAATTAGGGCCCCAAGGGGGTTGCAAATTTTTTTTTTTTTTTCCAGGGTTGGCAAGTGTTAGGAGGAGGCAGCTAAAATTCCCACACATCTGGGGCAAACAGATACTGCACTCCAATTTCCTGTCGGCAGCACCGGTTTCTGGCGGAATTACTTGCTAAGTAAATGATTGTTCTAAGGCTAGGAAGATTCGGTCAATCATATTAACCCCTTTTGTCCCTCGCCTCCCTCCCCCCACCCCAACGGTTCCCTTCATTTGCCTAAACTCGGTGGCTTTTGAAAATGTGTTCAAGCTTGAAGGCTCCAGCCTTCCTCATGCTGGCTAAGTGTAACCTGAGCAGGAACCCGGAGGCCCCCAATTGTTTTGCTAATCAAGATTATTGCCCCATTGAGATGTGGAGGCACAGCCTGGCTGACAAAATTTGTCAGTTTCCCATGAAATAGTTCTGTCAGTTTAGCCCGGGTGCTGGCAAACTATTAACATATAAATGAAGTTTCTCCCTCCTCCGCTCCCCCTTTCCCCCTACCCTTCAGCCACCCGTCCTAATGGATGCAGAGAAAATATAAACACACCCCCCCCACCCCCCAGCTCCCAACCCCTCTGTGTGCTTAAATCAAACGAGCTTCTTTTCTCCGGTCCCTGGAAATCCTGTGGGCCACGGGGGCTCAAAAGGAAAGGGGGAGGGGGCTGGGAGGAGCGGATTTGCACAAAACTATTTTTAAGGCCTGAAACTGCCAGGCCCTGTCCCCCGCTGACAGCAACAGGCGGCTGGCTGGGCCTGGGAGGGTGCAAATGGCCATCTGAATGCCAGGCAGACCTCCAAGGCAGCCTTCGGGGACGAAGTGGCAAAGTGGAACACAGGGTTTAAAAGAGTCATCTTTGCTCAGGGGTCAAACACCCGAGATCTCTTGCTAGCTTGGGGGCCTGACAGAGGGACAGGGGCCGGGCGGGGGGCATCGCCGTCGGAGGCCCCCTCGCCGCCTCTTCTCAGCGCGCATCCCGTGGCAAGTGCGGGGCTGGCCTGTGGCCTGGCTGAGCCTGCCTTCTACTTCTTCACCTTCCAGTCCATTCTGCCTCTCCCCTAGCGGGGCGTGGGTGCTTAGCTGAGCTACAAGAAGGAAGGAAGTAGAGTCCCCGTGTTCCTGTTTCTCCAGGAATGGAGTGCGAGCTCCTTCGGAGAAGAACAAAAATAGATCTTATTGGTATTATCATACTATGTTATATCATCTCAAACACTCCGGCAAAAATGAATGCCGAAATGTTTTTCAGCGCCAAAATGAAGGGATTATTTACGTATGTGTGGGTATGTAGATATACATACGTGTATAAAATCTCCACACTCTGGGAAGGAGAAATTACAACTACATATCTAAGACAACGCTATAGAGAAAAGAAAAAAATCGATACTGTATCTATCCATCTGTATCTATATGAATCTGCAGATCAACACTATGAGCTGCCTGGTGCTAAACTCGTTCTCGAAGCCAAGTTCTGCCAGGAGCTTGTGTGGTTAGGGGAGCACCCGGGATGATCCTGATAATGAGGTCACTGGGCTTTATTTACCAGGTGGACACGGAAGCACCCTTCCATCATGATCTGTGCCTGCTCTCTGGGAAACCCGCAGATTCAGCCGGCCAGGACAATGCTGGGAATGAGGCTCCCCACCCGCACCTCTGATCGCTCCTGTCTCCCCATCTCCTGCCTCCCACTGCCTGATGGGAAGAGACACCCGAGGGGTGAAGGGTCCTCGGGGAGGCCCACCAGGAAGAGCCCCGAGGCCTGGTGAAGGGGCTTGGTAGATGCCTTCCTCACAAGCAAACTGCTGCCGAGCGGTCAATCTGTGGGGCTTCCCCCTCGGAAAGGCCTGGGTAGAAACGTGTTCTTGAAGCCTGGGCACCTAGCTGTTAGCCAAAGTCTGAGACTGGCTTTTGGAATCAGAAGTCACTTTTAGTTTATTTGCTATGACTTTGAGACTTTCATCTTGAGAACCGGGGAGGGGGCGGCGGGGCGGGGAAGACTACCCTACAGGAGTTTTCACCATTAAATCTGTGAAACGTAGCCTTTCAGCAAACACAGTTTAATCATTAAAGGCTGTAGGATCCTACTGCCAACAATTCTAGCGGAGTGACCTTTGGCAACTTATTTAACCTCTCTGGGCCTATATTTCTTCCTCTTCAAAATAAGAAAGATAAAGTTACCTATTCACTCCTAGGTCGTGAAGAATACAGCAGATTATTCTCATTAAGTGCTGGCACTGTCTGGCATATGGTAAGCGCTGTGTGTTTGTCAAATCAAGCAGGATCCAGAAAGCATTCAATAACATCCCTTTGAATTTATTCATCGACTTATTTCATGATGACTTCTTATTTCTAAACAGGCAGTTGAAATTTCTTGGTAGTGATCTAAGATTTTCTTTCCAAACATATTTATTTGAGCAATATATGGAGTCAGCTTAAAAAAAGATACTTTAATGAATTGAATTTAAATAAAATAAGATAAAATAAATAAAGTAGAATAAAAGATACTTAAATACAGTACAGGAAGAAGGCAGATGCGGTAAAATCATAAAGATGGTAAAGAAATGACTAAAGTTTGAAAAACACTATTGTAAGTGATGAGATTTGGGGCACATTTTTCAGATGTCTAGTCCAAAGACAATCAAAATGCACACTAGGATGCTTGAGTTCTCCATTAGCACCACCCCCCCACCACCCCATCCAGATGTTGAAACCCCAACCCCCAGCGGGAGTATTTGGAGACAGGATCTTTAAGGAGGTAATTAAGGGTAAGTGAGGTCAGAGAGTGGAGCCCTGATTCAGTAAGACTGGTGTCTTTCTAAGAAAAGGTGGAGACACAAGGGAGAGGCACAGGGAAAGGCCAGGTGAGGACACAGTGAGAACGGGATCATTTGCAGTTCGAAGGAAGAAACCAAACCTGTGGCCCCTTGATCTTGGACTTCCAGCCTCCAGAGCTGTGAGCTAATGAATTTCTGTGGTCTTTTGTTATGGCAGCCTGAGCTGACTCATACAGGCTCATGTGGGGGAAGGGAAGAGAAAAGGCCTCCTTCTATATTTAGGGAATAATATGAACTTAAAAAAAAAAAAGCGAGAGAAAGCAGTGTGCATCAGAGATAATCGCACAACCAAGAATGGCTAAAATGTACTGAATCCTAAGAGGGTTGGACACCGTCAGGGCCACCCACACCATGTGAATGACATCATTCGATCCGCAGGACAAATCCAGGGAGAAAATTCTAGAGATATGAAAACTGCAGCTTGGAAAGGTTGATGATCTGCCAAGGTCCCTCAGGAAGCAGGTGCAGAAAATGTATTGAGTTTGGGTCTTTCTGCCGCTGAAACCCGTGTTCTCAACCTCCAGGGCATTCTGCTGGTGAAAGTTTCTGAACTCAAGAGGCTTTATGAGGGCTGCTTAGAAGGATCTAGGGGAACCGTGGACCCTCACTGCTGGGAGGACGTTGGAACCTGCTGGAGGGTTGATGGATTCCAGGAGAGCCCCCTTAGCCCTCCTTCCGGGCCACACTTTCACAACCTGGATCATTTTCTAGCATAGTTTCATTTTACAAATGAACACAGGCTCCCCTGGAAGCAGCCCGACAGTTGGCAGAGATTAAATAATTAGCATTTCAAAGTGTTCATTTTCATTTCCCCCTTTGCCAGGGTGAGAACCACTGCAGGACAAAAATGAGCTCCTCTTGCTGCGTGTCTCAGCCCAGGAGAGGTCTTCCCCGAGAAACCGCCGGCAGCCCATCCCTGCAGCTGGCTCCCCAGAGAATCTTCCAAAGGCTGGTTCCACCCTGGCCAGGCCAGCCCCGCTGCCCCGTTGGGGAGGGATGGCTTATCACCACCAAGGACTCAGCCCTTCCCAACATGCCTGGGTCAGCGCTGGGACGTCCCTTACAGGAATGAATGAGAGCACCATGCTGCAATCTGCAAATCAACACTATTACCAGGCAATTTCAGCATTTTGCAGATTACATTCAAATTTAAAAACTCCCTTGTCTGGGGTTCAAGAATAGAATCAACACACGCACACAAAAAAAGAAAGAGAAGCCTGGAGAGCTATGCTCTTGGGTCCAGAGGCCACGGACTACCTGTGGCTACTGAGCACTTGCAACGTGGCAGGGGCATACCGTGATAAGCATAAGCTCTAAGCGTAATAGACACACCAGATGTCAAAGACTGAGGGTGAAAAAACAAGTTCAAATGTCTCATTACTGTTTTCTATATTGATTACATGTTGAAACGATAATATTTGGGATGTAGTAGCTTAAATGCAGCCTATTATTATTTAAAGATTTTATTTATTTATTTAAGAGAGAGAGAGAGAGAGCATGAGTGGGAGGGAAGGGCAGAGGCAGAGGGAGAAGCAGCCTCCCCACTGAGCAAGGAGCCTGATGTGGGGCTCGATCCCAGGACCCTGGGATCATGACCCAAGGCAGACGCTTAATGGACTGAGCCACCCGGGTGTCCCAGAAGCCTATTATTATTAATCATCCCACCTGTGTATTTCTTTCTGCTTACATGAACGTGGCTTCCCTCAAAGGCTTTCCTATTTGTCTCAGTCTTGCTCTCTAATCCATCATTGTATGTTCCTCTCTCCTTGGCACTGGTCACCATCTGAAATTCTTTTATTTACGGTAGGTTTTTCTACCTAAATGTAAGGTCCCTGAGGACAGGGGCTCTGCCTATCTAATCTGCTGCTTTACTTCCGGTACCCAGGGCTGGGTACAAGATAAGTGCTCAATATTTCTAGATTGGATGAAGGAGGGAAGGGAGCCCAGGTAAGCACTGCCCCCCTCCCCCCGGCTCTAAAGCACACCCTGAGCACCAGGTGGAACTGACCACTTTCTTGCTGGTACCCAAGGCCACCTTCTACAGACCCTATAGCATTTTAGGGCACTTATATGCTTATCTATCCATCTCCTTCTTCTGCTAGAAGATGCCAAGCTCCTCGATTACAGGCAACTTGTCATTTTTACCTTTTTGTTCCCAAGCCACACACATCGGAGGTGAGTGAACAAACCAACCATTGAAACTTCTATTTTCCATAGCCTAGAAGTCTACGATGAGCTAACTTCCTTAAACAAGGGGCATCCTGGCCTTGGGTAAATCACGTCCTTTCCCCTCTGTCTGGTTGTTTTAACGGCACTCCTTTTCATGACAAGAACACATCTGCATTTCACCAGCGTGATGGGTTTGGCAGGCCAGCTGGATGGGAAACTAACACGATAGCACAAATTATGGTTTGGATAGCGCTTGATACTTTGCTAAGTGCCTTCATGTACGCTCACATGACCCTCAAAACAACTTTGTAAAGTAAGAAGAACAGATATTAGGATCCCATTGGACAAAAGATGACACGAGTTCAGATAGGTTGCGCACAGTGGCTCGTCCATCACTGGCGAAGCTGGAATTCAAGCCCAGAACTTTAGATTCCTCCTTTGGGGCTTTTTCTAGGCTCTTCTGACTGGAATCCAACAGACCACTCTTTGACAGACATAAGAAAACAAAGTGTCTTCCATTAATTATAGTCCGTCCAAAACCCCTCAATGAAGCCCTCTGTTATAGGATAAAATCCAGACCATTTATCTCAGCATGAAAAGCTTTCTGCAATCATACCTTTCCAGTTTTCTGTCCTGATAGTGATCCCTTCTTATACATACACCCATATGCCTATGTGTGTGTATATATATATATATAAACCCAGATCTCAGCTTTCCTCGGATGTACCTTGCCCTTTGCCACCAACTGTCATTCCCACCCCATTCATGCTCTGAGTAATTCCACTCTTTCCTTTCAACTCATTTCCTGCCTTAGTCCTTCCCAATCACATCCTTGCCATCCTGCCATCTTCTTTTTGCCAACGTCTGGAGATACCTATCCCCCCTGCAGTTACTCCGCTTAAGCCTAGTGTCCTCCACTGATCCTTGTGTTGTCCATTTCTGAATCACCTGCTCCTTGTTCACAGAGCATTCACTCATCCACAGTGGGCATTCGTGGTGTTACCCACCAATGACACTGTGCCTAGTCACTTCCCTAGGGAGTGCTGCAATTTCTTGCAAGACCCCAGTCCCTGCCATGGTTGTATAATTCCGGGACAGGTATTTCACTTGAGTGTGTCCAATCGAGATGTTTGAGCAGGAAAAGAATCTCCCTCATGGCTGCCTCAGGAAATGTAACCGTGATAGGCTGAAGACAGTGAGTGAGAAAGAAGGTGTATAAAGGATGGAGATTCTGGGTTGGTTGGTTTCAAATCTCTGCCGAGCTGCCCTTCCCTAGACACGGGCTCTGCTAGTGTAACATACGAGTCACAGAGATTTGACCAGCCGATGGCTTGCTTCCCCCATTAAATACGTGTTTTCCCTGGTCTGATCAGCGATGGCGGATCACATGGTATGTACCTTAGTACATGTCTGTTTTCTAGGGCTGATATGTGCCATGGATCTTAACTTTAAAGGCTGAAGACTCTCTGTACTGTGGAGGGAAGGGCATTCATTCTTAGCGAATGCACTTAGAAAGTAATATCTCATAGCACTGCGGAAGGCAAGGTGAGCTGATTGTCTCTACCACAAGCAAGGCTGAGAACTATAGGACTTCAAGAGCAAAGGCAAAAGCATTTAGGAGCCCCTGGCTCACAGAATAGGGTCTGTGCCCCCACTCCCAGTGAGCAAGGCAGATCTTCCAGTTGAAATGTGGCGCAAAGGACTCCGAGCATCAAGTGGGGAGTCAGACTGGATGATATACCTCCCAATCTTAAAATACTCAGATTCTCTAAGATTCGCTAACAGCGGATCCTCCTCCTGGCGCATCTCCTGCATGGGGACTCTGCTGGAAAAGGCAGCCTACATGGTTATTCCTCTAGCTCTGTGTGCTCTCCTTCACCAAACGTTGTCACTATACTTACTTCTGGACAAGGAATAGGTTACATTTCTGCCAGGTCTATCCTCTGAACTAGTCATCTTTGTGGGTAGTAAGGAGTAGATTTCAGGGGAATTGGAGCAAACATAGGGTGTGGGTCTATGGCACTCAGAATAGAGCAGCTACAGAGAAAACCAAACAAACTAACTCTTGGATTAAATACATAAGGAAGTGGGAATCAGAATCTCATTTCTTAGCTTCTTAGCCACTTATTGGGAATTTTTAAAGACCACACTGCAGGCACGTTATTTCACGTGGGCGGAGTACCCAGACATAACACGGAGATGTGGGCCCTGGCCTTAAAGATTTTAGTATGGTGTCAAATTGCTTGTTTGTGGCTCCTCAACACAACCCATCCAAATGTGAATCATCACCTCCCTACTCCTTCAACCTGCTTCTTTGCCACCTCTCCCCAGATGGTATACCATCCTGCAAGGACAAAACTCTTAAGGCCATTTTTAATTTCTTCTGTTGATTCTACCTTCTAAAGGTCTCTCACATCTATCTACTTCTTTCCATTCAGATCTAAGCTTTCATTCTCTCTTGCATCCTGTACTCTTCTCCTGAGTTATTGCTTTGTAGGTACTTTTGAGTCTTGCCCATCCATGTCCTAAGCTACTACCAGAATGATCTTTGTTCCCTCAGCTATACTGAGGTATAAATGACATATGATTAATTACACGTGTTCAAAATACACGACCGGCTGGGTAAGTTATGATAGTTTACACCCATGAAACCATGAATCAATATAATCATCAAAATTTCTTTTGATCCGGATGCCTGGATGGCTCAGTTGGTTAAGCATCGACTCTTGGTTTCTGCTCAGGTCATGATCTAAAGGGTCTTTGGGATAGAGCCTGGTGTTGGGCTCCACATGGAGTCTGCTTGAGTTTCTCTCTCTCCCTCGCCTTCTGCCCCTCCCCCTGCTTGTGCGTGCTCTCTCTCTGTCTCTCAAAATAAATAAATAAATAAATAAAATCTTAAAAGAAATATTTCTTCTAGGGGTGCCTGGGTGGCTCAGTAGGTTAGGCATCCAACTCTTGGTTTCGTCTCAGGTCATGATTGGGATTGAGCCCCACGTCGGGCTCTGCGCTCACCAGAGTCTGCTTGTCCCTCTCCCTCTGCTCCTCCCCAACCCTCTCTAAAATAAATAAATAAAATCTTTAAAAAAGGATTTCTGGAGCACCTGGGTGGCTCAGTCGTTAAGCATCTGCCTTCGGCTCAGGTCATGATCCCAGGGTCCTGGGATCAAGCACCACATCTGGCTCCCTGCTCCGCAGAAAGCCTGCTTCTCCCTCTCCCACTCCACCTGCTTGTGTTCCCTCTCTCATTGTGTCTCTCTGTGTCAAATAAATAAATAAAATCTTTAAAAAATATAAAAATAAATAAATAAAAAAGGATTTCTTCTGATCCCTTGTAATCACATTCTCCTAGCCCTTGCCACTCCCCTGGATCCCAAGCAGCCACATTTCTGCATTCTGCCACTGTAGATAAGTTTGCATTTCTTAGAATTTTGTACCAATGGAATATGTACTCTTTTGGGTCTGGCTTCTATCACTCAGCATGGTTATTTCAAAATGCATCCACGTTCTCATGTACATCAATTGTTTTCCTGTTGCTATTTTTAATGACTGAGCAGTATTCCATTGTATGAATTCACAACAGTTGATTCAGCCAATCACCTGTTGATAATATTTGAGTTTTTTCCAGCTTTTTGCCTATCATAAATAAAGCTACTATGCAAATTTATGAGAAAGAGTTTGTATGGACCGATAGATCCAATATCCAGAAGGTGGCTGAATCATATCATGGGTGTACATTTCACTTTTTAAGAACTACTAATGGTTTTCCAAAGTAGTTGTACCATTTCACATACTCAGTAACATTATAGGAAAGTTTCAGTTGTTCAACATTCTTTTTTTTTTAAGATTTTATTTTTAGGTAATCTCTCTGCCTTGTTCAACATTCTTACCAACACTTGGAGTCATTAATTTTTAAAGTTTTAGCCATTCTAGTGGGTATAATATCACACCCATTGTGTCTATCATCTATCTATCTATCTATCTATCTATCTATCTATCTATCTATCATCTAAAGTATCTGCTCAAATCTTTTACCCCCCAATTTTTATTAGGTTGTTTATTTTTCTATTCTAGAGTTTTGAGAGTTATTTATAAATTCTAGATGCAGGCATTCTACCTTTTCAATGGTCCAGAAGTTTGTGTAGAGCTAGTATTATTTTTTCCTTACATGTTTAGTAGAATTCACCAGTGAAACCATTATTTAGCTTGTTGTTTTATTTGTGGGAAGAATTTTAACTAAAACTCAAATTTTTAAACAGATATGGGACTTTCAACTTATTTATTTCTCATTGACTGAACATTGATTGTATGTTTCAAGAACTTTGTCCATTTCAGCTAAGTTGTGAAATATATTGGAATCAAGGTCTCCATGATATTTCCTTGTTATTGTTTTATCATCTGTCGAATCAGTAGTGATGCCACTCCTCTTATTCTTGATACTGGTAATTTGTCTTAGCTCTCTTTTTCCTGGTTAGTAAGGCTAAATATTTATCAATTTTATTGTTCTTGCCAAAGAACTAGATTTAATTTGATTTTCTTTTCCTGGTGTCTTAGGGTAGAAACCAAAGTCATTGATCTGAGACCATTTTTCTTTTCTAATATGGACATTTATTGCTATACATATCCTTCTACAGTTAAAGCCAAAACAAAGGATAAAGCTGATACAAAGAAAAATAGACATGAGAATGAGAGAGAGAGGAAGAGAGAGAGAAAGTAAGCCCCTGGATCCAGCCATACCTGAAGCCACATAACCCTAGATTTTTTTCAACTGCATGAATTATGTTTTTTAAAGTTCTTTTACACTGGATGTCTCTCATTTAAAACGTGAAGAGTTGTGCCTTGAACAGAAAACCTGAGGTCAAGCCATAGGGAACCAAGTTTCATTTGGTGACTACATGAACCAAGCATTATGAGAGGCACTTGATATTTGCATTTTCATATAATCTTCACAATTAGCCTGTACAATTGATGTTATTGATTTTATTTTATGGAAGAAGAAACCCAGAGCCAGAGAGAGAGAAGCAAATTGCCAATACTACACGCTGAGTGAGGGAGCTTGAACCCAGACCTGTTCAACTATAAACTTCATTCCTGTGCCCTTCACTGCCCTGCATTTACTTCCATACCACCAGTCTTGGAAGAGTCAACAAAGTCACCACGGTGTCATGAATATGGGTATAAACCTAGGAAAAATCAAGAATCCCTTTTGTTTGCCAAGTTTTCACTGGTGAGATAATTGTTGTCCATCAGCTCATAGTTCTCTAAACCCATCTTGCTCCAACCCTGGTTCTTGTCCTTCCACAGGGGACATCCATGAGACTGCCTAGCTTTCAGGGCCCCTGCCTGCTGCCCCCAGCCCCCCAGTCGGCCCCTTTCCCATGCACGTGAGCAGATACTCATCACAGCCCATTCCCAGTCTGTTGAATAGTGGCAGAATGCTGACATCCCCTTGCCTCTGTGCTGTCGGGAAAGTGCAGGAGACAGACTCCATCCTCTGGAACATCTCAGCTCTGATGAGACAGAGAGACATAATATACGGAGGTCATTAATCCTGCCCATATGCATGAGAGTGAAGCTACTACAAACAAAAGGAGGTTGAGAAGACAACCCCTTGGGGGGATGGTATAGTATGGATACACTTCCTGGAAATTGCCTTAATTTGCCTTTCAAGATGTCTGGTTTTCAAAAGAAATGTCCTCCATCTTTTCTTCTATGTTCTATGTCCTATTTTCAAGACCCATCTCAGGCTTACCTCTTGTAGAATAGAATAGAATAGAATAGAATAATTAAAAACATACTCTCTGGCATCTGAGATTTGGGTTCAAAGTTCAACTCCATTGTGACTAGCTATGTGACTTTGGGCAATTTGCCTAACCCCTCTGTGTCTCCGATGTCTTCTCTCTAAAATGGGAATAATAATACGTACCATACAGGGTTACTGAGAAGATAAGTACAATAAGGTGTGGAACACTTTTTGAACAATGTCTGATGTGAAATCAGCTCTAACAGACATCAGTGAGTAATTACTGTTCCCCCTCCATCACCCATGGCTCCGTGATGCTGAGGTTGCTCAGGATAGGTGGTCCGCCTTGTTTGCTGTTGTTTTGTAAGCAAACAGTGTCCTTAGTGAGAGTCATTCTCAGGATCCCATTTTCTCTCTTTTTTTAAAACCCCCTTTGCATTCTGCTGGGCTCTATGTGTATGGATCCTCACATGTATCCCTAACGAGTCATTCCCATTGTCAAGAATATTTTGACGGCCAGTATGATAATACATAATTCAAATTTGCTCAATCAATAAAGGATATTTACTGGCTTTGTAACAGAAGAGTCAATATCTGAGACTGGTTTTCACATGAGATTTGACCCACCCAGTTGTACCCTAAGTCCCAAAACAGTTTTTTTGTTTTGTTTTGTTTTTCTGCTCTCCCTTCCATGATGTCAATTTAACCTTTAGGGTTGTGTTAAAGAAAAAAAAAAAAAACAATTATTCTGACCCTTGTTAGAACACTAAGGAAGACTACTGCAATTGGGGTATTGCAATATGGGAGAGAGATGGAGCTCAACTCCAAATACAGCAAAGACAAGTGGGGATTTATAGCCAAGGAGTGGGGTGAGGAGGCTGTGGATAGAAATTACCAAGAGGAAACACCAAGGAGGGGAGGCAGGTTCTCCAAAAACTGATCTAACAGGATCCTTCAAAGGGTAAGCCAAAGGGGATGACGAACTTGGTCAGATATCAAGTCTGATCACATATCACATAGGGTGGGAGGGATGATTTAGCAGGATTCTTGCCAAAACTGAGATGGGTAGATCAAAGACCAGATTGGGGGGGTGGTGGTAACTTAGCTGAAAAGAGGGCTCTGAAGAGCCTGTCTAAACTTTGGTCAAAGAGACAGAATTTGTCAGTAGCTCTTCTGCTGGTCTAAGATGATTGCTAGTAGCTCCTTGGTCCATATGCTCCTTGTCCAAATCCAGCAGAAAAATCAAAAGCGACTTTGTTCTGAAGTCCCAGAAGAAATCCAAAGAATCACTCTGATTGGCCCAGCTTGGTCCTGTGCTGACCTCTTGGACTCGGAAGTTGGCAAGTTGCTGGTTGGTTAAGCATAAGTCACATGGTCCAGTCCTGGATCAAGAAAGGGTGTGGTATCATCCAAATCCCAGAGATCCCAAACAAAACTGGGGTTGGGCTCAGCCCGGAATTCGCAGGCCCCCAGGGCAAGAGTATAAATGGAGACCCACAATCCATACATATAAATATTTAAGAGTTATAAATCGAGCTAACAAACTGCTAAATAAAATATGTTCGCTCCTCCCAGGAGTCTCCAGCTTAAATAAAGAAGTCCTGAATTTTCATTTGCTAAATCTGGCAACCCCACCTCTACCTTGACAAATGTTATCTTCATAATGACAAAACTGAAGAACATGAGTGAAGTTACCCTTGTGAGCCCCTTCATGTCACTAATGAGAACACAGAGAAATGGGAACCGGGGGCTAGTCCTTACTGGGAATAACACTTTGTTATGCAAAATCGACTGCATTCTCCCTCTTTGAGAAAAAGGCGTTGATATGCTAATTAGCCTTCTTTTCTTACCTAATACCTTCCCACGTGGAGTCCATTTCACTCCCGAAGCATCTTCCTTCCATCCCGGACCTCAGTGGTGGGACAACCCACAGGCCTCGGGGGCATTCAAGCCCAGCTGTTTGGAAGGAACAAGGCTGGAGAGGTGGAGAAGCATTTCCCTGGGGCCTGATGGGTTCGTCACCAAAGCAGATGTTAGGGTTGCAAGTCATGCTCTGCAGAGCTAAGCACCCAACCCGCATGGCAGAGGCAACCTCGTGTTCCTTAATAAGGGTATCCTGGGTGTCTCTTTGTGATATGCAGAACTCTAAAGCTCGGGGCTCTGGGGAGGAGCCCTTTGTGCCCGGGTCTAAGGGCATCCCTGGTCCTTTTCCTTCTGGACATACATACAGCTAGACCACATTTCCCAGTTCTTTGGGCCATATTGAATTATGGTCGGTGAATGTAAGCTGCTTGGAGACCTGGCCCATAAAAGCTTTCCATGTGATCCTTTGTACTCTCTTCTCCCGCTCACTGGTCCAACAGAGGACACTGTAAAGCCCTAGATAGAAGGAGGGGGTCACAGATGGACTAAGATTCAGTCCCTGAATGTCTCCATGGAGCAGAACGTCTCTCCACCTTCCACCTCTAATTGGATTTTACCTGTGTGAGAAACGTACTTCTATTATGTTAAGCCTCCGGGTTGTTGCTTTTTCTCTGACATAGCAAACAGGGCTGACTTGACTTGCACAAGGGCTGATGGGAAGGGGGACAGAGAATGTCTGCTGGTGTAGCAGCCGACAAACGCCTACCACACTTACCTCCAAGCATCTCCGAGGCAAACAGCTACGGCTGCCATGTGGCACCGCGACCCAAATTCCTGGGTGCGTCATCACAGATTTTGATGCATTACAAAATACAAATCAATTCAACTTAGAACCCGTGTGGTTTCTGTAATGTGCCTACTGCAGCACTTTGGCCATGTGACTTAGGGCATTGTCATGCAAAGACTCCAGGACCTGGGATTGATTTTCCCATGCCTGGGTGTCATAGTCTTATCGATATGATTTTAAGCTATAAACCGAAAAACCAATAGTGTAATAAGTGGTTATAAAAATGTCAGTATTGGCCCACAGTTAAGAGCTGATGGGTAACACAGCCTGTGGCTCAAGACTCTGTCAGGTCAGCAGCCCCTCTTTTCAGGGCAAACCCAGGGAAGCCTTCATCCATTTCCACAATCCCAACCACTGGGTGTGAAATATTTGTGGGGAGAGGAAAGTATGGAAGTGAGGGTTTCCTCAAAAGTTCCTAAAGATGGTGTTTACAAACATATAAACTAAACTCCTAGTGGGTGGTGATGTGGGTGTGAGGGGGTTGTCTTTGGTCAGAGGACAGGATCAACAGACAACAGGATGCTGAACAGTGAAAAAAAAATCTTGGGAAATTTGTAATAATTTGGAGAGAAATGGGTAGGGTCAAGTGTTTCAAGGAAAAGTATTAAAAGTGTTGAATGAGAATACATTTATGAATCCGTTATATGGGGGTGCCTGGGTGGCTCAGTCGGTTAAGCGTCTGCCTTCAGCTCAGGTCATGATCCCAGGGTCCTGGGATCAAGCACCCCCCCCCCGGTCAGGATCCCTGCTTAGCGGGGAGCCTGCTTCTCCCTCTCCCTCTGCTGCTCCCCCCGCTTGTGCTCTCCTGCTCTCTCTCTGTCAAATACATAAATAAAATCTTTTAAAAAAAATAAAAAATAAATCCATTATGTGTTCATCGGTCCTACCTGCAGGCATTTTAATTTTCTATTTTCTGTCTTCTTTAGATGCGGTGAAGTCCTTTTTGTGTTGATGAGGTCACAGCAGCCCACCACTGTCCACTAACACATCGTGGAGGTTGAACATTGTACCACCTAAAGTCAGGTCCTGCCAGGTGAGCCTAAAGTCAACAGGAGGCAGGATTGCCATTTCTGTTTGATATCACGTCTGATCTTGATGTGTCTCTAAAACATTCTGGCAGCAAAGAGTTAAACAAGAAACTGTAAAAAATGATAGAAACAATATGAGATCTAACATCTCGACAGTTGCCAAAACTAGCAAATAATCAAAATCTGACCACAAAACCTCTCCAGATACACAATGGCACCAATACCAGCTTGAGAACAAAGCTGCCCAATATATTTTTTAAATCCCTCTCGTCTCCTACTCATCTCCTGACCAAATGTTGGCAGCGAACTGGCTCATAGAATTTTGAGTTGTAAAAGGGTTCAGAGATTAACCAGAGCAGTAATTCTCAAATCAGGGGGGAGGGGAAGAGAGCTACAAATCAGAACCTGGAGAAGCGGGTGTTTAAAAGAATATTCATCATTGCAACTATGTACTGGGGGCAGAAGAGCAGCTTTGCTTTCCTAACAGGAAACACACGGACACTCTGAAACACCTTTTGGCGGAGGTTTCATCCTGATGGAGAAATGTAGACTCCTTTCTGCCAACAAGGACAATTCTGGTGGAGGGGCACACCAGGATCTCAAAAGGTGAAAGAGGCGATGTGCAGCACATAAATGTTATCAAAAGAGAACACCGTTCAAAAGCTGATAAAAGGGGCGCCGGGGTGGCTCAGTTGGTTAAGCGACCAACTCTTGGTTTTGGCCCAGGTCATGATCTCATGGGTCATGAGGTCAAGTTCCGAGTCATGAGATCAAGCCTAGAGTTGAGGTCCCCGCTCAGCGGCGAGTCTACTTGAAGATTCTCTCCCTCTGCCCCTCCCCCCATTTGTGCACTCATATATGTGTGCGTGTGTGTGCGTGCACGTGCTCTCTCTCAAATAAATAAATACATCTTTAAAAATGCTGATAAAGGCTGGTACAGTCACCTCCTCTTTTTACATATTTAATAATTCATTCCCCTATCATTCAATTCAGCAAATTGTGGTTGAACACCCAGGAGAGTGGGAGGTATTGGAAAAACAGGGCACCATACAGCCTTTCATAGTCCGGTGTGGGAAATTCACAAGGAAACAAAAAATGGACACTGTCAGGTTAGTTCTATAAAGGTATGCAGCTTATCCAAGGAGACACAAAACCCTGGAAAGGTGATCCTCCTCCGTCACTGTCGTCACCATCCCCAATGTCATTATTGTACTTCCTATAAAACAAGGAATATAAAAAAAATAAGAAATTTAAATCCTCACAAACAGGACCAATTAATGTAGACTGGCTTTATAAATTTATTCTCATTCAACAATTTTGATACTTCTGGAAGTATCTGACACTACACATTTCTCTGCAAATTATTGCAAATTTCTCAAGGTTTCTACCATTCAGCATCCAGTTGTTGGTTGATATTGTCCTCTGGACAAAGACCACCCTCCCATTCCCCATGCTCTCCACCAGTCAGGAGTTTAGTCTGTGCGTTTTTAAAAAAAAAGATTTTTATTTATTTATTTGAGAGAGAGAGAGAGCACACACAGGAATGAGGAGGGGAGGGGCAGAGGGAGAGGGAGAAGCATACTCTCCGTTGAGCAGGGAGCCTGATGTGGGGCTCGATCCTGGGACCTCAAGGTCATGACCTGAGCTGAAGGCAGATGCTTAACGACTGAGCCACCGGGCGCCCCTAGTCTGTGCATTTCTAAACACTATCTTTAGGAATTTTTGAGGAAACCCCCAACATATTTCAAACCAGTTCTCTAGACTGTGGAAATGGATGAAGGCTTCTCTGGGTTTGCCCTAAAAAGAGGGGCTGCTGACCGGACAGAGTCTTGAGCAACAGGCTGTGTTACCTATCAGCTCTTAACTGGTTTCTGGTGATCACTGATACTGTGAATATCTTCCCATCAACTCTGGCTGCCACTCTCTTGCTCTCTCTCTCCATATGTGTGTGTGTGTGTGTGTGTGTATCTATAGATAGAGCTGTATCTCCCTATTCCTGAAGAAAACAGCCACCATATTGTAAGTAGCTCAGTGGAGACACCCAAGTCCCAGTGTCCAACCAAGAGCCAGTGACCCGCAGCCTTTAACATGGAATCTTCCCCAAGTCCACCTTTGGGATGACAGCAGCCCCAGCTGAGTCCTCCATTACAGCCTTGTGAGAGACCCTGAATCAGAGGCGCCTAGCTAAGCTGCACCCAGATTCTTGACCCTCTACAGCTCCTGCAAAATTATGGGATTATAAATGTGCATCATGTGAAGCCACTAAATTTGGGAGTCATTTATTATGCAACAGTAGATAATGAATACAGACTACTAACATATGTTGCAAAGAAGAAACTCACCAATAACAATGTGCATGAATTTATCCTTTGGGATAAATGCATCACTTTGGGATCCTAATAAAATTCTACAAATGCCCATCTTCAAGAGGGAAGAGTTAAAATCCATGTGTCCTCACTCTCCTGGGTCTCCATCCAGGTACCTGGAGCGGCCTCTGTGTAGTGGTTATGGCCCAACTTCTGTTCCCAGAAAAGGGTGCAGAGCCCTGGGCACGAATGGGGCTCCCTCCGAGCTTTTCTGTTACATTTCTCCTTTTATTGCTGGAAGCATTTTCTTGATTGCACGAAAAGATTCAGAAGTGTCCCCAGCCATGTGTTTAAAGTCACCCCTAACTCCAGCTTTCTCCCCCGGAGTTTATCATCCTTTATCATCCCTTTTCCTTTAGAGAACGTTTCTAAGAGGTCCATTCCAGGGACAAGGGGATGTCAGGGCTCCTTGCAATTCTGGAGGACTCTCCTCATCCACGCCTTCCCACAGGTGGCCCTGACTTGCCTGGAGCCTGAGTCAAATGGTAAAAAGCTTCATTAAAAATAATTGGCAGTCACTGGACTGGGCTGAATGCTAATTTTAAATCTGGTCCCGGAAAAGAATTTGGTAGGCAAATAGTGTAAATGAGTAGATTCTTTGTTATCTACAGCTTTAGTAAAATCACGTGATTCTGGAATTCTGTCATGATTACCATAGAAGGGGCTCTCCCACAGGTACCAAGAACAGCACCCAGCACCTAGCACTCAGTGGAGCACAGAGCTGATCCCTCCTACTATATGTCATTACCCTGCTTATTTCTTTTCTGGTGCTGACCAGTGTTAGAGATTGTTTTGTTGTTTATTTCATTGTTCGTTTCTGTCACCCCACCACACACACATATATGTTCACACACACACACATATATGTTCACCCACAAACACCTGCATGCATGCAAACACACACGACACACATATGCACACAAAACACACAGAGAGACCTACACACAAGCACACACATGTACAAACACACAAACACACATATGTACACACATACACACAAACACACACGTACACAATACACACAAACATAGTATGTTCACACACAAACACATGCATACACACAAACACATAAAGCACATATATGTACACACATAAACACAAACAGAGAGGCACAGGTACACACATATACACACAAACACATGTGTACACACACATAAACACACAGACATACGCATGTACACAAATACACACACGTACACACACATACACACGTACACACACACACACACCATACTGAATGTAAACCCATAAGGGCAGCAGTGTGATTGGTTTTACATACCACTTTTCTCTAGCCCTGAGCCCAGGCCTGCCACATTGCAGGTGTACAAACTAATATAGTTATTGAATGATTGAATTGATATCCCACAGGCGGCCAATTGATTCAAGTATGTTTTTACTTAATGCAAAGAATTTAAAGGCCAGGTCCTCAAAACAAAAACTTATAAACGCTCCCCACCCCATCCCTTCACTCAACCCTTCTCTTTTTTAAGAACAAAATACTTATGATCCTCTACGGGGTGCTCGTCTTGAGGAACCTCTGCTTCCCCTAACACGGGAGGATGCCGGGGCTGTCTGGAGCCCCAAACTCAGCCGAAGGCTAGAAGAGGGTTTAATGGGGAGGTGGGAAGGGAGGGCAGCCTGGTCCTTTCTTGATGCCTCTGAGCAGGGCCCAGAGCATGTGCTTTCTCAGAGACCTCCTAGCTCCCTGACATGAGACCCTGTGCCAGCTAATAAATGAGATCTGACAAGACTTTAATCTGAAGTGGCATTTCCCCTCTAAGGCTCCCCTCAATCTTAAGTGGAGCCACAGATAACAGGAGGAAAATAGAAGGGAATATTGTGAAACCAGGGAGGCCGCCCTTGTTAACAGCTCAGAGGGAAAAAAAAATAATTTGGGGGCATTCGTCTTAAATTACCTAAGACTTCAGATTTAAGCTCAATTTGCTGCAAGAATTGTATCCAAATCTGGGATAAGTCCGTTCCTTCTCTTCTGGTTCAGTTTTTCTCCTTCTGGTTTTTATTTTTAGCAGTGCTTCAATTATTTTAAGATGATAATAATCATCAGACTTTTTTGATTCCGAATTTCTGTAGAACGAGGCCAACAGTTCTCTTTTTTCAAAGTCTTCGAGAACCCAAACTTTCACAGTCCCACATTCTGCTCCCAAGACATTAACTCTAATTAAGCTAATCAAACCCATGCCCAGCCGAAGAACAAGCCAACTCTATGCGAAACAGATATTATACAATGAAAATAAAATGAATTCTCCAGACTTCTTTAACTACTGTTCCATTAAATACACTGATTTTTGAATGAGCTTTGATCTTTCCTCCATTTCATAGACCAAGATGTTGTCATTAGAGGAATGAATTACTTCCTTTAGGTTGACCTCATTCATATTCCATAGCAAGAGCCAATCCTATTATGGCTGCAATTGAGCATAATCCAATTACAATTTTTATTTCAAAATATAACCTGATCCTGTGCCCTTGAGAACCAAATGCACTCCACATTGGCACAAAGAGCAGAGATTCCCGTTGCCGTGAATCAGGAAAGACTACCTATAGGCTGGCTGGGAGGAACGGAGTTTGGAGAGTTAGAAAAATGGAAACACCAACCCATGGCATTCTTTCACCAACAACTTCCGCCTGAGGGTCAGATGCCCTCCTGGACTAAGCAAGACAAGTCCTGGCATTGGACCACCCCCAAATGTCCTTCCTTAATACATTTGCCCTTTATAAACCATTTCCCATCCTTTATAAATCCACCTCTCTTACCTGCACTTTAATGTTTTCACATTCCTGGGAGCTTTGTGGCTTTTTAACCTACGTCTTCTTTTTGTTCCCCCAACCCTGGTCGTGTCTTTTTAGCTTCCCTCCAGACCAAACGCCCTCCGCCCACATGGATACCTTTCTCCCCATTGGGAAGTAGTCTGGGAAGAGATTGGCATTTGGCTTGGCTCACTGGTTCGTGAGAAAACAAGTCGTTTTATTTTCTTGGTCTACCATCCCCAAGGGCTATAGAGGGAAAATAAAATGTTTTGTACAATAAAATCTGTAAAGGGCCTTATGCAAGACCGACAAATACTGCAGCGTGTTATTTTGGAGGCACTCCAAGACAAGGCAGTCACAAGGGATCTGAGCGTGCAATACCCCCTGGGAGTTGTGCAGTGCATGATGGCATGCAGTGGACCTGGTGTGAGATAAAAGTGTTGTCTTCACGGGTATATTCAGGAGAACTAAGGCATAAGGACTGAAGGAAGAATAAGGACAGAAGAATAGAAAAGTAAAGAAAGAAAGACCAGGAAATGACTAAGAAAAGGAGTTGGTGATGTGGAATGATGCCCATAAACATGTGTGTGTATGTCCATAGCAAAAGATTTAGAAGGCTATACACCAACTCTTAATATGTGCCACATCTGGACTGTGCAGTGGGTCGTATTTTAATTTCTCAACCACAATTTTGGTAGTTTTCAAAAATCACCAATAAAAGGAGCAGCAGGGAGGAAGAAAGGAGCATGTTACATCCTGGCTGGGGGCGGTCGGACTGATGGAGTGAAAGCACACAGAACCGCATGCATGCCATGCTCTGATGCCCACCACACAGTCTCATCCACATACATGCAAGAGGCAAGGGTTGGTGATGGGGGCAGAGACCAAGGGGTATCAGTAAAGTCAAGCTCGAGGAAGGCCACCCACGAATCCTGCCGAGTTAGCCACTTCTTGCCTCCTCTGGTTTTGAAGTTTCGCAATGAGGCAATGGCGGAAGCCAGGTGGTGAGTAGCCTCTCTTTGGGGAGGACTGGGGAAGAGAAGAGTCCTATGAGAGTTATCCACGAGGAAGGAGACGCATTGTTAGAACCCAGTAGTGGACACCAACAGAACTGAGAAAGACTTGCTATCATTACAGAGGACTATTTGGGTTACAAATGGGAGAAATGCACGTCAAATTGGCTTAAAAAATCCCAAATCTTTTTGCTCCACTAACTGAAACTTCTAGAAGTCTCCTAACTTCACTTTTAGCCAGCATATCCTGCCAGCACATCTGGACACCATTCAGTCTTCTGCCTATACCCACATCCCCAAAACGTTTTAAATATATCTATACATTTTATGTAACGGGCTCTTTTACTGAATATTAAAGTTTCACGCTTCTTATCGAGATCCTAGGAGCAGGAAAGTTGGAGACCAATTTGATGGCTCTACCAAATCTTGTAATTTCTCCCTTTTCGAAAGCTGTAGGTTTCTGCTGATCATCAAAGGAAACATGGGTGTAGCTCGTTTCGGAACTGTCACTAATGACGATGCCTTTGAATATGCAGAAGTTGGTATTTTTTCAAAGGGCTTTCTCCCCAGCCATGTTACTCTGCACTTGGAGAACCCCTGAAAGACAGGACGGGTGATATCATTCCCATGTGAGAGATTTCAGAATTGAGGTCCTCCCCGGGCTTATAGCTAGTGAGAGGCACACTTGAAAGAAGAACCCAGGATTCAGACATTTTTATCTAGGCAGCATGTTTAATGATTAGGAACATAGGCATATACTTACATGGATACACACACACGTACACAGGAATGTATCTATGTGTATTTTTTTGCCAGACTAAACATTCAGTTTCATGCATGTGGTGAAGGCAATCACCTGAATCCTGTCTTGGGCGCCACTCTATCCCTGTTTCCTGGCCCATATAGCAAGTTCTCAATAAACCCTTATCAAGTAAGAGCAGCGGCCTTTCTTCTTATCTGATTTCTGCCACATAGGGGGCACTTGAAAAAAAGGTTTGCCACCCTAGTGCCCCCCATGCCTCAACAAATCCCAGGACTGTGAAAGATCCTGAAGAGTCCATTCTCCTGCCTGTTAGACCACAGTCTGCCTGAGCCATTTCCGATGGAAAGCCCCCCTTTCAAATGCTTGATATATATACTGAGTGGTACAAGACCCACCAGACAGACAGGAGGTTTCATTTCTGGACTTAATATTTCTCTGCTTTGCACAGTAGAAACCAGGAGGAAGTCTTATTCTATGGCAAGTGTAACAAGTAGAAGTCCAGATTACTGATGCCTTCCAGAAGTGCTATGTTGTGGGATGCCTGGGTGGCTCAGTTGGTGAAGCGTCTGCCTTCGGCTCAGGTCATGATCCCAGGGTCCTGGGATCGAGCCCCACATCTGACTCCTTGCTCAGAGGGGAGCCTGCTTCTCTCTCTGCCTGCCACTTTCCGTGCTTGTACTCTCTCCCTTTCTCTCTGGCAAATGAATAAATATAATCTTAAAAAAAAAAAAAGTGCCATGTTGAAAAATTTTAGGTTGTCATGAGCTCTTTTAAAAATTTTTTTAATTCCTGTATAGTTAATATAGTGTTACATTAGTTTCAGGCGCACAATACAGCAATTCAACAGTTCTATACATTACTCAGTACTCATCATCACAAGTGCCTTCCTGAATCCCCATCCCCTATTTTACCCATCCCCCTACCCACTTCCCTCTCTGGTAACTATCAGTTTGTTCTCTATAGTTAAAAGTCTCTTTCTTGGTTTGGCTCTCTTTCTGTTTTTCCCCTTTGTTCATCTGTTTTGTTTCTTAAATTTCACATATGAGTGAAATCATATGGTATTTGTCTTTCTCTGACCAACTTACTTCGCTTAGCATAGTACCCTCTAGTTCCACCCATGTCATTGCAAATGGCAAGATTTCATTTTTTTTTTTATGGCTGAATAATATTCCATTGTATATATATACCACATCTTCTTTACCCGTTCATCTATCAATGGATGCTTGGGCTGCTTCCATAATTTGGCTGTTGTAATGAGCACATGAAAAAAAAAAAAAAATCAATCCTGAGCTTGATTAGTGGGGTCTGCATGGGCAGAGGACACAGGAGTGGTACTATTACAGATATGAATTCCTAAAAGCACAAAGTTTCCTTTGGACCCCCATCTACACCATCCTGTCTGCTTTGGTGATGTCACCAAAAGATCATGAATGAAAGAGCTGGGTCACTGTTCTCTCTAGGCCTCACAGTGAAATACTCTTTTATTTTTTCTAATAATCTATAAAAACACCAGATCCTATAACCTCCCAAACTGGGAAGTTTCAAGCACAATCCATCATTAAATATTATCTCATGGGCGAGGGAAGAAAAACTGTGTAAGACAAGAGACAATCAAATCCCCATCCATGAGCTTGATATTCTCAGTTGAAAGAATAGACCGTAGGTCTCCAACGATATTTCTAAAGGCTCAAGGCTTCCTCTATAGGCTAGTATATCTCCTCCTGGACTCTGATTTCCAAACCCCTCCTATACATGTCGACCAGGAATTTGCTGAACAGTTCAAACTCAACATGTCCCCAACAAAACTCGGTCTTGGGACTTGATATCACAATACTCAAAAGCTGCTTTGTTTCCTGTCTCCCTAATCATTCAATAGGTTTTAATGTCTTTCTCTGTGTCATGTAGGCACTGGGCCACACAAGTGGACAATGCAGGGAATGTCCCTGCTCTTGTGGACGTGATGACTAGATTATACCACTGCAAGGGGCACCAATTATGTTGTCTTCTTTGTGAATAGTGCCATCGGAGTATGCAACACGGAACCTGGAATTGTGCCCTTCTTGTGGGACTTCACTTCTGGAGGGGAAGATGGGAAATAAGTATGTGCACCCTACAGAGAAAAGCATTTTTTTCAGATAGGGAGCAGTCATAACATAGAAAATAGAGTGATATGAATAAATGAATATATGCAGAAAATAAGATGAGGTGGTGGAGCGTGGGTGCATTGGGACACATTGGGAGGGGAACGAGGAAGACATCTTTGCGGAAATGACATGCGTGGAGGTCTGGATTATGGCAAGGAGGAAGCCATGCGACACTGGGGCAGGGCGTTTCACACGCAGAGATCAACAAGTGGAGTATCTAGAAGGTGACAAGCCCGGGCATTCGAGAAACAGAATGGAGAGGCTGTGGTTGGAAATAATGAATAAGGAGTGAGTAGCAGGAGAAGAGATCTGAAAGCAGGGCCACATCAGGCTGGAACTTGCAGGCCACAGCGAGGGATGTGGCTTTGGTTGCAGGCCTGTGGGAAGCCACTGGCGGGATCACTGTCTTAGCTGGCATCCCCCAGTCACCCATTTGCTCAACCTAGAAACCTAGGTCCTTCTCTTTTCATCTGGGTGGTCACGGAGCCTTGTTTACTTTCTCCCTTAAATATGTCTCAAATTGTCTCATTTTATCCCCAATGTGCTAGTCCTTTCTGATCTAAAATTTCCCAAGAGGCCCCCTCAGGGGCTGCCCAGCCCCAGCATCTCTCAGAAATCTCTGCCGTTGACCTCTGCCTGGAAATCTTGGCTTGGTTTCCGCTGCCCACTGGTTAGGGTTCAAATCTGAGCATCACCCCTCACTTCTAGACACCTTCCCATCTCAAACACACCTCCCAGTTTTAGGTTCACTGAACTCCTTGCTTTGCATGAAACATTCTTCCTGTGCCCATATTTATAGATATACATTTCCACCTCCCTGGAATGCCACTCTCCATTTGACCAATGTCTACCTATCCTTTAAGCCCCTCAGAGCTGTGTATTGATTCAGCATTCTGGGTACATGTCTCCTGTCACACTTGCCAAGTTGGGCTCTGAGTTTTCTGGGCACAGGGCCAATGCCCTCACTCTTGGGAGCTCCTGAGGGCAGAGATCATAGTTTCTGTCTCCAAGAAAGCCAGTGCCAAGCAGATGCCCAAGAAATACTGAACTTATGAAAGGCATTCTGTGACCCCCAGAGACCCATACAGAGAGGGAAAAACAAGGATGTGTACCATTTTCTATGGCATCTTGGACCATCCCGGGTACAGCCGCCAGCAGCCGTAGCTCGGCAGAGGCTGCCATCCAAGCTGTTCAATGCCTGTTTGGGATGTAGGCAAGGAGGAGATGCCATCCCTCTTTCCTGGCATCTCCGGAACCCATCAAGTTAAATCAGCCTGCAACAATAACACGAGAAGGACTAGATAATTTGTAACTAGTCATCGGGCCATTTGTCAAGTCAAGCTAATGACAAGGTTACTTGAACGGCACACAGCCCAGGTGGACAGACCCAGGCGTCCACAGACTGGCATGGTGGCCTGCTCCCATGGTCGGGAAAACAAATAGTAAGCAAGTCTATGGCCACACATATGATCAAACCCAGGAAAGTCCCCAAATAGATATTTTGAAGAGAATCTAAACAACACAGGCAGTGGAACTAAGAATATTAATCTACACTTTCAAACTTGTGCCTTTTTTCCTCTTTTATAGCCTGCATAAATCACCAGCTAGAACTGAGTGCGTGCTTATTGGCAGATGCTGGTTACTTAGCTTATGACAATAGTCGGTCAGTATTTATTCGGTAAGAGATTTATTCTACCCAGAGTCAGGAAGAGTCTGTTGGGGGGAGAAAGCATGTGAACAGGGCCTTGTGGGGTGGATAGGACTCTAACAATTTGGAGGAAGGCTACTCTGGGGCAGGATGGGTGAATCAGAGTGAGATGATTGGTCCAGCCCTCTATTCCTGAACTTTAGACAGCTATACATTTCCCCCCTGCCCCATTCTACAGACTAGAAGACTGAGTCTCAGAATGGCTACATGGCTAAAGCAGCAGAGCTGCAGGCACCTATCAAAGGGTCAACAACCCAGATGGGAGGTGAAGAAAGGCAGAGAGGGGCGGGTACGGGGAAACCAGAGCTCCAGCCCCAGGAAGGGCACAGATCAGTCTCAGAAGAGGGTCCTTTGGAACAGGAACCTCAGCCACATTGACCAAGGCTGTCAGGACACCTGGCACCTGCAGCCTCCTACGGGGGTGCTGTGCCCAAGGGGGTTGCCTCCATTTCTGCTTGTTCTCTGGGCATAAGTCAGAATCACCCAGCCTGCCAGTGAACCTGTGAGCATACCACCAGCGGTCTGAGCAGGTGGAGAGCCAAGCTCACGTGCAAGTTCGTAAAACAAAGCCCTGCCCGGAGTGGGGTGTCAGCGTTGCTTCCTGAGGACTCAACAAATGAGCATGATTATGTCATGAATACCCTGCTCCTTTTCCCGCTGCCCCAGAACCCCCCGCGTGGTAACTGTTGCATGTGTGCGTGCACATAGCCTTGGCTTCCTCACCCTCTCTCTCCCGGTGTTTGATTGTGCTCACAAAGGCCCACCCCAATGACTTGCAGCATCCCATTGGCAGTCACAAAGGCAAAGGAACTCCAGGTTACGGCCACAATTCAGGCTCCCCTCTCCCGCATTGTGCCCAGCCACAGCGGTGGTCTCAGAGCCGTCGGGGGTCTTATATATCTCATATGTGCAGCAAAGTGGGGGAACAATGTGACAAATTATGAACAAGCTCAGAGCTAAGCCCGCGGAATTCTTCCCTTTTGTGAGCTTCCATCACGTGTCAGCCGGGCTGCAGGGCCGGCCGGGGGGACGCAGGGGTGGGGGACAGGCCAGCAGCGGGAGGCTAGCCCAGCTCTGGAACACTGTGCACACTTGGGAACACTGCCCCTGCTCGCTTGCACAGTGGCATTCCAACTCTCTCTCTCTCTCTCTCTCGATTGCAAAGGAAAAGAAAATTATTCTGACCTTACTTTGTGCTTTTAGATTTAAATATTCGATGGCTATTATCCTTGCTAAAGGAAACAAAAGAACCGAGCAAATTTTGAGAGTCCGTTCTGCCAAGAGCCAAAGGCGAGAAAGCTCCAGTGATGTGGGCCATCCTTCTTGCTCCTAATCCTTCCGAGTCTTGAAAAGTCTGTCTGCTCTTAACCGTTTCCTTGACTGTAAAGAAAGAGGACAGTAAGCAGACTCCACCATATTAAATGTCTCTAAAGGGTTTAGAGCAGTGTCTGCTACATAGGAAATCCTCATGTCGTTGTTATTATAAGGATTATTGACAGTAGTAGGCGCAGAAATAGACACTCTTTGACCATTTCGACCACTCTTCTTCCTGTCCCTTGGCCTCTTCACTTCTCTGCAGGTTCTCTCTAAGAGGGCCCAGCCCTGAGGCTTCCTTTGGGTCTCAGAGTGCCTAGCAAGAGGCAGGGCACAGAGATTCTCAGTGACCCTTTGCTTCTGAACTGCTACTAGATGACCTACAAAAGAAGTCTCTCCATCACTGACTGGGGAATAAACTTCCTTGACAGGATGCCGTATTAACTGAAAGCCTTCTCTCAAGTTAGCTTTCCAAGTTGTGTTTGAAGATTCAGACCATGTTTTCTCGGGATAACAGGAAGAAAGCGTCCTTCATGCAACCAGTTTGGGAAACACACCATTAATCATTTTAGGGTTCTAGGTGAAACTCCTAAGGGTGGCCCCTTTTCAGGACCTTGAGCCCTGAGCTTTCTCTCTCTCTCTCTTTTTGGCCAATGGCTGTTTTTGTAAGATGCTAATCAGATTCTTAACTCTAGAGATTTCTATTCTCTCCTTTGGTTAAGAGACATGAAGTGGGGCCACATGGGTGGCTCAGTGGGTTAAGCGTCTGCCTTTGGCTCAGGTCATGATCCCAGGGTCCTGGGATTGAGCCCCACGTTGGGCTCTCTGCTCAGTGGGGAGCCTGCTTCTCTTTCTGCCTCTGCCTGCCCTCCCCCTGCTTATGCTCTCTCTCTCTCTGTCAAATAAATAAAAATAAAATCTTAAAAAAGATTCTAATAAAAAGCAAGAGAGAGACACAAAGTGCTGTCATACCTTTTGCTGATTTTCATTTGATAACGGACAATTCAGAGGCTACAACTATGATCAAGATAGAACTCATCCCCGATTTGCCAAATCTTCACAGACCTTAGGGAAATGAAGAGGGAGAAAGAATCAAGGCTTGGCAACACCTCTTATATTAGAAGTTAGAAAGCTAGAGAAGACTCCCTTTTTACTAGTAGAATACACAGAGGAAAGTGACATGTCATTCTTTAAATTAGCAGTAGACACAGTAATGTGGCAGCAGAGTGTCTTCTCCCAGTATCAGGATACTTACTGGTGGGTTTGGGCAATTAATACACTTCCTTTCTTGGTGAGATCGTGAGCATTTACCTGGAATGTTGTGTCTTAGGCTTTTTAAACATAGCCAGTAAAGGATATCAGAGGAAGCTGTGCACCTCGAGAGACAGAACTGAGAACACAGTTGGGGGACTGATAGAGGAAATACAGCTAATTTTTTTAAAAGATTTCTTTATTTGAGAGACAGAATGAGCGAGCATGTGTGTGAGTGGGGAGAGGGGCAGAGGGAGAGGGAGAGAGAGAATCTCAAGCAGATACCCCCTGAGTACAGACCCCAACACGGGGCTCGATCTCACAACCCTGAGATCATCACCTGAGCCTAAATCAAGAGTCTGATGCCTAACTCACTGAGCCACCCAGGCGCCCCACCCACAGCTTGTTTTATATCAAACTACAAAATTATGCGGAACTCTGTAACTCACTTCCTGTGTGGTTACCGAGCAGCATCAATGTGTCCTGTGTCAGGCTTTTTCATAAGGGAAAAGAATGTAGGTCCCGTTCTGGAGAGAGGCTCATCTCATTGGGAAACCAAGCCAGGCACCTGGGGATATAGGTCAATTGGCATTTTAGGCAGACAATTATCCAATTCCAGTAAAGATTGGGACCACAAACGTGCTCAGTGACAAAAGAGGAGGGTGGTCACTGGTACTGAAGACTCCAGGGAAGAAGAGGGACTCCTCTTGGACCCAGGAGGACAGTAGCATTTGGAGAAAAGATGGGAAAATGTGGGCAGCCCAGGAAGCTCAGATATTATGACAACTCGGCACAGTTGTTGCTTTTTCCATCCATGACAATGGCAGCCATCACTAATCAATCAAGCCACACACCCCCAGTCCTCCAGTCTAGGCTTCAGAATCCTTCCAGGTCATGAGACCTATCCCCACGTCAGGCTCTATGCTCAGACAGGAGTCCGCTTGAGATGCTCTCTCTCCGTCTCCCTCTGCCCCTCCCGCCTGCTCTCTCTCTCTTTCATCAATCAATCAATCGATAAAATCTTTAACGTGAAATGGGGCAAACTCTAAGTCACTCAGTGTAATGGCATCCCTTTCAGGGTGTTACTGAGATGAGGTCACACTTTCTGCTGTAAGAATGTACATCACAACCCAATTGCACTTGGACTACCCTCCAAGGAAAGCCACCAAGAGGCATGCACCTGCAAGAAAGCACGTGTATTAATTGTTCCGATCCGTAAGCATTTATCCTGATACTTAGGGGAGAAGACAGTGTGCTGCCATATTACTATGTCGGTAGACCTTCCTTTGGAAGATAACTTGGCAACTTGTGTAAGCCCTTCATTCATCTACCCCACTTCCTGATCTGCAAAAACAGGGGGATGAGTTTTCCGTGGCAGAGTCCAGTTCTGTCTTGATTCAGTGGTCTGGCGGCTCTCCACCGCCCAGGCTGAGGCTTGGAATCCAATGCAGAATCTCACTTGGCTTGACCACATTAGAGAAGAAAACTACTTCCGCTTCTCTTTCTTCCTTTCCCTTCTCCTTGCAGCACCTCCTCATCCCCCATGCTTGATAAAACAGGACATTGTCAAGGTCACTGAGATGCAGCCCCCCACAGGTGCTGATGGAAGGCACGGACCTAGCTTATGGCAATAGAATTTTGTCAAGTCTAAAATGATCCTCCTCTGTAACTGCAGATGGCTCTTTCCCATTCCCAGAGCTTCCCTCGCTAAAATACGATTTTCTTTGATTTCTTGCGGTCTACCTACCCACAGATTCACCTACGAAACAAAACCCCAGGGGAAAGAATCAACACACCCAGGCGTGTATATATCCCGGAGACACCAAGCTGGTCGGGCAACTTCCCTCCCACCCTCCACATTCCAAAGGAGATTATTAATTGTCCCCAGAAGAGGAGGCCAGCTGAAAAGGAAGATCCCCAGTTGATATGCAAATCTCACAAAAGAAGCAATTGCTTCTTCTCCTGCTTGCCAGACGCATGGGAGCAGAACGTCCGCGTGACAACTTAGAAGTCCGCACTTAAGGAAAATAGCTGCCGCCCCACAACCTCTGGATGAGGATTTTGTCTTATTTTAGGAAGGCAAAGATGGCTTTTTTGTTTCGGTTGAAATTACGAGGTGTGAAACCTTTTCTTCCCCCTTCGCTCCCAAATGGAGGCTTTCACGCCAAAATTTGTTTCCCGACAAGAGAAGGAGAAATCACCGGTCCCCTCGTGGCACCGAGCCCCCCACCCCCGACTCCCCCAGCTTTTGTGTTTGCTGGAGATCTTGGACAGTCCCCGGGCAAACAGCATTCAGCAAGGTTATCGGGCTAGTCACAGCCTTCAAGAAATAAATATCTAACACCTTGTTCCCTTTTGCGGTTCAAAAGCCACTGTCACAGGGGCAGACCGGTGGTTTAGAAAAAGGCTATAATTCATATGTAAACTAGAGGAGGATTTTCATGATTTCATAATAAAATGTTGAAACGCTTTGATCGCAAGTTGTAAGGAGGTGTGAAACAGTGCCTCCAAAACAGACAGATATTTGTGTAAGCACCCTTTATGTATTACCAGTGAGGAATAATAACATATGAAAGCCCCAACTTACCTCATCTGCCTGGTACAGCCAAGGCATAAATAAAGGGGAACAATGGAATTACTATTACTCACTCTCTGAGAGCCAGCGACATCACTGTATCCTTTATAATTGCTGGCAAGAAGATTAATGTTTTGTTAAATATCAGAGCAAGGTCACAAGGGGGCTTGCGGGCCTGTCTAAACATCTAGTCTTTAAACTCCTTCTCTCTCACTTGCTCTTTTTTGAGGAAATGAACTTGTAGCATTTCCTCTAATTATGGTGATTTTTGCTTTTGAAAGCTGGCCTACATCATCACCTCGCTCCAAACACACACACACACACACACACACACACACACACACACACACCTCCCCCAAATGATATTTGGGGACAGGCTTGATTTAGCTGCAGCATATGGGCAATATTGTTATGAGGCGACCTTGCCCTTTTAACCAACGCGCATAATTCATTGCCTGTCACTGTGGCCTGAAGCAAGGGGCTTGTGCTTAAGAGATCGACTTTATTGGGGTCCTCAGGGGGCTCCCTACCAAAGGCTGCTATCATCGTGCGCTGCGCTTCTGTTATGCTTAGCCCATACACCCGTCCATACAGATGTTTCTAACAGCAAACAGTTCGTGACCCAGAAAGAACAAAATATTTTGGCTTTCTCCAGCTTTCAACACCTGTTCAAACCAAAGAGGCTTCAGAGCTCTGTGCGCACATCACAAGGCCCAACCAGCAACTGCAAAGAGGCCGCTTCGTGGCCAGAGCCAACCTGTGACTCAGTGGCAAACCCAAGCGCCTTCCCGTGATGACCCCTAACTCCCAGATCCTACAGAATGACCTGTCATCTTCCCACAGAATGATCTATCCTATGTATCTGTCACTTTGCCTCTCCCACATAAAAAATGAACCCGGGGGCGCCTGGGTGGCTCAGTTGGTTGGGCGACTGCCTTCGGCTCGGGTCATGATCCTGGAGTCCCGGGATCGAGTCCCGCATCGGGCTCCCTGCTCAGCGGGGAGTCTGCTTCTCCCTCTGACCCTCCTCCCTCTCGTGCTCTCTGTCTCTCATTGTCTCTCTCGCAAATAAATAAAATCTTAAAAAAAAAAAAAAAAAATTAAAAAAAAAAAATGAACCCGGAAAGTCCACATGCATCCCTCCGTCATTTTATTCTACATTTTTCGGGGCAAGGCCATGGTCTTGGTACAACACTGGGCTCCGGTTATTTGCCATTTTGTACAATTTCTGCAGGCTTGTGGTTGACTGTGGAAGCTCTTCTGAATTGAATGACCGAGGACTGCACGCTGGGGGTGGTGGGGTTCTTTGTATTTTCCCAAAGAGAACCAGTGACAACACTTAGAAGGCTTGGGATCCACCAGAAGGTCTTACAAATATGGCTAAGAACACAGTAGGAAGCACGAAGGGGAAACTTCCGGAAAGCAAGAGGAGCTGTGGAGGTTGCAAAGGCGGTGCAAGGCCACAGCTCCAGGGCCTCTTTATCTCACCACTCCACACCTTGTGCCTGGGCAAAGGGTCCTTTAGTTGCAGCTCCAATTTTAAGATTTGCTTATGTGTTTGTTTTTCTTTTTGCAGCTGAAGGAGGCATCAAGAGGTAAAGAGACAGCTTGGAATGAAGGTGGGTGTAGGAGGCAATTAGATGTGAAAGAGAGGAGGATGTCCTGACTTTGGGGACTTGCCTCAGCTTCACTGATCTCAATGACAATCAGAGCTATAGGAACAGATACAATTATTTCTTGCCTCAGCATAAAACCAAAGCGATGATGCCCCACCTCTACAGATGTTTGTGCTTTGTTTACACTGCAGACCCTCAATAAACATGCATTGAATCAGTAAGTGGCTAGCTGGCTGGCTAAGTGGATGGATGGATGGATGATGGATGGATGGATGGATGGATGGATGGAAGGAAGGATGGATGCACAGATGGATGATTGTAGAGATTCAACACAAGGTAGACTAGGCAAGCAATAGTTCAGCTACACCAGGGGTTGGTAAACCATGACCTGTAGTTCCAGTTCAACTGGGCCCTTGTTTTTGTAACTAAAGTTTTATTGAGATGTTGCTATGACCCTTCATTTGTGCGCTGCCTGCTATCCTGATACAAGGCAGAACTGAAGAAGCAATATGACCCACAGTCTCAGTTATTTACTATCTGGGCCTTTACAGAATAAGTTGACCAACTCCCGAGCTACACTATTACTAGACTGTCGGAGTTTTCATACGGTTTGTCTTCTTTCTTTTCTTTGTTGTTTTTGTCTTACCGATAAAATTAAAAAAAAAAAACCATGAACAGTAAAACCGCATCATACACCCATTTTACTTATATAAGGTCTAGTAAACATGCTAGGCATAAACTAAATTTGTTTGCTTGGTAGAACAAGCCCAGCCAATGAAGCCAATCTCTTCATCTGGGGTTCAATCGGAAGAAACGATGATCTTTTCCCATGCAGAACATAGAAAACTGTGATGGAATTTTTGAGAGCCTGTACACAAAATAACCTGTTCTGTACTTTCTGTGGAATTTAAGGGGATTTACTCAGGGGCTAATTTTGACTATATGACTAATTTTTCACCTTATTACATTCACTTTAAAATATAAGAAGCTATCCTCATGATACCTAGGCATCTTATACCCGCAGCTTATGCATACCCCATTGTGCATGCTAAGTCTTTTCCTCTTGCTGGGTGGCGAAGATTATCCCACTCTGCTTCCCATGATTTGGGAGGAACAATATAACAGCTGCTTAGATAAGAAGAGTTGAAGTTTAGGCTCCTTAAACACATTGGTAATGAACATGGCACAGGTTGGTAGGGTCCCATGAGCTGTTCAAGTCCATCAATACCAGCAGTCAGCAGAAGGAACACAAGACGAATACATGAGGTTGGCCAAGAAAGTAGAGCTAGCAGAAGCTCGCATATGGAAAGTCTAGCTTGAGATGTCATTGCTTTAGAGAATAATGCTACATGAACTTGGCAAAAATGATTCACAAACAGGAAGGGTACTGGGGGCAAGGGGTGGGAAGCCAGAAATGTAGGTGCATTAGGAAGACAGATATCGTGGTCTGTTATTTTGCATTTGTAATGGTCACACCCTATTTAATAACAATGTTGTCACTGCTTCCTGCATGTCCAGTACAAGAACACTGCTAGCCATCAGGTAACGCTGCAGCCTGATTCCATTGGAAGGTCAGTGTGGTGTGCAGCTTCAAAGAGGGCCTCCCATAATCCCCACCTCCTGCTCCTTCATGTCTTTGTATAATCCCCTCCCGGTGAGTGTGGGCTGGACCTAGTGACTTGCTTGTAATCCATAGAATATGGCAAAAATGACAAAGTGTCCCCTCTGAGACCTGGTTACAAAGGATTGTGATTTCCATCTTGGTCCCCTTCTCTTGGCCTCTCATTTGTTTGTTCTGTTAAAGCCAGCTGTCACGCTGTGAACTGCCCTGTAGAGAGGTCCATGTGGCTAGGAGCCTAGGGGAATCTCCGACCAACAACCAGTGAGGAATCGAATCCTGCCAACAGCCACATGAGTGGGCTGGGAAATAGATCCTTCCCCACTTGAGGCTTGAGATGACCGTAGCCCCCACCTGACACCTTAATGATAGCTTCTCAGAGACCCTGAGCCTGAGGGCCAGCTAAGCTGCACCCATGTTCCTGGATTCCACAAACTGTAAGGTAATAAAGATTTGTTTCATTTTGGCCAGTAAGTTGTAAGGTAATTTGTTATGCAGTGATAGATAACAAGTACAGTTAGAATTTGCCTCCTGGGTTGGCTTTCCCCTTAATAACTTAGTCCAACTTCAGTTTTGAAGACTGAAAAGAAACCTTGAGCTAGGGATAGGTGACTGCTTTGTTAACTCTGTTACTTCCCTGCTGGAGAAATTAACTACCCAACACTTAGAGACTTAACACAACACCAGCTTATTACATCTCATAGATTCTTTAAGTCAGAAATTTGGGTAACGTGTGGCTGAGCAATTATTTTGTGCATCAATTGATGTCACACAAAGACACTCAGTGGATGACTGGTCTGGTCTGGAGGGACTAAGGCAATCCTAGCACATATCTAGTGCTTTGGCAGGGGTGACTGTCAGCTGTGCGGTCATGGGGGGTGTCATTTGGAGCACAGGTGGCCTGTCCAGCATGCGGGTTTCAGGGTAATTGACTTCTTACATGGCAACTGACTTTCCCAAGAACAAGAGCCCCAAGAAGTTTGGTTTCATATTTATCATCTAGAGAAGTATTCTTCTGACTGGTTAGAGTCACAGATGGAATGTCAGACTCAAGAAATTTATTTTAAAAAATTTCAAAAGGATGATATGGCCCAAATAAGTAGGAAAACCTTACCTTCTCCAACTCCCTCTTTGGCAGTCAAAATGCATATTAGCATATTTAGACCTTAAAGATCAAGAACTGATTTTAATTCGTTTTATCAAGAGTTTCCCAAATATATTGACTACAGAGCCCTAACCCTACTCTGGTATGTTAGGAAATTTATCTGGCATTTGGAAATAAGGCAAAAGGTTGAGAGTATGTCCTTTCAACATCAGCGATATTACCAAAGGTCACTCAAAGATTAGCCAGGGAAGTGTTGTCCAATAGAAGTTTCTGCAGTGATGGAAATGTTCTGTACTGTCCGTTATGGTAGCTGCCAGCAACATGAGGCTCTTGAGCACTTGACATGTAGCTAGTGTTACTGGAAGCTGAAATTTTAATTTATTTAATTTTAACCAATTCAAATGTATTTTTTTTAAAGATTTTATTTATTTATTTGACAGAGAGAGACACAGTGAGAGAGGGAACACAAGCAGGGGGAGTGGGAGAGGGAGAAGCAGGCTTCCAGCTGAGCAGGGAGCCCGATGCAGGGCTCAATCCCAGGACCCTGGGATCATGACCCGAGCCCAAGGCTGGTTGGGTTAACAACTGAACCACCCAGGCATCCCTTAACCAATTCAAATTTAAATAGCCATCTGCGTCTAGTGGCTGCCATATTGGACGGAGCAGGTCTAAGAAAATGCACTTAGTTCAGTTCAGTGTTTACCATTGATTAAAGGTCCCACACTTGGTGACATCACTAAGCCCCTGGTGCCCTCTCATCTAATCAGCTACCAACCCATTCCCCTTGACCTGTAGGGTCAACCCACAATCAAGCAACCAAGTGAGTAGCTCCTGGCCAATTAGGAAACTTCTAGGACTCTAGACCTCAAAGCTAGGGTTGTTCTGATTAGCGGTGACAGTTAGTTTTATCTGTCAACTTGACTGGGCCACAGGAAGCCAAATGGTTGGTTGTGCATTATTTCTGGGTATATCTAGAAGAGATTAGCAGTTGAATTGGTGAACTAAGTAAGGAAGATGGCCTTCCCCAGTGTGGGGGGACATTATCCAATCCACTGAGGGCCTGAATGAAACAAAAAGGTAGAGGAACGTTGAATTAGTTTTGCTTGACTGCTAGCCTATGATATTGATTTTGCCCTGCCCTCAGCACTCCTGGTTCTCAGGCGTTCAGTACAGAACTGGAACCTCACCATTGGCTTTCCTGCTAGTACCTTTGAACTGTACCACCAATTTTCTTGGGTCTCTAGCTTGCAGATGGTAGATCATGGGACTTCTCAGCCTCTATACTTGTATGAGCCAATGTCCTATAACACATTTTTCATATATAAACACACACACATTGTTATTTACATATATACATGTAAAAATGGACACAGATACACATACACATGCAGCCTGGTCCTTGGAAGCCCCTGATGCTGCTTCTGGGATAGCTGTCATGGTCTTCCTGTTAGACTGTGATATTGCAGTACTGGGTGCTGATCATCTCAGGACTGGGTCATAGATCTTCAGGACATGGGAACAGTGGATAAAGTTGGGGACACTGAAGCCAAATGTCCACGTTAAAATCTGGGCCCTACCAAATCCACTCAATGTGTACATTTGGAGAAGTGACTTGACTTTTTCTCGATCTCAGCTCCTTTTACTATACAAGAGAGATAATCCTAAGGAAATGTCATAAGGTTGCAGTGAGTGAGCCCACTCCTAACATTTGTGGGCTAAAGAAATAGCACGCGAAGGGCCCTCAGGTAGCAATCTACCCATCTCTGCTCCATGTGACCCTTCACCCCAAGGTCACCTCCACTCCAAGTTTGCCCCCGCACCCATTTCCAGTCACCTCTAGACCTGGGGGACACTCACTGGTTGCACCATCTCCCTTTGAGCAGACAGACCCAGGACAGAGGCATGTGCAACCTGTAGACAGAAAACTGTGAGGTTCTGGGCATCCTGAGTGTGGTCTAGAAGAAGAGACAAGAGTTCCAGGTGGGCATATCCCCTTAGCCCCAGTCTCCTCACCACGGGGAGAGGCTCAGTCGGCAAAGGGCCAGTGCAGAGCTCACAGAACACGCATGTACTCACACCTACTCAGGGCACAGGGCAGGGGCCCCTCTTCCTGAATCCAAGGTAGGTTCTTGGGTGAGGAGTCAGTGACAGCCTAGGACAGGGGCTGACACCAGGTTACGGTCCAGTAAGTCACTGGCATATTTCCATTCAGTTTCACTGGGGTATCTAGCCGTGTACAGTCCAACTGTCCTCTGGGCCTGAGCCCTACTAATCGATGACTAGGAATCAACTTTGAGTTGGAGTGAAAATAAAGCTGGTTTATCTCTTCAAAGAGTGCAGGGGATGACGGGATAAGAAGAGGCAGGCCCAGGGATGCAGGGGACCTGAAGTTCCCAGCGGCCATCGTATTCTGGATTCATAAGGTCAAACTTTACAGCCTTGTTACTGTCACTCTTGAGAATCCCTATCAAAGACATGCTATTTCATCTCTGCATTAAATGGGGGAGGGGGAAGGAAGGCTTCTGTGTTTTTCTTATAATGACACTACAAAAGAGCATTATGGGACACAGGAATTAAAAAGGAGAAAGTATTTTTAAACAGATATCGCATAGCCAGAGTTGTCTACTGAAATGTGAGTTAGCGAAATGCAAGGTACTCAGATCATCAGGAAAAGAGCACCAGGAAAGGAATGTGAAGTTACTTCACCCAGAGAGACATCTCGGGGCTGAGGCCATGGGTGAGGCCCGGATAGGTGGCCAGAGTGCACACCTAAGGACACACTCACTCTCGGGGTCGTGTGGGTGCAGTGTGGGCCCCTGAGAAGTCCTGGGCTCCTTATCTCACCCTTGATTCTGGCCCCGAGGCATCCTGTGTGTGAATGGAGGCTTTCTAAAAGCGTTTGGGTAGGCTCTGAAATCACAGTCAATTCTTAGACCAATTAACGCAGATAACAATCTTCCGATGACTTGCACATGCCAGAGTTTGCTGGCAGTTCTCTCTGTGGGAAATGGAAAGGCTGGGAATAGCTAGGGCTTTTCCCCACCGGGAGCCACCCTCCCCAGATGTGCAGAAAGCACGCACATCTGGATGCTCCTCCGGCTTTCAGCTCAGCTGGGAGGCTTGATGAGACCACGTGCCGGGCTGAGCTGGCATTGGAGATGGGCACAGGGAAGGGGCAGACCAGCTCCAAGGTGAGTCCCAGGCCAGCCTGGTCCCCACCCAGCAGGCTCCGTGCAGAAGGGAAGCCAGCGGCATGCATTCTTTCCTTCTACCGGGGATATTTGTCTTTGTTTCCATAGGTATTTATTTGTGTTTTCCTCTGACTGTTTTGCATGTCATTGGGAGTTAAAGAAGACATATTGTATGTCCTAAAGAGAAGCAGTAAAAATAATTTAGCTTATTTCTTTCATGTCGGAGTGTATTAATTCTTGCTTACATAAGGAAATACAAAAAAAAAAACTGTAAACAAGGAATCATTTGGAATCAGATTATGCATGAATAATGACACACTTTCTCATCTAAGATGTGGGGTGGGGGAGCTCATTTTACTGCCAGTAGCTTTAAAAAATGTTTTTCTTTTTCAAAGGAAATTACTCAGAATGTAATAAAAACATGCTTTCTGCTCTAAAAGGATTAATTTACCTTTTGTGTCATGAGAAAAATAAATGTAATCAATACCTCAACTCTTCTCCTCTATGGAGAAAGATAATTTCCAAGTGTGAATCCTCGGGAATGGTCATTTAGCGTTGATTTCCTAAGACTACTCAGATTCCATTTCTCTTATGATTTCTCTGTTACTCACACTCTTCTCAGGGCCTCAGATAGTTTCAGGGAGGGTCTCTGCTTCGTTTTCCAGTTCAGGCCCCTCTTTCTTTCCATGCATTTCCCTTTTTTCCTGTGACCCTCTGCTCCCTCATTAGCACCCAGACATTGAGAAGTGCAAAGCGCTGTGCAACATGGGGAAAGAGGCAAGTTAATCATGGGGTCTGCCCCACCTCTAAGTCGAGCGAGTGTGTGACCTGCGACTTGGTACCTAACCTTACCATCCCTCACTCTCCTTATCTGCGAAAGAGAAATGAAAAACAGTACCTACTTGACATGCAATTCTAAGGAATGAATGCATGAAAAGTGCTCAGCACATTGTCTGTGGACCTCATTTTACTGAAGCCCTTGTTTCTTGCCTCTTTTTCATGCCTGGATATAGGCATTCTGTTTAGGAAAAAAACCCTTTGTTCTTATTTCTGTCCTTCCCACAGGCAGAGTTCAATCACTACTATTCTTTTATATGGTTGTCCTTAATTGAGTCCCAGACTCAAGGGTTGGAAAGATCTTTTAAGATCCATTCATGAATCCATCCATCCATCCATCCATGCAACCATCTATCCATCCATGCAACCATCTATCCATCCATCCATCCAACCAACAAATATTTACTAAGCATCCACTACACATCAAGCACTGTTCTAGCCTTAGAATAGAGATGCAAACAAAACCCACAAACCTTGTGATCTCATGGTGCTTAATCTTGTGAGCAGGGATTGAACAATAGAATGATACACTACAAGTAGGGCAGCCAACTTGTCTCAGTTTGACCAGGACTTACCTAGTTTTAGCACTGAAGTCCTGCATCCTGAGACTGTATCCTCTGTCCTGGCAAACAGGGATGGTTGGTCACCCTACTTTATAAATGTGATGAAAGGATAAGCTACCATGAATGCTTCCAACTGGAGACCTGGCCCCTTCTCAGGTGTCAGAGTTGGGTCACCAGGGGAAGTGCCATTCAGTGAAGACCAGACAGATTAGTAGGCACACAAAGGATGTGGCAGGGAGGGGAAGGCAAGCCAAGTGTATAAGCAACATCCCTGCTTATACAGGCTGGAGGAACTGGAAGAAGCAGAGAAAACCAAGCGAGATGACATCCCAGAGGTGAGTAAGGAGAACTTTACAAACTCCATGGAGGAACGTGTGCTATATCAGAGGGGTGCTGGGAAGCTTTGGAGAAGTTGAAGTAAGGACATGACAATGAAGGAGTTACTTATGAAGACAGTACTCTGGCTGTGCTCTGAGGGGAACTGATTGGAAGGGGGGTGCCAAGACCAGGTAGGGAAGTCCTCTAAGGGAAAGTTGGTGGTGGCTTGGGTGTGGATCAAGGGCTCCTCTGGAGTAGAGTGGACGGGACTGGCCCGGATGGACTGGAGTAGGGAGAAGAGGCAAGGGAAGAGTCAAAGCTGACTCCCAGGTTCCTAGTGGAAGCACTCAGATGCACGAGAGGACCTGTTAGTGAGAAGGAAATGCTTACAGTAGCCGGTCAAAGTTCTCACAAGTATCTGTGCTTCAGACCCTGTGCTGCAGGCGGGGCATGCTCAGATGACCTGTTCCTGCTCACCAGACATTCACAGGTTAAAGAGGAACACGGACTTACAACACACATCACAACACAGTTGGGGGGCGGGGGTGAGACTAGAAGGAAGCACAGAATACTGAGCAGGGACAGAAGGAGGGGATCAGTCACATGCACGAAGTTGAGGAAGATTTCATGGAACAAGAAATGCTTCTCTTTGGGCTTACAAGATAAATAGAAGCTCAGCAGGTGCAGAGGAGGACATTCCAGGCAGGGACCACAGTATATGCAAAGGTAGGAACCCTAAGACCTGTTCGGGGGATGCCCATGCCCAGGGGCCTGGTTCTGTGGGAGCAGGGATGGCAGAGCCACAAGGTGGAGGGTAGGCAGGCTATGGCCAGCTCATGGGAATCCCATCTGCCTGCCATGCAAGGAAGTTCAGACTCTAGCTTGGAGTCCATAAGGAACTACCAAAGGTTTTTGTTTTTTGTATTTTTTAGTTTTATAATTATTTTAGACTTATATAAAAGTTGTAGAAATAATACAGAGAATCCTTCGACTTCCTTACCAGCAGAGCGAAGGCGTCGGCTTTTACTTGCCTTACAAAGTGTAGCTTTTTAAGACTAAATTGAGTAATTACGATACTCATAATTATTATAATGGCAACACACTTATATAGTACTTGCCATGTTCCAGGCACTGTCCTAAGGATTTCACATATATCAACTCTTCTAATCCTTATATCGACCTTGTGAGGTCAATACTTCTGATATCCCATTTTACAGGTAAGAAAACTGAGGCATTCTTAAGATGCATTGTTAGTGAAGTGTGGATGTGTAGCCCACAGCTGCATCCCCCTACTTCCGGAGTCTAAATGCACTTAAAAAACCCCCACTGAAGTCCCATAAATATATCAAGCACCCACAATGGAGATACGGCAGGTGCTATTACCCCTTTGCAAAGGTGATGACAAATCAAAGTTTTTGAAAAGATTAAATGGCTTATCCAGGGGCGCCTGGGTGGCTCAGTCGTTAAGCGTCTGCCTTCGGCTCAGGTCATGATACCAGGGTCCTGGGATCGAGCCCCACATTGGGCTCCCTGCTCAGCAGGAAGCCTGCTTCTCCCTCTGCCCCTCCCCCTGCTTGTGTTCCTGCTCTCGCTGTCTCTCTCTCTGTCAAAAAAATAAATAAAATCTTCAAAAAAAAAAAAAGATTAAATGGCTTATCCAAATCAAAACCTATAACTCCATCCTCCTGAGTGGATTTACCTGTCCTCCACCTATTTGTCCTATCTGGGCTCTCAGTTATTGGATGATGCCCACTCTCCGTGTGTGTGGGGGGCCCATCTGCCTTACTCTGCTGACCAATTCAAATGTCAGTCTCTTCCTGAAACACCCTCTCAGACACCCCCAGAAATAATCATCTATCTGGGCATCCCTTAGCCCTGTCAAGTGGACATAAAATTAGTCATCATACCTACCCTGTCACCTGAGGCGCTGCCCATTTATTTCACTGAACATGGATTATTGAGCCACTATTAAGCATCGGGCCCTGGGGATGTGTTGACAAAGACAGATAGACAAGACAAACCATTAGTTGCTTCTTTCATTAAAGCATTTCATCGAGGACAGACGTTTTCAACATGGGATTCCTAGGAGCCACAGCTTCTAGTACTTTCTCAAAGGGCTTCATGACCGCAAAGAGCTCATAAATGCAGTGGAGTCTGGCTGAGTTCAAATCCCAGCTGTCCCACTTTACAGACATGTGACTTTGGGCAACTTGTCAGCCCTCCTGTGCCTCCATTTCCTCGTGGGAATAATGACAACAGCGACATCCCAGGATCCAGGGTGCAGGAAGCATTGGAAATCATGTGTGGCCAGGTGGTAAGCACTACATGAGTATTCATGTAATTTTTAAATGAACTTTATGGAAGTATAATTTATGTGCACACAATTGCATGCATCGAAGCGGTGCGGTTGGATGGGCTTTGACAGTTGCATCCACGGGAGGGAGTCCTGCTGTGTCAAGAGCCAGCCATTGCTTTATCTTTAGTGTAATTCTATTTACTTCATGGCATTGCTGTGGGGACCTGTGGCCTTCAGAACAGTGCCAGGCATGTAATAACTAACTACTCAATAAACATGAGCTATTTTTTTTTTACTACTATCATTGACTACAAAAAGTTGCCAGTTGGGGAGACAAAAGAGCAAAGAGAGAAGCTCCCATCTGGAGAAGAAAAACAGCTAAAGACGCTTCTGAGGAATGACTAGCGTGGTCCAGCCAGGCGGTGGAAGGTGGATGCCACTCATGGTCTGATCTGCCCCCTGTTTCGAGCCCCAAAGGTCTCTGAACTTGACCCTTTCCTAGCGGCAGCTGTACACTTGAAGGGTGACCACCAGGCTTGGCAGCAGCGTCCTGTTCCTTGCGCAGTCAAGAGTCTCAGAGGGGGAAAGTGGTCACCTGGGACAGGGCCAGAGAGGTCACTAGCGAGAGAGAGACCCCGGTCCTTCTGCTGCTTTGATGGAGCTGCCAGACCTCTGCCTCCCATCTGCAATCCCAAGTTTCATGTTTTAAAAAAGTCTTGCCAAAGAAGCCAACAGTGTAGGTTCCCAGGAAAACAAACACCAGAAGTATTTTTGTCAAGGCAGGAGCCCCGCAGTGGTGGGCTGCTCTTACACATATCTGCTCACCTTTCATAAATGTCAGACTTGAAATAAAAAAGACAGGATAATGAGGTCTCATTTCCACAGAAGCAAGCAGGCACCTACTCATTAACCCACAGACCACTAACAAACATGCTGTTTAGATGCTTTGGCTGCAATTGGCAGATGCGCAAATAGCTTGGGCTCAAACGATCTGATTCTCTTACCCTCCTCTGCTATTTTAAAAATATTTTAAATGGCCCCAGTGATTCAACATCTGTTCATTCACTCTGCACACATTTGCATAATACCCACTGTGTGCAAGGCACTCGATCAGGGCCGCGGGGGACCCTGCAAAGCAGTACTTTGTGAGGAGCAGAGGTTCTGTGGCACCCCAGAAGTTGGGATTTGAATTTTGTCCTCATGACTCGGCATGTAGATGCAAATGTTGCAAACAGAGTTGACTCTTGCATCACAGACAATGGAGATCATGCCCCTGTGTGTCCTAAGTTGTTGGACTTAGATTATAGAAGTCAAATGTCTAACAGGTGGAAAGGGGCACTTATTAGAAAGAAGGAGTGGGTCAAGAGAAGAAGAAGGGAAGATTTAGAAGAGAGAGGGAGCAAAGATACAAAAGTAGGGACCCGAAAGGCTACGTGCACCCCGATGTTTATAGCAGCAATGTCCACAATAGCCAAACTGTGGAAAGAGCCAAGATGTCCATCAACAGATGAATGGATAAAGAAGATGTGGTATATATATACAATGGAATATTATGCAGCCATCAAAAGGAATGAGATCTTGCCATTTACAACGACGTGGATGGAACTGGAGGGTGTTATGCTGAGCGAAATAAGTCAAACAGAGAAAGACATGTATCATATGACCTCACTGATATAAGGAATTCTTAATCTCAGGAAACAAACTGAGGGTTGCTGGAGTGGGGGGTGGGGTGGGAGGGATGGGGTGACTGGGTGATGGACACTGGGGAGGGTATGTGTTCTGGTAAGCGCTGTGAATTGTGCAAGACTGTTCAATCTCAGATCTGTACCTCTGAAACAAATAATGCAATATATGTTAAGAAAGAAAAAAAGAAGAAGAATGTAGCAGGAGGGGAAGAATGAAGGGGGGGAAATTGGAGGGGGAGAAGAACCATGAGAGACGATGGACTCTGAAAAACAAACTGAGGGTTCTAGAGGGGAGGGGGGTAGGAGGATGGGTTAGCCAGGTGATGGGTATTGAGGAGGGCACGTTCTGCATGGAGCACTGGGTGTTATGCACAAACAATGAATCATGGAACACTATATCTAAAACTAATGATGTCATGTATGGGGATTAACATAACAATAAAAAAATTAAAAAAAAAAAAGAAGAAGAGAGAGGGAGAAGGAGAAGGGGGAGAAGGAGAAGAGCAGATGGTAGGGGGGTTCCAAAGTTGGGGAAAAGGAGGATGGGGACAGGAGAAGGAAAAGAGGAGATCTCCATGTCACTGGCCTCTGGATATAGTGTGCAAGGTTGACATACATACCAATTACGAGGAAATCGTCAGTGGCTAGAGAGGGATAGAAAAGTCCGAGATGCTTTAAAGAAAGCAATTATTTCTCACGGTGGAATTGAGAGGCAGTGGTTCAGGGGCGAGGAGAACAGGCGAGTATGTTTAGAGTCCTTGATGGGCGGACACACTGGATGGGCAGAGATGGCAGGGAAAGGAGCTCTAGATGGGGGGAACAGCCTGAGCTAAAACCTGGAGGCTGGACTTCGCAGGCACGGAGAGGAGTCACAACTGGCTCGGCAGGTGGGGTACAGTGAGAGACAAGGCTGCAAAGATATGGATCCCCTGGACTGTGGAGACCTCAAATGCTTTGTCCTGAAGGTGGTTAGAAGTTCTCAAAGAGAAGATTCCCGAGGTGGAAATCCAAAGCCAGGGAAAGAATTCCAAATTATTTCCCATGGGATACTACAAGTAAGGAAGAGTATGCTAGAAAGGCGGGTCCATTTCTTTCCTATGGAAACAATGGTGGTCCCTTACTTCTACAATGCATTTTATTTCCTTTGAAAACAATGCTTCATGAGCTATCGTATTTAATTCTAGCCCTGTGATGGGCTGAATGGTGGCCCCCCAATGATAGGTCTACATCCTAATTCCAGGAATCCATAAATGTGACCTTAGAGGGAATAAAAGAGTCTTTGCAGATATAATTAAATTAAGGATCATGCAATAGATCATCCTGGATTATACAGGCAGGCACTAAACCAAGTGAGAAGTGTCTTCAGTTTTTTGTTTTTGTTTTGTTTGTTTTAAAGATTTTATTTATTTATTTATTTACTTACTTACTTACTTGAGAATTTGAGAGAGAAGGGAGGAGGGGCAGAAGGAGAGTGAAAAGCAGACGCTCTGTTGAGCAGGGGGCTTGACAGTGGGCTCAATCAATCCCAGGATCCCGGGATCACTACCCCAGCCGAAGGCAGCCGCTTAATCCACTGAGCACCCAGGCACCCCAGAAGTGTCTTTGTAAGAGACACAGAGGAGAGACAAACAGGAAGAAGAGAAGGCACAACCACAAGCCAAGGAACTCTAGAACCAGCAGAGGCTGGGAGAGACAAGGAAGGATTGTCCCCGAGAGCCTTCCAAGGCAGTGGGGCCCTGCCAACACCTAGATGTCAGACTTCTGGCCTCCAAAACAATGAGGTAATACATTTTTGTTGTTATTAAAGCCACCAAATTTGTGGTAGCTTGTTATGGAAGCTCTAACAAACTTTAAATTATAATGCAAACACTTTGAGAAGAACAGAGAAGGGGCTCTAATTCCTCTGGGACAAATGAGAAAAGAAAGGTCCTGCTTTCAAGGAAGTTCTCAGGTAAAGCACGGGCTACTTGAACCCAGCCATCTTTTAGTACTAGCGCAAGCCAAGTACTAGACAAGTATGCCAAGTAGCCGGGACCCAGCAGATGGAAGGAGGTTGACCAGAAAAAAAAAAACCTTATTTCCTGGCCTGCAAAAAAAATCCCCTTTTTTGGGGGGCTGGGTTCTGTGGGTTCTGTGAATTAGCAGTTAACAGGATGCATTCAGTCTTCATTAAGTGAATTGTCCATCACTGGCCTTGCAAGGGACCATCAGAAAACCTGTTGATTGAGCAGAGCTAAGTTTATCAGACCTACTCCAGTAACAGACAACACCACCTTGAGAGAATCTCCATCCAGGGAGAATTGGAAAGGTGTTTCGAGGGCTTTTACGGTCGGGGCTGGGTGATTTCAAGGTGAGAGAAACCAGGCAGACTTATTTCAAAATAGTTTGGATTGGTGAATAGAGAGAGGTTTTGAAGGCAACTTTGATGAGCAAGCTGTGAGTCTCAAAAAGTAGTATTTTTTTTTTAAAGATTTTATTTATTTATTTGAGAGAGAGAGAGAACAAGCAGGGTGAGCGGCAGACAGGGGGAGAAGCAGACTCCCCGCTGAGCAGGGAGCCTGACGTGGGGCTCGATCCCAGGCCCCTGGGACCATGACCTGAGCCGAAGGCAGACGCTTAACCGACCAAGCCACCCAGGTGCCCCTCAAAAAGTAGTATTTTAGTTGAGTTACAGGAGCAGGGTTTTCCTGGAGCTGGAAGCTAATTTATTTTCACCTGGGCCCAGTAATGCTTAGCACAGGCGGTGGGAGGCCCGTTGGCTTACGTTCTCACAACAAGTATTTACTGAGTGAGGACCCGCCCTGTTACAGGCACTGTTCTCAGCCCCTGTGCGGATGGGCATGTATGCATATGTATGTGTGTGTCTCTCCCTATGGATGTGTATACATGTGCGTATAGGTCCCTACCCTCATAGAGCTTGAATTCAAATGGGGGAGGCCAGACAATAGAATAGTCCATACATACAGAAAACTGGGTTTCAGAAAGGGCTCAGTTCTAAGGAGAAAACTAAAGCAGGAATAGAAGATGAGGATCGTGGTAATGGGGAGAGGGGAAGGAACAGCGATATTCGTACATATTGTGGGGAAAGTGCCCTGGGGCCGCGCGGGCTTGGGAAGTGCTGGGTGAATCAAAACTTAAAAGACCCCATCACGCCCAGAACATCTAGAAGTCTCCGGTTTGTCAGTGTTTACGAAGAGATTCCAAGAAGGGAATGAAACATGCAGTATTTCCTAAATGTATTTGGCTTCCAAACCTCCTTCTCATAGAACCTCTCCAAGGAGCGTGTTGTCCTTGGGAATGTGTTTAAGGAAGACCCCTGTGGGCAAAGGATGTCCACCCCCTCACGGGCAATCGGCTCGAAGAAACCGAAAGCCGGGCAGGGGAGTGTTGGCGTGACGATCCAAGGCTCGCGCTGGCGTGCAACACAGGTGTGGAGAAACCACGCATCAGTCAGAGAGGGAGGGACAGGAGGGGACAGGGGGACCCGCCATGAGCTTCTTCCCAGCCACTCTGCCACACTCTGGGACCATTTTACCCTGGGGATGAGGACACTTGTCCTGATTTTTTTCTGTTCTTTCTTTCTGTTCCTATCTCAGACTTGGGTTTAATGTTTATTGAATGAATGAAGAGAGCTAATGGATTAGAGAAGGAAATTTAGGTAGGTGGCATCAAACATAACCAGTTTCTGGAAAACAGCAGGGTGACACACTATTTGAGATCTCCAATGGCAAATTTGCAGACCACTCTTCTTCCCTGCACTGTCCCCCTCTGCTAGCTGGAATGCCAGGGTACTTTCCTAGAATTGCTAAGTCACTTCGAAGCGTTTCCATGCGCCCAAGTCCGTCCCTATGCTGCCTGGAGGAGGCATGACAACGCTGTTGAGTGTCTCCACACTGAACCCCACAACCACTGTGCCCCTTTCCTCCCCCATGGCAGCCACCGGCCCGACTCGATCACCTGCAACGCTGGATTGACTTGCAGGTAGAGCTAGAAACTGGGTGACCACTCCCTCCACACTGCTCCCCTGGCCAGTGCCAGCAACCGAGCTGCCTCATGTCTTCGGGGAAGTGCTCCCTCACCTTTGCAAGACCCACCGGGCCCCTGATGTTCCGGGACTTCACAAGGGTGTCAAGCTCCCTGTGATTCCCACACTGGCCTCTTCTCTCCACCCCTCAGACCTGGGGTAAGGCCACCTTCCTTCTCTCTTCTCTGCTCCCAGAGGCCTCCCTGTTCTGGTTTGCAATCTGGCCTCCCTCGGGACCACCCCAGGCTTCAGACAGGCTTACATGTCCCTGAGCGTTAACCACGGGAGGGCATGGTTCAGGGTAACTTCTCTCCCAAGAGGCTTGTCTGACCTTCTATAAGTTGGGGGGTACAAAGAGAAGAGGAAAACGGTCCGGTTCTACACTGTTGCATCTAAGCCCTCCCTAGCTGAAAACGTCAGCATCGAGAAGGTCAGGGCCTGTCTCTATGCACCAACTGCAGCCAAGGCGTCAGAGCCCCTGTGAACAAGTCATTCCCGGCACACCCTAGATGTTTGCTTTCCTCAAACCAGATAATGAAACTACTCTCTTCCTCAGGCTTCTGGGGGACCGTGTTCTGGCTTCCAGGCCCGCCAGCCTGGTGACTGTCTCCCCAATTCCCAGCTCTCCCGGTGCTGAGGCTCTCACCAGGCAGGGCTCCTTCCACGGGCTCCTGAATCACCCTCCTCAGAAACATTTTGTTCCGAGATTTTTTTTTTTTTTAAGCTTGCCATAAAAACATGGAATTATTTTTTTTTATTTGAAATTCATTTTCAGTCTTCTTTTATAGATCTGTCATTTATACAATGGCTGGAAAACTTTCTAAAATCAGATATAATTTATGAACCCCTTCTTTTCGGCATAATGTCATTTTGTACATTAAAATGATAATGACTGGGGGGAAATCAGGTGTGTCTCTCCCAAGGGGGGGTGAGGGTAGTGAGGGGGAGACAGTGGGTGGGGGGCTGTCCTGGATCTTCTGAAATAAGTCCCCGTGTGCCTGTGCTCAACCCCCACCAGGGACTTTCAAGAAAGGAAGACAAGAGAAAAAATGTATTTTTCCCATCCGTGAAGTGAGAAGAACTGAAAAACAACTTATGCCCCTTACAAGAGAAGAAGATCTTGACAAATATTTAATGATACCATTTACACATAAAGATTTCTAACTATATTCTCAAAAAAAATCCTCCGAAGAGGTTGAGGGCAACAACACAACACAGTGGTTCTAGAATGGCTTGGTGGTGGGCTTTCTAAAAATTTATAGATTTTCAGACCCTTGTCCTCATTCCAGTTTAATTGATGTGGCATGGGGTCCAGACACAGTATTTTTTTTTTAAGTGTTCCAGAAGAATCTAATAGGCAGTCTTGGCTACACACATGGGAATAGTGGCCCCCACAAGATGGGGTTCCAATTCCAGTCAATATAGTTGGCATGAGCTTGGGTCAATGATAAAAGCTAATGTTTGCTTACTCCTTACCATGGGCCAGGTGCAGTTTCAGGCTCTTTCCACATATTGACTCTTCTTAGTCTATGTGGTAGGTCCCGTTATTGTCATCCTGTTTCTCAGATGAAGAAGCTGAGGCTCAGAGAGATAAAGAAGCTTGCCAGTAATGGACTGAAGTGGGATTTGAACCCAGGTGGTCTGTTGGGGGCCCGGGCTCTACCTGCTATGCCTACTGACTTCCTAAAGGATCTAAGTATCTGTTTCTAAGTCATCTAAATATGAATTAATCTAGAAAATGAGGTAAACTGAGCTAGGTGATTTTTAAAGTTCTATGAGTCTCCATTCTTAAGATGGTGGAAATGAAGCCAAGAAAAATTAAGTATCTTGTTGCCATCACCCAGCTATGAAGTCAGGCAGAGCCAGTTCTCCAACCCAGGTCTCCTAAAGTATGGGGCAGAATTCTTCCCGACCTCACAGTAGAACAAGCTAAAGGAGGAGTTTGCCTCTAAAACATCCCACGGGAAATCAAACCACTTCACGAAAAGAACTCAAGTCCTAGGCTTAAAATTGTGACACAAATCTTAAACCCATATGCTTCCCTAGATCTTCCAAGAGACAGGCTAAAAGTGATATTCAATATAACCAAATTGCAATTTGGCACCTCTCGTTTATGGAACCCTGATCTACGTACTGTGAGGGATAGAAGGGAAGAAAAAGTGTGGTCTTGTCTTCACTGGAAAAAATCACTCTAGAATGTTAAACACAAGGGAGAAGAGGGCTCTCCCTACCCCCTTCACCAGAATCATGGGCATCTTCCAGCCAGGTTCTCTGCCTCTCCCTTCCCGGCTGCTCCCCAATGGAGGGAAGAGAAGTTGCTTTGTAAGGCAATTGAAGGATGACATCTGTTGGAGAGCATGGTCGCCATGTTAAAAAAGCACTGGACCTTGCCCAACCTTTGCTTCCACTCCCTGCAGTGGACAGGGGGCAACCAACCCCTCCATCCCTCACATGCATCCTGGGGGGCTCTGCTCATTTTGTAGGTCCCCATGCCAGGTAGTGGTCCAGGAGACAATAAGATGTGCTGATTTGGATTCAGAGTTCAGGATTATGATATCAATAGGAGATCCTTTAGGACCTCAAGAGTGGGAACACATGCACTCTAGCCCCAGATTTCCAGAAACTGTATGTTAAAGAGCATCCTTCCAGCCACCTGCTCTACCCCCACCCTCCTGTGAGTCACCAAGATGATTAATATTATACTGTGATAAATGTCATTATCCTAAGTGTACCCTGTGGTGGCAATAACAGCAAACATCGAAATAGAAATCCCACTTCAAATTTTGTCCTGGAAGAAGTCAACACGTATTCAGATCAATGGATACTAACATCCAAGCAAACTCAGACATTTGGTCTTCGATATTTAGGCAAATAAAAAGGGGAAACAAGTCATTTCTTTTCCTGAGAAAGAAGACTCACAAGGAGGAGGAAGAGGAAGGAGAAGAAGAATAAAGAGAAAAGTGGTTCTTGGCCAACTACCCCTCTTTATAAATAGAGTTTTTATGAGCTAAATGCAAAATGAATAAAAGTGAATAAAAAACATGTGGATTAAATTCTCCAGAAAACACTTGGCTTAAAATTTTAAGGAGAAAACAGACCCAGGGCCAAATGCATTGTGGTTTTGGCCAAGCCCAGAGGGAAGTGCTCCGGCCTGCTTGTATCACACGACTGGGTCCCTGTGTCCCTGCTCAGCCAAAACACTGCCACCTGCCCTTCACTCCCTGCACTCCTGGGAAATCTGCACCCAGCTTGGGTGGTGTGGTTGGTATGCGAAGCCGTGGGACCCCACGGTGGCTCCTGGACCTTGCTGCCAACCAACCAGAACTCATGAGTTTTCATAACGTGGTCAAAGTGCAGAAAGGGGCAGGTCTGGCCAGGACAGACTCTTGGTTCTCCAGTGTAGATAAAAATCGAAAGCAATAGCTTGATCACTTCCCAGAGCTTACCAAAGATGGATTCTGAGCCAGGAGGACATCAAACTCGAGCTCAGCGATAGATTTACTACCTGGAGACAGGTAGTATGAGGCTGAGCCTTTGGGCCTCTCGTCTGTCCATCTGACAGATTTTGAAGAGCTTACTCTCATGCACACGAGCTTATGGATGTCTTGACATTTTATAACCATCCTCTGCTGAGTACCTTTCTTGAGCACCAGTATGTGCCAGGCACTATGAAGAAGGGCTTGACCCTGACCCACATCAGCTACCACATCGAAGTGGTTATTGCAGGAGGTGATTGGTGACTTCTCCAAGGTTGTCTGTCTGATTTCTGATGGAGGAAGAGTAAAGGAAGAAGAAGCCAATTTGTCACGTTATAATGACACAGTCCTAGTATCTAACCACTTCATTAGAGTATTATTTAAAATGTAAATTTAAAATGTGTGAAACAGCCCTCAGTAACTCCAAATGGTTCATTTACAGAAAATAATCACAGGGGGATGGCACCCCATCATCTCTTAGAGAGCACTTCTAGATAATCTCTTATCTGGTTTGTGTATTTGGACAATGGGCTATCATTCCAGTACTAATCTGAGAAAAGCATAATTAGACATGTAAATGTGTTGGAGGAAAAAAAATAGAAATAATGTAATTATTTCTCCAGCCCTCTCTCAAAGCAGTGTAGATAATGGAAACATGACTAGGCCACAAGAAACATTGCTCTTTCTCCTGTGTTAACTCTGTTCCTTATTCATGTCAATAGCATTGGTTCTTGTCACTTTGTTGTAATTAATCTCTTAATGATCTGTCTCTTTCACTTGACTCTGAAAGCAGAGGCCCTATCTGATGCATCTCGTGCCCCTGGTTCGGGTTAGGCAACTTTAAGACCCCTTGCACAAGAATGACAAATGTGTGGCATGCATTCTATTGCTCTACCTTCCCATACCGTGGAAGACATTATGAATCAATCACTGTCCTAAATCTCTCGCTGGTCATGGAATTCTTCAAGGCCGACCTGAGGGTAGCCACTAGCAACTGATCAGAAATGACATGAAAAACGAAACCGTTTCCACACCTCTGTTCTAATGCCTAAATATGCAGCCTTCCTCATGTAGGAAGGGCTCTGCAAACACAAGAACATGAGACAATGTGAGGAAACAGTAGACCCTCCCTAATCACCATCTCCCCTCTGCTGAAGAATGGTCCAGAGAAGGGCTCATCAAAGGAGAGACATAGGTAACTGACCCATGTTAGGTGACCACATCTGGGATTTTTTTTTTTTTAATCTGGAGCTAAGGGTGGAAATCCAAGTTTTCTTTGGGAAGGAAGCCCTGAATTATGAGATTTAAGGGGTCAAAGACTGTGGGGAAACTACTCTGATAAAACAAAGCCATCATGCGGAGGGGCTTGAAAGCATCCCGTCCTATGTGGTCTCTGGCATCCAGTCATCTCTGAGGCTCCAATGGGCCTTTCATCTTTATCTTGGTGTGGGTGCATGTGCCAATGAAATCCCCTTTTTGGTGAAACTTGTTTGAGTTCTAACTAATTTGCATTGTAATTAAAGCCATAGAAAATTGATAAAATGATTTTACTCAGTGTTTCTGGCATTCATACCTCTCTAAAACTGTACTTGTATGACTAACAAAATGTGATACAGCAAAGCTCTGGGCTGCCTCCATAACACCATGTCTGATGGAGGCTTAGAAGAAAATATGACTGATGGCTTTGGGGTTCCTGTGGCAGCTGCTCCCCACCCCAATATTTAATAATGATTCAACCAAGAGGGATTCATTCTTTCTCCGGGTTCTTAAATCAGATTCATCCTTCTCGGATCTAAAGCAAAAACTCATTTTTAGTAAGAAGCATCTTGTAGGGTTCTAGCCCTGACCTCGCCATGGATGTGTACGTGGCTTTGGAGGTGTCCCTTTCCTTCTTTGTGTTTCAGTCAAAGAAGGGAGTGGAGACAGTGGCCTCTAAGGGTCCTTATAGCAGTGAAGTTTCTTGATTGGCTTTGCGTGGAGCAGGACACAGTTGAGGTTCCCGGTTGACCTCTTCCCTCTGACTTGGCACTTCTCTAGGCTGAGGGAGCTGGTCTTTCTCTAATAGCAAGAGGAATTTGCAACCACAGAATGCTTCTCTGCTCAACCTTCCTTGAGCCTTAGCTTCCCCACGGAGACCTGTCACTCTTTTATCTCATGAAGAGGAAATCCATTTCCCTGTTTTGAGTTCTATGGTTCCCACACTGTTTTCACTCACTCTTATCATTAGGCTTAAACCCCTTCTAGAATAACCCAGCTAGAGCATCAGCCCCCATCTCTTAGGGATGCTCAAGTGACTTTTCCTTTCATACAACCTTCACTAAGTCACACGGTGAATAAAGTATGGGCTCCGACCAGGGCCTAGTTAACAAAGTTCTTCCAGAGTCGGGAAGCAAAAAGCCAGGCTTCCACCAAAACTCAGGAGCTGAGAGATCAGGGAGGGTCTTCTCTAGACCCTTTGTACCTTGCATTGGACTTTTGCCTCAATAAAAATGAGAAGACTGAAGGTCAGGCCAATGGAGGAGCTACACCCTCTGAGGTGTGTGCATGTGTGTGTTTCTTTTAAAAGAATGCCTTCCAAAGAAAAAGCTTGCTTGTGTGGGTGGACACTCTTTTAAGAGCCACGAATCAGCCTCTGTCTGCTCTAATGGATGTCTCGTCTGAGACTTCTCAAGTGATTGGCACTTAGTACCCGATGGGTAATCAGGTGGAAAATCTTTTTAATTTGGTAGAGTTAGGGATGTCAGATCTGCTCTCATGATGTGATGGACCAAAATACTCATCATTACAGAAGTGCATGGGGGAAAGAGAAAGATGAGAGAGAGTAGGGAGACCACCCTTCATTCCTTGCACGAAATTCTTCCAGAAGACCTAGTAATATGTTTATGGTTGAGGAAGCCCAGAGTTCATTTTAGAACCCAGGTCTCCTGACTCTTCCAGGGCTTTTTATTCTTGCCCCCATACTTCCTTTATTGAAGACTGCCCTCAGTTGTCTCTTCTGTACCTCCATGTGCTCAGACCCTTTCACGGCCATCATCTGGACCTCTCCAAGCCTTCTTTAGAGTACATGTGTGTCCTAGAGTACATGCACATCAAAATGACTAACTCCACAAACAAGTAATGTTTGGTTTCCAAAAGGATTCTTCACTTTATTTTCCTGAGGACTTCTTTGAAGAACTAGTGCTTCTGTGTTTAAATAGAACTTTGTTTCCAGAAAGTGGGATTGGAGGTCAATGCTGCAAGCAGAGGCTGTGGCCTGAAGAGCCATGTGCAAGACAAAGTGATGAGGTTGTGAAGACTGAATAAGCAGAGGGCACAAAGCAGAGCAAGGACACACGTCTGGAGTAGCAAACAGGGATAGTGGGGAGAGGTCAGAAAAAGCACAGACCCAGAGGATCTGAGGAGAGATCCCCCAAATCCTTCTACTGAGATCCAGAGAGCCACCTTGGACCCAGTTCCTGCTTCCCACAGCCTCCCCTGATTGCCATGGCCCCTAGCGACGATACCCCCATTCCCAAGTCAGCCAAGGGAGACACTGTTCCTTTATCCCCAAGTGCCTAGTTGCATTATTTGTTTGTTTCAGGAATGAAGCCATTGTGTAAAATTCAGCCCATCCAAACCTCCAGCAGCTTATGGCAAGGCAGAAGTCCTCTAGTTTGGCTAAGGATCAGAGAAAGCCACAGTGGATCAGCAGGGACACTCTCTTTGGGGCTGACCCAGTGTGACTCTTCCCCACAGCAGAACGCTGGGTAAAGAATGAGAATGGATGGAGACACATCCCACTAGGACATTAGGAAGAGCAGCTAACTGACAGGAAACCGTGGGCTCAGGGACTGAGATCAGCTGCTTTGACAAATAAGTAAAGTCTTTCTTGGTTATTCCTGCTGCTAGATTTGACCCTTTGTTCTGTCCTAATCCCAGTTAACTATTCTCACACAATTCTAAAAGCTGGGTTCATACGAAGTCTTCTACTGACCCAGGGGAAAAATCATTTCATTCAGACACTTTTAGAGTAGTGCAATACTTTGGTAAATAGATCAGGCAAGCTGAAACCACTTTCTATTCCCAAAAAGTGGAGTCCATAGGAGTACCAAGCAAGTGACCTAGTGAAGAAAAAAAAGAAGCCCATCTATCTTTTTCTCTTCTACTCACACGGAACTCCAGGAGACCCCTGAGATTAACAGGATAATTAATCTCCTTTCGATAACTAATAGAAGTTAGTGGAAGCAGCTCTGATGTATGTAGAAATGTAGAGAGAAAATGTAGGAAATCGCATTTAACACCAAGTGTTGCCCAATACTGCTTATGTTGCCTTGAGCAAATCCTCAACCTTTCAGGGCTTTGGTTTCTCCACCTGTAAAGTGAAATGTGGGACTTGGCCGGTCATTTTCTGACTATGTTTCCTGCAGCCCTAGGGCAGGGTGAAGGAATAGAAGCAGGTGGGGGTCCCTGGCTCTCCACCTGCATTAAATGGGACAGCTCCGGGCTTACCTGTGTTACATAATGAGCTTCTGCCTATTCTTTCCATTAAAGGGTTTTACTGCTTAAAAATAGGTTTAAAAGTAAAATAAAGTTGAAAACCCTGAACTTAGTGGCTTCCGGAGTGAATTCTACGGGAAAAAATATCATTATCAGAAAGAGATTTGTGCACAGACACTACACGGAATAGAAATGCTATCAGTGAAGAACATCAGCGTCAATTCTGAAATCAGATCATTCAATCATTTAATAGACTTCAACACCAGGCTGGCTAGGGCATATTTATATCCCACCTTATTCATCCCCATCCCCAAATATTTGACCAATGCGTAGTCGCTTAAAATAATCCACCTTATAATAATAAACTCTATAATTATAGTTTTGTTTAATATCCACTAATCAATATTTTATATTTGAGGAAAAAAACCCCAAAATTCTCTTTTAAAATGAGTAGCATGAGAACTTGGAATATGCTATTCAAGATGCCTCTTAGCCTATAGATGGCACTTGGTGTGTTAAGTTAGGGCCCCCAGAGGCAGACCCAGGCATGAAGTTTGTGTATAAGTATTTGCTTAAGTAATTTCTCCCTTTAGAAATTGTCGAGAAAGTAGGGGGAGCAGGACAAGAAAGGGAAAAAACAAATACTAGGATACGACTTCAGGTAAAGTCCCAACTTTAGTCTGATCCTTCAGAGGGATGCCTGGGAGTGTGTTCCTACAAGAGTCAAAGGGTCTAGGCCCCACACACTTGTCCCAGTCAGCTAAGGGCTGACCCAAAGGGAATGCAAGTACCCAGGTACCTCCAGCTCTCCGCATTTTGGGGCAAAACAGCTCCGCAGCCTGAGGGTGGGTCTCATGAGAGCGGATCTGGGTGAAGGAGGGCATCTGGATAGAGCAGGGCAGGTGATGTGCATTGCAAACTGCAGGCTATCAAGTGGGTCAGGTTTAGGGGGCCACAATTTAACAACACATTTGGCCCAAGATGCTCCATTGCTGAAAAAGCAGTGCCAACAAATATGAAAAAAAATATGAAAGCCCAAGGAAGCATTTGTGGCAAGTTTGGATGAGTGAATAAGAAAGGAATACCCAAGATGAAAATGTTACTGTACTCGTGCATTAGTAATTTTTTGTCAAGTCAAAGGTCCATTAAATATGGCAGTGTAATTCCAAAAGAACATTTTCTATTCCATTGGCATTAAATTTCTTTTTGACATCTTGGAGGGCAGCTTCATGGAATAACTTCTCATTTCACTGCCACTTTCCACTTCAAGTGCTCAGCTGTTACGCCAGCCAGCCCACTCCATCAATCTCAATCCTTTCCCTTCAAGGCACTTTTATATTTCTACATTTCTGATGATTATGCATATCCTTTTTGTCTCTGATACTGAATCATAAACTCCCTGAGGGTAAAGACCATGTTAATTACCAATACATTCCAGTGCCTACAATAAAGGTTTTCATAAACTCTGAGCAGGTAATAAAGGTTTGCAAGTTGACTTAAACTATCTATAGTCCAACGCTTTACTCTGATAGTTCCATGCAAGCAAAAGTGTTCCTGGCCCTCCATTCTATTGGATTCCTTAGGTTAATCAACCAAGGATTCCCTTAGGTGATTAATCCTAATTCCTTAGGTAATTAATCAACCAAGTATTTATTGAGCACCTAGTCTGTACCCATCTTGACATTAGGAAGATTACAAAGTGGTATAAAACACAGTTGAAGCAGCCTGGGAACTTAAACTGTTTGGTAGAAACAGTGTTTTACCCATATGAATCAAGAAAAAGGATAATATAACAATATAACCAAGTGCTACATTATCAAATGCTATAAAAATTCAAATGGTAGTAAATATATCAAAAGTTAATTGTAAAGTACAGACCGTAAAAGCGAAAGAAGCTGGAACAGATTTTATCACCATGATCAGTTGGTAGTGGTTGCCTAGAGAATCAACTCAAGAAGTCTTAGCCCAATTCTGAGCTGTGTCAGGGTCTAAACTGATAATGTCTGCCAGGGCAAGAAATGATGAGTGGCTACATAGTGCAGCAAATTTTCCATCCCTGCCAACAATGTTCACTTACTTCATGGTCAAAAATAACTTAATAGAAGAGAGCTTTGGAACCCAGCTACCAAAGGTAAATCCAATGCCAATTTCATTTTAAAAATTACATTTCCTAGGAACAAGCTGGTTCTTCCCAGAATACAACATTCACTTTACTCATGAAGACCAGTCCCAGTGCCTACTTCTTTCCCTTTCCAAACAAATTTGCCCAATCAGATCATCTCCTGGAGGGGAGGACAAATACATCTAAATCTACCCTGGACAGAGAACTTGCAGAAAAGTAAGAAAGGAGAGGGGAAGCTAGTCTGAGTTCAATGTCAGTGGAGAAATGCAGGCAGAGGAATACTCCATCATTCACCAGGGATACCCCTATGCTATTTGCATATCACTTGGTAAAGAATGTGTAGGAAATTAATCATGTTATTCCCAGGCTTGATTATCTCCAGCTTGGGTGGACCCTTGGAAGATCAGGTAAGAAGAGTAAAGTCTAAGAAAAAGAACATTGAATTTGCCAACTCAGAAGAATTGGGGTCTAGTACCAGATCTAGCACTTCCTTGTATGAAACCTTGAGCACCACTTATATCTCAGCTTTCTCATCTGAAAAATGAAACCAGTATTTTTGGTTTCTATAGAGAATACTTATTGTTTGAGGCTAACTTCTTCTGCCCCCCGTTTTTGGTAAATGTGCCCTGAATATATTTTGAGTCCCCATCCTACCTTATTTTTAGGCATATAAATTGTGGGAGACTGACCCCCCCATTTTAGAACCTAGGAAGACCAATGAATAGGTTAGACCCATCTTTCTAGTGACTGATTAAAAGGTGGGTACAAAAAGAGGTGTGTTGGTTAATGTGTAACAACTGGCTCTGTGAGTAATTGAGGTGTTGATTTGTGGCTATTGCCAATTTCCGTGGGGTAAATTCCCACCATGGCAGACTTTGAGCTACCAACATGATGTCCCTGAACTTGGTACTGGGAAAAGATTTACACCATGTGTGCTGGCCCTAGCACACCAATGATGCAATCCAATAGAAATAAAGCTCAAGCTGGGTAAGCAAGTGTATAAAGTCTTCTCCACTTGGCATGGTTCCATGAGGGTCTAAAGTTTGGGGCTAGTAGAACTATTTACTACAAAGAGAGGCACTTGGAGATCTGGAGCCTCACCAGAGGAAGTATGACAAATCCAGATCATGTCACCTGACTCTTGGATCATTTCATGTATAAAGCCATTTCTATCTACGAATTCACATTTTTGCCTAAGCTATGTTGCATCAGATTTTATGTCAATTACAACCAAATGAAAACCAACTGTATCCTACATTTGTCATAGAATTGTTATAAGAGTAAAGACTTGCTCCAAAAAATTAATAGAAGTCTTTGGAGAAACTGAATGAACAAGGGAGAATTTCAACAAAGAGAGAAAATATTTAAAAAGTACCAAACAGAAATTACAGAGCTTAAGAACACAATAATTGAACTGAAAAACTCAATAGAGGGGTTTAACAACAAACTACATCGAAGAGAAAAAGGATCAGCTTTCAAATATTTTCACTCAAAAAAAAAATGACTTTTTTTATGATATTTTATTTTTTTAAAAGTTTATTTATTTAAGTAATCTCTACACCCAACATGGGCTTGATCTCAGGACTCCAAGATCAAGACTCACATGTTCCACCAACTGAGCCAGCTGGGTGCCCCTATGACATTTTAATACAAATAAGTGGTTAGGAAAAAGATGTTATTGAAAAAAAATTATGGCAAAAATTCTATCCCTTAATTCATTCCATGTTCATTCTAAGAGTTAGCAAATTGTTGTATTTAACTTTTTCTAAAGGTAAGATAAGATACATTATTTTTTCCATTTTTTAAGATACAGGCCCAGCAAACTCAAAGACAAGGCAGTGGAATTCATCCAAAAATCAGAGGAGCAAAAGGGGAAAAAAAAAAGAATGAAAATAAGTGAAGATAGCTTAAAGGATTGATCAGACACCATCAGATGGGCCAAAGTACTCACTATAGGAGTCCCAGAAGGAGATGAGAGAAAGAAGGGTACAGAAGGCTTATTCAGAGAAATAATGACTAAAAACTTCCCTAACCTGGGAAAAGAAACAGACATCCAGATCCAGGAAGGCCATAAATCAACAAATAAATTGAATCCAAAGACAGCCACACTGAGACAAATTATTTAAAAATTGTCTGAAGTTGAAGACGGGGAAAGAATCTTAAAAGCAGCAAAAGAAAAGCAATGTGTTATGTTGTACAGGGGAACACCCATAAGACTATCAGCAAATTTTCTCAACAGAAACCTTGCAGGCTATGGGGAAGTGGGTTGCTATATTCAAAAATGCTGAAAGAAAAATCTATCAACCAAGAATACTCTATCCAGCTAAATCATCCTTCAGAACTAAAGGAGAGATGAAGAGACAAACAAAGGCTGAAAAATTTCATTGACAATAAGTTGGCCTTATAAGAAATATTAAGGGAGTTCTTTCTTTAACCTGAAACAAAATGATGCTAATTAATAACAGGAAAAGATGAAAGCATAAAACCCACTAATAATGGTAAATATATAGTTAAATTCAGACACATAATGTAATGGTGCTGAGTAAATCACTTCTAACTCTAGTATGAAGATTAAAAGACAAAGCATTAAAAGTAACTATAACTATAATAATTTGTTAATGAATACACAAGGTAGAAAGATGCAAATTGTGACATTAAAAACATGAAATATGGGAAGGGAGTATAAAAATACAGAGCTTTTGTATGCATTCAAAGTTTAGTTGTTATGAGCTTTAAAAGAACTTTATAAATATGTTTTCTGTGAGCCTCGTAGTAGCCACAAAGCAAAAGCCTATAATAGATATACAAAAGATAAAGGAATACATAAAGAGAAAATAATTAAATCATACCACTACAGAAAATCATCACACCACAAAGAGAGAGAGAGAAATAGAGGAAGAGAGGGATCACAAAACAACCAGAAAACAATTAACAAAATGGCAAGAGTAAATCCATGCCTATCCATAGTTACTTTAAATGAAAATGGACTAAATCTCCAATCAAAAGACATACAGTGGCTGAATGGATTTAAGAAAACAACAATATGCTGCCTACAAGAGACTCACTGCACTCTAAAGAAGCACATAGACTGAAAGTGAAGAGATGGAAACAGAAATTCCATGAACATGGAAACCAAAGAAACAGTGGTAACTATGCTTATATCAGAGAAAATAGACTTTAACTTAAAGACTGTAACAAGAGACAAAGAAAGTCATTATGTAATGATAAAGGGGTCAATTCATCCAGAGAATATAACATTTGTGAATATTTATGTGCCCAAGGAGCACCTAAATACATAAAGCAAATATTAACAGATCTAAAGGGAGAAATTGACAGCAATACAATAACAGCAGAGTTTAACATTCCACTTTCAACAGTGCATAGATTACCCAGAGAGAAAATCAATATGAAAACATCAGACTTAAACTATAGTTAGACCAGCTGGATCTAACAGCCACAGACAGAACATTCCATCCAATAGCAGCAGAATACAATTCTTCTCAAACACAAATGGAGTTTGTCTTCTTAAAGACAGATCATATGTTAGGCCAAAAAACAAGTCTTAATAAATTTAATAATTGAAATTATATCAAGCATCTTTTCTGACCACGATGATATGAAACAAAATATCAATTATGAGAACAAAACTACAAAATTCATACATATCTGGAAACTAAACAACATGTTCCTGAACAACCAATGGGTTAAAGAAGGAATCAAAATAGAACTTAAAAAAAAAAAATCTTGAAACAAATGAGAATGAAAACACAACATACCCGCACTTATGGGATGCAGCAAATGCAGTTCTAAGAGGGAAGTTTATAGCAATAAAAGCCTACATTAAGAAAAACAAAAAATCTCAAATAAACAACTTAACTTTATACCTCAAAACTAGAAAAAGGAGAATAAACTAAGCACACAATTAGCAGAGGGAAGACATAACAAGGATCAGGGGCACCTGGGTGGCTCAGTCAGTTAAGTGGCCAACTCTTGATTTCAGCCCAGATCATGATCTCAGCGTCCTGGGATCAGTCCTGCATCAGCTCCATGCTGAGTGGGGAGTCTGCTTGAGGATTCTCTCCCTCTCCCTCCGCCCCTCCCCCAGCTTGTGTGCTCTCCCAATCTCTCTCTCTCTTTCAAAATAAATAAGTAAATCTTTTTTAAAAAAGAAAAGAAATAACAAAGATCAGGATGGAAATAAATGAAGTAGAGACTATAAAGACAATAGAAAATATCAATGAAATTAAGAGCTAGTTTTTTTTTTAAGATAAACAAAATAGACAAATCTTTAGTTAGACTTACCAAGAAAAAAAGAGAGAGGACTCAGATAAAATTGTAAATAAAAATGGACACATTCCAGTTGATATGACAGAAACACAAAGGATTGTAAGAGATTACTATGAACAATTATATGCCAACAAATTGGACAATCTAGAAGAAATGCATAAATTCCTAGAAATATACAATCCACCAAGATGAATCATAAAGAAATATAAAATCTGAATGGACCAATTACTAGTCTGGAGATTGAATCAGTAATAAAAAAACCTCCCAACAAAGAAAATTCCAGGACCAGATGGCTTCACCAGTGAATTCTACTAAACATTTAAAGAGGAACTAATGCCAATCCATCTCAAACTCTTTCAAAAAATAGAAAAGGAGGAAAGACTTCTAGATTCATTTTATGAGGCCAGCATTACCCTAATACCAAAGCCAGATAAGGACATTACAAAAAAAAAAGAAAATTACAGGCCAATACCCTTGATGAATGTAGATGTAAAAATCCTCAACAAAATATTAGCAAACCAAATTCAACAATACATTAAAATGTATTGTTTAAAATATCAAGTGGGATTCATTCCAGGGGTACAAGGATAGTTCGACATCTGCAAATCAATCAATGTGATACATTATATTAACAAAATGAAGGATAAAAATCATATAATCATCTCAGATGCAGAAGAAGCATTTGACAAAATTCAACATTCTTTCATGACAAAAACACAACAAACTGGGTATGAAACAACATAATAAAGGCCATGTATGAGAAGCCCACAATTAACATCATAGTCAGGGAAGAAAAAGGAAATATAGGGCATTCAAATCAGAATGGAAGAAGCAAAATAGTTTTTATTTGCAGGTGACATGATATTATATATAGAAAACCTTAAAGACTCCACCAAAACACTGTTAGAACTGATAAACAATTTCAGTAAGGTTTCAGGATACAAAATCAATATACAAAAATTAGTTGCATTTCTATGTACCATGAACAAACTATCAGAAATAGAAATTAATAAAACAATTCCATTTATAATTGCATCAAAAAAAATTAAAACACTTAGGAATAAATTTTACCAAGGAGATGAAAGATCTATACACTGGAACTATAAGGCATTAATGAAAGAAATTGAAGAAGACACAAATAAATGAAAAGATGTTCCATGTTCATGGATTGGACAAACTTGTGTTGTTAAAATGTCCCAAAGTGATCTACAGATTCAATGCAATACTTGTCAAAATGCAAATGACATTTTTTCACAGAAATAGAAAAAAAAAATCTTAAAACCTGTATGAAACCACGAAAGACCCTGAATAGCCAAAGCAATCTTGAGAAAAAGCTCAAGGCAACATAGTTTCTGATTTCAAACCATATTAAAAGGTATAGTAATAAAAATAGTATGGTATTGGCATACAAAAAGAAACATAGATAAATGGAACAGAATAGAAAATCCAGAAATAAACCCACATATATATGGTCAATTAATTTACAACAAAAAAGCCAAGAATACACAATGGGAAAAAGTTTCTTCAATCAAGCAAAGGAATGAAACTGGACCTCTATCTTACAACACACACAAAAATCAACTCCAAATGTATTAGACAGGAAGGTAAGACTTGAAACCTAAAACTCTCAGAAGAAAAACATAGGGGATGGTTCTTTGACATTGATCTCGGCAATGACTTTTTTTTGGATTTGACAAAAACAAATGCAAAACAAAAGCAAAAATCAGCAAATGGAGCTACATCAAACAAAAAAGTTTCTGTACAGCAGGGGCGCCTGGGTGGCTCAGTTGTTAAGTATCTGCCTTCAGCTCAGGTCATGGTCCCAGGGTCCTGGGATCGAGCCCCCCATAGGGCTCCCTGCTCCGCTGGAAGCCTGCTTCTCCCTCTCCCACTCTCCCTGCCTGTGTTCCCTCTCTCACTGTGCCTCTCTCTGTCAAATAAATAAATAAAATCTTAAAAAAAAAAAAAAAAGCTTCTGTACAGCAAAGTAAACCATTAACCAAACGAAAAGACAACCTATGGATGGTAGAAAATATTTGCAAATCACATACCTGATGAGGGATTAATATCCCAAACATACAAGGAACTTCTACAACTCAATAGCAAAACAATCAAGAAATGGGCAAAGGGACTGAATAGACATTTCAAAGAAGACATACAAATGGCCAACAGATACATGGAAAGGGATTCCACATCACTAATCCTCAGGAAAATGCAAATCAAACCACAATAAATTGTCACCTTACACCTGTTAAAAGTTCCATTATCAAAAAGACAAGTGATAACAAATGCTGGCAAGGATGTGGAGAAAAGAGAACCCTTGTACACTGTTGGGGTTGTAAATTGGTACAGCCCTTATGGAAAACACTACAGAGGTTCCTCAGGAAACTAAAAATAAAACTACTATATGACTCAGGAATCCCACTTCTGGGTGTATAGCCAAAGGAAACAAAACTATTATCTTGAAGAGATATCTGTCCTCTCATGTTTATTGCAGTATTATTCACAATAGCCAAGGTAGAGACACAACTTCAGTGTCCATAAATGAATATATCAAGGGATTGTGAGATATATGTATTTCATATATAATGAAATGTTATTCAACACCAAAAAATAGAAGGAAATCCTGTCATTTGTGACAACATGGATGAATCTGGAAGGCATTATGCTAAGTGAAATAAACCAGACAGACAAAGATAAATGTAGCATGGTATCACTTATAAATGGAATCTAAAAAAGAAAAAAAAAAGTTGTACTTACAGAAATAGTAAAAAAGTGGTTGCAAGGAGCTGGGCAGGAGGGGAATAGGGAGAGGTTTGGAAAAAGGGTACAACATTTCATTTATAAAATGAATAAGATTTGAAGATCTAATGTATAATATGGTGACTATAGTTGATACAGCTGTTGTGTATAATTGAAATTTACTAAGAGTAGCGTTTAAATGTTCTCACCAATACATAAAAGGTAAGTACATATGTGAAGGTGACAGATGTGTTAACTTAATGGGGCGGGGGTTTCTTTCACAACATATAGGTATATCAAATCATCACATTGTACACTTTAAATATTTTACATTTTGTCAATAGTGCCTCAATAAAGCTTGAAAAAATGTGAAAAAATATAAAGAAGTGGTAAAATGATCACCTGGATGTTGAGAATTTAGGAAACTTGTCTTGAAGAATAGTAGGGAGTTAGATGAACAGCAATAAATCCTATTCCCTTTCCACGTCTACCTTTGGGTGACATTGTAGCAGCCTTCTTCACTGACTCCTGGAGGAGTCTGTGAATACAACTGTTTCTCCTTACACTCACATATCACTAGTCCAAAAACACTTTAACTTTTCTATCAGTTGAAGTTAGGGTCTCTTGTAAACAACACGATCTTCACCAATACATGAAGGCTTAGACTTATGGGTCTCCAAGTCCTATTTTTCCACAAGAGATTCCTATCTTCCAAAGAGATTATCTATCAATTTGGGGGCCATATTGATTATCTACTGCCACAATAATGCTGTGTAATTAAAAACCGTAAAACCTCCGTAGCACACAATAATAAGCTTTTACTGAGCCAACAAGTCTGCAGGGTTGAATTGATCTGGACCAAGCTCAGCTGATCTTGGGTGGGCTCGCTCACATGTCGCTTAGATGGGTCACAGGGTGACTACCTGTGACCCATCTAAGAAAGATCTCAGCTGAGATGAGAGAATTGACTGCTCTATTCCAAGTGTCTGTCATCACCCATCATGAACACGTATGTTCATGTGGCCACAGTGGAGGGCAAGAGGTAACAAGTCTAATCATACAAAGTGGGATTCAAGCCTCAGTGTGCATCATGTTTGCTAACATCCCATTGGCCAATGCAAGTCACATGGCAGATTCCAGACTCAGAGCGAGAGAGCATGACAAAGATACCTGGCAAATGGGATGGAAAACTGGGCCCCTTAATGCAACCCATCTACCATGAGGGATATAACAACTCATAATTAACAAGGCAGGGAAAGGACCAATGGGTACGGTCCTGTGATCCATTAGACACCCTTTCCTAAAGCTTTATACAAGCCTTGAACACTGATAGGAGGAGGGGTTATATTATTTTTTCAAGTGAGCTAGCTGAGCAGCCAGCATTTTCCCAAGGCTGCCCTGCTCTATTCAGAATAAAGACGCGGGCAATAGGCCATGCTTGGATGCCTCAGACCATCTGCCAACAAAAACAGAAAAAAAAATTAATTATGAATGGTGTCTTCCCATGCTAATCATTTATTGTAAAGGATTTCTCCAGCTTGTTTATAATAGCTGTTGCCTAAGGGTGCATGCTGTATAAATTGTCTGATTACAGGATACAGAGCGCTTCTTAATAGGCCTCAGCTGATTAGGAGAAGGGAAAGAAATTAAAGAGGCCATTTCCCTTTAGGTATGCAAATACCTCCCAGAACAAAAGATAAAGATATGATAGACCATGATGAAACACACCCTCTTTTCTTTTTTACCTTAAATTATGTACCAGGCAAGGAGCAAGCTTCATTGCATGTGTCAGCGGAGATGTGAATGGTCTAGTAATTGAAATAATACCAAAGCCAGAAATGCATGTTAGATGTCAAGCTAAACTAGCTCCCTGGGCAGCCCTGCAGCAAAGGGTAGTGTGCTGCTTGGATCTTTGGGTAAAATGGTCACTTCTTACTTTGGGGTGATTTGACTTCGCCTTGTGGAGCTAAATTTGTTTGTACCACTTCGGTCTTCTCATTTCTGAAGCCAGAATTTACATGTCAACTGGCAGGGAGGGCGGTTGGAAAGGCGGACTAAATGTGCTTGAAGAACAGTGAAAAACATAGATGTGCACAGACCCACCGTTCCTTATTCTCAGGCACACACAATTTCACAGACATACACCACACACACACAGACACACACACCCCACAGACAAGGACATGGACACACACATACACACACACACGCAGGACCTTCTGCTTCTACAAATATTTTCCTCTTAACGATGTTCCTTAGTGCTTTGAAGGGATATATCCAACATGGTATTTCCTTGTGATTTCACTTTCTTGGGGGGGAGCAGAGATCTCACAGGTCTCTCTTCTCAACCAACTTCCAAGCACTAAAATGCAGAGGTGCAGATGTTAAGAGTGGCTCCCAAGTGAGGATCCTAGCTGTTTGGAAGTAAATGCCCCAAACCCCAGATTTCAGGCACTTCCAAGCACCAATTACAGTCCCTGATGGATGAAGAGAGATCACTCGTGGAGCTTGCCTGGGCAGATCTTGCCTGCTTCAGAGTTCAGTAAATCTCACGTGCATCTTGTCAATGCTTCATTAGAGCTGAATTAGTTTTCTATTGCTGTATAACAAATTACTCCAAAATGTAGTGACTTAAGACAGCACCATTTATTATCTCACAGTGAATCAGGAACCTGGGTGCAGTGTAGCTGAGTCCTTGGTCCCAGGGTCTCACGAGGCTGCAAGCAAGGTGTCAGGCAGGGCTGAGATCTCATCTGAAGGCTTGACAGGAGAAGGATCCACATCCAAGCTCACTCATGTCGTTGTCAGCAGAAATCAGTTCCTGTAGGCTGTTGACCAAAGGAATCAGTTCCTGTAGGCTGTTCCTTTATCTGGGCAAGCTGACAGAAAGAGCCGGGGGGAATGCCAGGAAGATGGAAGTGACAATCTTTTATAACCTAATCTCAGAAGTGGTATCACATCACATTTGCTGTGTTCTATGAATCAGAAACAAGTCGTCAAGACCAAGCCCACCCCAAGGGGAGGAAATTACACAAGACAGGGGTCATTGGGAGTCATGTTAGGAGGCTACCTCCCACAAGACCCGCTTGGCATCATTTACCATAGATAATCCTGTCAGGAAACTTCCGCCAAGTCCCCTCTTGCTGCTTGGATCAACCCCTAAAGCTGGCTCAGGCTGTCTGCCTTTGTAATTGTGGTTCCCTCCACACACTCTCTAAGTGATTCATTATTTTCTTATCATTTGAATATCAATAAAGATGTCACCCTCTCAAAAAAAGTTTTTTTCAACCCCTATCTAAGCTAGTTATTTATTTCTAATCATTTACTTGTTATCTCATTAACCCGTTTTGTTTTTTCCATAGCCTTCATGAAAAAAACTAGCTAATTATTCACTCCTTTATAATTGTCACTTCCTGCTCTGGACTCTAAGCACTGAAAGGAAAGAAAGACCTGGTCAGTCTTGTTCAGCATTATATTGGTACCTAGAACGGTGCACATACTAGGTGCATTATAAATATTTGATGACTTAATGAATAAATGAATGAGTCCAATGTCATGTGACTCAAGAAAACTCAGCTTCCAAGTTCTCCTGTATTTATCCCTACCACTATACAAATATTCTATGAGTTTAAGTAGACTTATGAAAGTCACTACAAAACTGAACCATTTAGAAACATGTTTTTGGTTGATAGTACCCAGTCACAACTGAGGGGAAAATGTTTGTTTTTTTAAAATTACATAAATTTTTAAAATTAGTTCTAAAGTTACTTCAAAAGCAAATTATATTTGCTTTGTTTTTTCACAGAAGAGAGACATTATTTATTTATTTATCTATTTATCTAAAATTTTGTTAGTTAACATACAGTGCAATATTGGTTTCTAGAGTAGAATTCAGTGATTCATCACTTACTTACAACACCCAGGGCTCATCACAACAAGTGGCCCCTTTAATACCCATCACCCATTAGCCCAACCCCCACCCCTTCCCTCCATTAACCCTCAGTTTGTTCTCTATCATTAAGAGTCACAATGGCTTGTTTCTCTCTCTCCTTTTTTACTTTCCCTCCTTCCCATATGTTCATCTGTTTTCTTTCTTAAATTCCACATATGAGTGAGATCATATGGTATTTGTCTTTCTCTGACTGACTTATTTCACTTAGCATACTACACTCTACCTCTATCCATGTCATTGCAAATGGCAAGATTTCATTTTTTGATGGCTGAGTAATATTCCATTGGATATGTATACCACATCTTCTTTATCCATTCATTAGTCGATGGACTTTTGGGCTCTCTCCATAGTTTGGCTATTGTGGATACTGCTGCTACAAACATCGAGGTGCATGTACCCCTTTGAATCTGTATTTTTGTGTCCTTGGGGTAAATACCTAGTAGTGTAATTGCTGGATCGTAGGGTAGTTCTATTTTTAACTTTCTGAGGAACCCAAACTGTTCTCCAGAATGACTGCACCAGTTTGCATTCCCACCAACTGTGCAAGAGGGTTCCCCTTTCTCTGCATCCTCACCAACACCTATTATTTCCTGGGTTGTTAATTTTAACCATCCTGACAGGTGCAAGGTGGTATCTCATCACGGTTTTGATTTATATTTCACTGATGAGGAGTGATGCTGAGCATCTTTCTATGTGTCCATTAGCCATCTGGATGTCTTCTTTGGAAAAGTGTCCATTCATGTCTTCTGCCCATTTCTTAACTGGATTATTTGTTTTTTGGGTGTTGACTTTGGTAAGTTCTTTATAGATTTTGGATACTAACCCTTTTTCAGATATGTTGTTTACAAACATCTTCTCCCATTCCGTAGGCTGCCTTTTAGTTTTGTTGATTGTTTCCTTCGCTGTGCAGAAGCTTTTTATCTTGATGAAGTCCCAATGGTTCATTTAAAAGCAAATTATATTTGTATACCAATGTTCATAGCAACATGATTCATAATAGCCAAAAAAGTGGCAACAGTCCAAATGACCATCAACTGATAAAGGGATAAATAAAATGTGGTATATCCATAGAACAGAATATCTGCTGGCAACAAAAAGGAATAAAATACCAAGACATGCTACAATATGAATGAATATGCTAAGTCAAAAAAGCCAGTCACAAAGAATCATATACTACGTGATTCCACTTATGTGAAATATCCAGAATAGGCAAATCTACAGAATCAGAAAGTATATTAGTAGCTGCCTAGGGCTGGATGGGATGAAGGTTTTGGTAGGGAATGACAGCTAAGGCTTTCTTTTTAGGGTGATGAAAATGTTCTCAAATTGATTGTGTTGAAGGTTGTACAACTCTGTGAACATACTCAAAGCCATTGAATTGTACATTTTAAATGAGTGACTTGCACGGTATGTGAATTACATCTCAATAAAGCTGTTAGAAACCAAACAAACAAACAAAAATGTGACCCTGAACTGACTCAGAGAGTTTGCTAAGCTAGGAATGAAGTAGAGATATAGGTTTTTCCCTAAGTTACATTATTTAACTTTGAGTTTTAAAAAAACTAATTAGTCATGCACTCTTCTTATGGGAAAAGTAAGTTTCATATACCTTATTTATTTATTTATTTTTGCTTTGAGTTGCTTCAGAGGTAATGAAATTATAGTTGAAGATATATTTCATTATCTTTAAAAGCTGAATAAAACTGTTCTTTATTCTTGGATAATGAGCCCTTCCTGCCAATTTGGAAAGGACTAAGGTCAATGCTTGTTGGTACCCAAAACATATGTGAATATTAAACATACTTCCAGCCAACACCAACTGTCTAAACTAGGACTTGTATCTGTTCCCTCTCTGCATTAATTTAATATATCCACAGCAGACCCAAAGAATCTCTCTAAGGCCTCTTTCTCGATCTCTTGCTGCTAAAACTGAGCTTATTTTCTTATGTTGAAGTTCTGAGAAGCACAAGTGGGAGACAGAGAGGGAGGTCTGGCTGTATCAGTTAGAGCCATCTTTCGAGATGAACGGACCCCCTCTCTGCGCCCCCCCCCCGGCAGGTGCTGTTGATGCCCCACAGGATTTTCTGGTCCCATACCATTTCCTTGCACACCAGCCCGACTTTCAACTAGAACACCTGCCTTCTCTCCTTGAGGGCTTTCTCTAGCTGCCAGAGCCACTTCCTGTTTTTGCCACAGGCCACGAGTGCAGGGGCCACACAATGTGGGAGCAGCCCTCAGCCAATGCGTCCATGAGGAGTGGCTCTGCGGTACAACCAGCACCCTCTCAGCTCCCCGAGGGGATAAAGCTCCAGTTGCCCTCCCAGGTAGTCTACTTCGTACCACGTCTTCAATTGGCTTCTTTTCTTTCCCTGTCTTACTTCCCGTGATGGTTGACTTTATGCGCCAACTTGGCTGGGCCACAGATGTTTGGCCAAACATCATTCTGGATGTTTCCATGAGAAATGTGTTTGGACGAGATTTACGTTTAAGTCAGTGGGCTTTGAGTAAAGCGAATTGCCCTCCATAATGTGGGCAGGTCGCATCTAGTCAGTAGAAGGCCTGAATAGAACAGAAGGCTGGGGGCCTCCTCTGAGCAAGAAGGAATCTCCAGCGGACTGCGGTTGGACTTAAGCTGCAACATCAGCCCTTCTCCCCAGCAGAAGGCCTTTGCATCTTCTGGAGTCTCCCCAAATCTTTCCTGAGTCTAGCCTATGGTCTCCCCCATCAGACTGGGCACTGGCCAAACTTCTACAACTATGGGAGCTAATTCCTTAAGATAAATCTCTTCCTCTGTATATTCACATATCCTACTGGTTCTGTTTCTCGGGGAGCCTGACTAGTAGACTTCCCCACTGAAATTTCTTAGAATAACCTCTCGAACAAATTACTTGCACTTGAATCCTGGTCTCAGGAGCCTATTTCCGGGGTAACCTACATAAGACAGATCCTGAGCACCGCAGTGAGAAGAGACGTGTGATCCTGGGTAGGAGGCACCTTATGTGCTAAATTGAGCAAGTTAAGAATTGGACATTTACTATGTATTGTCACACATGGCTCTGTCTTATGGACAGTATATCCACCAATCCTCCCTATAACTGTGCACTCTGGCACTCCTGCCGGCCCCTTTTTACAGACAAGAAAAGCGATCCAAAGGTTAATATGGGGATTAAACCCCCAAATAGCTGACTGCAGCATTTGCATCCTAAATTGCTCTTCTCTAGTGCCGGACACTTACGTATCAAGCCAAGAAAATAGAAAATGATTTCCACACTGCGGCACCACACATTCCTGCTGGAGACAACGCTCTGACAGGACAGCAAGGTGTAACCGGACAGGAAGCTTGACTCCACACCCTCCTAGGCTCTTCCAACAGATCTGCTGCTGGGGGCAAAAATTCCTGTTTCAAAGAAAAGTGTGCCTTTGAAGAAATAAAAAGAGAGGGAGGGAGAGAAAAGAGGCAGGGAGGGGGGAGGCTGAAAGTACGAAAAAGGACTTCAGGAGTCTTGGAAAGCAAACGGCTTTTGCAAAGCAACGTTTTGATGAGTTAAGTGCAAATGAATTAGGAATAATGAGAAACACATGGGCTAAATTTTCCTTAAAATATACGAGTTTAAAAATGAAGAGGAAAAAGTGCTTGGGGAAAAATGTGTTTTAAGTTTTAGCCAAACTGAAAACATTCACAAAATGGATCAAGATATGTGTTGAGCCCACAAAATGACTAGGTTGGTCCATCCTGGGCAGATGGAGTGATAGAGAGACAGATGAACAGTGGAGGGATACATGCTGGGCTAGCCCAGGACAGAGCTTTGCAGGAGAGCTGATCTGGGCTCCCTGAGAGCTTCTAGTTGGGAATTTAGAGCAATATTGCTTTTCTTTCATTTATTTCTCCAAGCAACACAAGGTACTGCACTCTGAGTGCAATCCTAATGAATAAATAATACAGTCATTTGAAAAGCTGTTTGTTGAGAACACAAAATATATTTGGTGTGTTTTTTGTTTTTTGGGTTTTTTTTTTTTTTTTTAGTCCTTCCAAATCTGTATGAGCAAGAAACAAGGAAGATACACAGGGATTCCAGAGGCCGGCAGAATGCACAAGCCAGAAGGACTTAACTCAGCTGTTTCCAGCTTCTGGGTGGTAAGAAGGACATGTGTCAACAAGGAAGGACCACAGAGGCCAAAACTCCCTGTTGCCAGCAGAGCAGTAATCCAGCCAGAGGGTTCCCTGGAAGGCAGAGCAGGACTTTCTGTGAAGAGCTCACCCGGGGCACTAATTCTCTTCATAAGCACCAGGGTCCACGGTACCTCCCCATCTTATCAATTGGAGGCAGTGATGCTTTCCACTGAGTCCTATTCACACTCTCAGAAACAAAGACCAGAGTTCCATTTTTATTTTTGACCAACATAATTTCTAGGTAACAGAAAAATGGAAATACTGGGAAATATTTACTTATTAAACAACAACGACGGGGCGCCTGGGTGGCTCAGTCGTTAAGTGTCTGCCTTCGGCTCAGGTCATGATCCCAGGGTCCTGGGATCGAGCCCCGCATCGGGCTCCCTGCTCGGCCGGGAGCCTGCTTCTCCCTCTCCAACTCTCTCTGCTTGTGTTCCCTCTCTGTCAAAAATAAATAAAATCTTTAAAAAAAAAAAAACAAACAACGACAACACTGTGGTCTAGTACTGGCTTCCAAAGAGCTTTATAAGGTCCCGAACTATCACTGATGATACCGGGTCTGGATGAACACGTAAACACACACAATGGGTCTTGAATTTGTTTTCATGAGTATGAGCCTGGGAAACCCACTACTCTAGGAAAACAAAAAAAGTCAAAAAAAAGTCCGCCCTTCCTCACGGTGGCCCACAGGGAGACCAGGTAACTCCATGGCCACTGTTGACTCCACTCTGTTTCCACAATGGGCCACAAGGAAGCCAAGAATCCAGATGTAGGAATAGACACCACTTTGGAGGAATATAGAGAATACTGGGTTTTCCAGTTTTGGAGATGAGCCAGGGCTGGAAACAGAATAAAAGAAGAGCAAGCTCCTAAAAGGAGACCCCATGGCCCCGCCCTGAGCAACATGGAGGGATGTCTTTGACTTTTTTGGCTGACTACTGTCCTTCGCCAAGACTAACAAACTTACTGTTGTGAGTGGAGGGCCTTATGGGGTTCAAAGAATATGGTTTTGGGGCTTTGGGGTCCAACTTGTCTCAGTCCCCTTTAACGCCTAGAATGTTCTTAGAAAATAAAACCCCTGATTGTCGCTGAAAACACGGAAGAAGAAAAATGGCTTTGCCTCCACATTCTCTCTGTGTTCAAGATAATCAAAGAAAATCAATGCAAACCTAAGGACTTGGGGGAGGAAATGGGAGAAGGAATTGTTCTACGAAAAGGAAAAGAAAAATGGTCTTTTTTGAGGCTTCTTTTGAAAGAAAAGAGCCCCCATTTTAGAGGCAAACAGCTCATTCTATCACTTACCAGGTGAACAAACAACTTAACTTTTCTGAGCCTCAATTTTCTCTCCTATAAAATGGGGGCAGATTTGCAGGGCATTGTAAGGATTAGAAGTGATACAGGTGACACATCTGCTCATAGTAGATAATTGGTACCTTCAAGCCACTTGCTATCATCTCGACTAGTTGGGGAACATGAAATTGACATGCAACTACACAGAAGCAAGGAGTTTCAGTTCCCATCTGTCTGCGGAGCAGGATAAGTGGAGGGAAATCTTTGAATGTTCTTGGAGTCTCAGCAGAGCCGTGTAGGCTTCCTGCACAGCAACAGTTCTGTGGAGGTGGAGTGACATTTCTGAAAAGCTTTGATTGACACCTTCAGCCATAAAAGTAAAATAAAATAAAGTAACTTCTGTCTTATTAAGAAATACAGAGAACCCTCCTCTAGATCACCCACCTGAAACACAAAAAGGATCAGGCTTTGCCAGAAATGAAAATTAGTCTCAAGATGCATTTCAGGAGAGCCCCTTGGTCCTTCCTTACAGGAATGACATTGCCACAGCTGACCAAGAAGGCATGAGGCATGCAGTGCTTCCCTCAGAAAAGCAATGGGGAAAGTCATGGCCACGCATGTCTAGAAATTTTTGCCAGCAATCAAGGATGGACTATTTCAGGGAAATTACTCAGTGCATCTTCTACAGCTACATTTCTTAAGATCTGTTCCTTAGGTCTTTAGAGATGTTAATAATTAAAAAGAAGTTCTGTAGGCAAGTTCGAGAAACACCCTGTTAAACATTATAAAACTTGTTTCTTTAGTAGTGATCATTCTAGGATGTTTTATATACTCTACAAAACCTGGGAATCTTGCAGAGAGGAATGCAGCTTGGAGCTTTTCCCATATTTACTTGCTCTCAGATCCCTTTTATGGAGGAATGTGTCAAGAACCGCATGCTCCCAAGAATCCACCTTGAGAAGGCTGATAGAAGCAACGTTGATCCATCAGCCAATTGTTTTTCCTTCCTGGTTAGGGAGAGGGAATTTTTTATTTAATCATCTTTTGTTGTTGTTGTTGTTGTTTTGGTTTTACATCTCTGGTTCTCCAACCATCATCTGAGTCATCTAGGCATCTTTCAAAGAAAAAACTATTTTACTTCTGAAGCCCATCCCAGATTCCCAGAGAAAGCAGCTCATGACTCTGCACTTTTAAGATTTTCCACTGGAGAGTTTGGGAGTGATCAACCTGGCACAGCTAACCAAGGCCTGACACTCAGGGTCACACCTCTACCCTGTGTCCATGACACCACCTTCCATCTCCTATCACAGAGTTCACAACTGTTGGCATGAGTCTTATCTAAAAGTGGAGCTAGCATAGGATGGCACCAACCCAAAGGGAATTTTGAGGCCTGCCGAGAAAGGGATATTTTCTTTCCCCTCTCCAGACTCAAGTAAGAGCAATCATTGACTTTCCCTAAAACCCATTAATTCTATATTTAGGCAACTAAAAGGAAAGGGAAAAAATAAAATAAAAAAAGCCAACCACAACCTCACACACGATGGAAAAGATTGTAGATTCCCAGTGGCTATGTTGGCAAAAGGCAGAATGAGTGGCCTTCTGCGGGGTGTTACCATTCTCATATTGGATTTTTCTTCTCTAAAGTAGGTGAGTTAATTTATCTTGGACCCACATTCCTACAGACAGAGTAGAGATCTGGTATCTTCATCACCACTAGAGGTAGTACAATCTGGACATGCCAAGTCTCATGTGCCTGCGAGCAGTTTTAAAAGGTTTTGGTTAGCTCCAATTTTATTAGAATGAAAGCTTTTCACAAGTAAGAGGTTTTATGGGAGTTATTTTTAAAGTAATGTGTTTTTATTGGTTTCTAGTAAGATCAGTGAAATCACATGGCATTTTTAAAGAATTTTAAACCAAAAAAAGATGTTCAAACAACTTGCCTGAAACACAAAAGCCAAGAAAGTCCAAATAAGATATTTGAATGCAAGGGGGTTAATGCCAAGATAAAAACACTTCTGGGGAAGCAGAAGAAAGGGTAAAGGAGGATTCAAGCCAGGACAAAGATGAGCTGAGCTCAGCATCCAAACGGTCACTCACATATTGAAGCATGAGTACTTGTATCTCTCTCTGACTCAGTTGTCCCAACAGATATGGGGATCACCATTTGTTGTGTATAAAAATTAAGCTCATTAGAAAAGAGAACATGCTCTTAACTCCCTGGACCTCAAAAGAGTAACTCAAATGACACACAAAAATCTAGCCAAGTGACGGGAATATCAGCAGAAACACAAATCACAGAACATCAGACACCCAGATCACAGAAAACCCACGTTGGAATTCTACATTCTCCTGCCCCACTTCCTTCTTCTTCGTCTTCCTTCATCTTTATTGCCTGTTTTTATGATTAATAAAACAATCCATACTCAGTGCACATAATTTGGTTGGAGATGTCTAATGCAACCTGTAAAAGATAGCCCCTTCCTTCAGGTGAGACAACAGATTGAGAGAGAGACAGAGAGAGAGAGAGAAAGAAGGAATGACTTTGCCTCTGGTCCACAGCAAGTCAGCTGGTCATCTAGGACCAGAAAGCAGATATTTTAATAGCTCTTCACCACAGTCTATAATCCTAATATGTATTTGCTACATATGTGTATGCATGGGTTTGCTACTAATTTCTGTCCAACCTCCCTAAAACACAAACATATGAGCATACACAACACCCATACCTTCTACATGCACAATATGATAGTAAGCTTCATGAAGGCGTGACAAGGTCCATGTCTTTCTAATCCAACACTGTAGATTAAGTGTCTAGCACTTACTAGGTACTCAACAAATGCATTAATGATGAAATGAATTCATCTCTGTACAATGCTCTTTCTGTCAAATCATGGACAAGTGAGCAACTAGATAAATCTATCAACATGATATAAAACCTGCAAAAGAAGGCCTCAGAACTCTTCCCTCTAATTATAGGAAACAATTTAGGAACAAATGTTTTCCTGTCCCTTGAGCAGAATGGCATTAAGGCAACTGAGTCTTCTACAAATAGAACAATAGTGAACTTCTAGAGATCTGGGTATATGTTCTATCTGTGCAATTGCAATTGTGTGACTCTGAACTCCTGCCCTTCCCGGACAATGGTATTACCTGTATGTACTCTTTTTCCTGAGTTGGTATAAGGGTTAAGGGGAACAATAATTTGGGGAAGGAACAAAAGTTAGAAATGTTAGGATTTCTATCAAACAGAAGAAGCTTTCTTGAGAATGTGACTCTGTCTGTTTAGGTCCCATGAAGTGAAGTCATATAGATGATGTAAAAGTGCTTTCATAAAGTATGGGTCCATCTTGCTGTGCATTCTGGTTGCTTTCATAGAGTATTATTATTATTATTTATTTAAGTGAAGTGAAAGTTTATTAAGTGAAGGTGAGAATAGGAAGGAAAGAAAAAAGGTCTCTAGAGTGAGAGGGGTCCTGATTGCGCTGCCCTTTTTTTTCCATAGGGTATTAACACCCAATTTTTTGAAGTGAAATCTTCAAGGGGATCATCTCCCCTTATGAGCTCTGAAGAAGGACTCCACCCCTTTTCCTCCGCAAGGGTATCACTTTCAGCCTTCAAATACTAATTGGTTCCAATGAGGCTCAATTTATCTATAAGACACAACATTGCTCAGTACTAGGTCACCCCGCTTGGACACAAACTAAAAAAGGAAAAAAAATTGAGCCTCTGGTTAGAGATTCTCAAATGGATAAAAGATTAAACTGTGTTCAATATATCGAACACATACCATTGAGAGTACACTGCCTCTAGCTTCCTTTTGGGTAACGGAACTATCCACGATTTTCCCCCTCTTACTGGGTTGACTTATAAGTAGTCATTAATGGGGCTCACTAAATATGTCTTGTTCTCCACCTCTTATGCACATCGTAAGACTGTGCTTCTTGGCCTCCTGGGGTTGAGTGAAGCCTCATGATTCATTCCCACCAGTAAGCTGTGAGGACAAATGATGTGTGTGTCTCTTCCAATCTAGAGAAATGAATTGTGAATAAAAGTTATCTTCAGAGATCTGTTTTCTCTGCTATGATGCCCAGCAATACTTGAGATATCGCCTACATCCCAGAGTATGAAGAAGGGGAACAAAGCCCCAGCTGACCCCAACTGGACAAGTGCAAGACATTAAATTTGATGTTCTAAGCTGCTGAAACTATAGAATTGTTTGTGACTGCTGTTTAACCTAGCCTGTCAAGATTAAGGCAGATTAGAAAGATAGAGAACGTCTACATCAATTTACCTATTGCCTATTCCACTGAAACTTAGTGGCTTAAAACAACCATTTTTAAAAAGATTTATTTATTTATTTATTTATTTATTTATTTATTTATTTGAGAGAGACAGAAGGGAGGGGCAGAGGGAGAGAGTAGCCTCAAGCAGATGCCCTGCTTAGTGCAAAGCCCCGTGCTGGGCTCAATCTCATGACCTGAGCTGAAATCAAGAGCCAGCTGCCTAGGGCCAGCAACTTGGATTGGGTTCAGCTGAGTGGTTATTCTGTTATATTTTACCTGAGTCATTCCTCTCGTTGCACATCCATGGGTCAGTTGGGTGGGGGCTGATCTGTCTAGGGATCCTCAGCTGGGATGGCCCATCTCTGTTCCATTTATTCTCAGTCTTCAGTAGGTTTGCTGAGGTTCCTTCATCAAGCCTCAGCAAGAAAGCAAGAGCAGGAGCTGTCTTGCCTCCTGAGTCCAATAAGGAGACCTCCCCTACTCTACTAATCAGAGTGAGTCACTAATTCAGACTCAAGGGGGTAGAAAAATAGATTCCACCTCTTCACTGTAGGAGCAGCAAACTCACACTCAAGGGGGTGTGAATACAGGCAAAGGAGGAACTTGTGGTCTTTTTTTTTTTTTTTTTTTTACAATCTAGCACATCATCTCATGATCAGGGTAGTGGCTCAGAAAGTGTAAGCATTGAAACGGTATACTATCACCTTTTTTTTTTAGTATCATCAAGATTTTACTGCAGAAACGTGAACTCAAAGAGCCCCTGATTTCACCACCTGCCCACAGAGAGCTGTCATCACCAAGTCTCCACGATGCTCCTGTATTTCATGCCTCCTCCTTTAACCAGTAGCCATTCCATATCCCCAGATACTTGGGTCATCTCCTCTGATATCATGTGTACATTGTTTGAGGAAACCACATCTCTCTCAGGAAGATGACCTGGAAAAATCAGATGAGCCAAAGAACCCCTAATTTTATTTCAGCAGATGGTAAAATCCTACAATGGGTCCCAACACAGGGTGACAACCAAGATCTAAAGACGATGAAGGCCAGAAGGGTCATTTGGATATGATGCTGGACCACCCGATGAAAGCACTGATGAATTATAATAGCATTACTTTCTGAGCACTTAATATTACTACTGCTCATAGCAGTACGTGCTAAATAAAGCAAGTGATTTCCTAAAAATGACATTAGATCTTGACCAAAATGTGAGGGGTTTGAATAAGTGGAGGAGGGATGTAAGAAGTCTATGTTGGTTCCTTGCTTGTACAATTTCAACAGATTTGAAATAAAATCTACTGTAAAAGAATAATTACCAGAAAGAAAAAATATGAAGCATCAAGGAGTCAATGGGGGTCCCCATCCCCCATCTGAGATTCACCTACTCTTCTACCTTCACCATTCCTTCTTATCCTCCTTGGATCGTTGGGCCTGTGGCATCTTCTTGTTCTGTTATCCAAGAAGGGGTGGGCGGATGGCTGCTGTGCAGGTTTCACAGGCCTGATGTCCCAGAGCCTGCCTTCTGCTGCTGCCATAGACAAGGCAATGGATGAGGGGGCACATGAGGACAGAAAATTCTCCCTCAGCCACATCACCCCTAAAGAGACTGAAAGGTTGCTGCTCTCAGATGGAATGTGAGTGAACTTCCCCAGGGCAATTGGATGGATCCAGCTCCGTGAGGTTCCAGAATTTGAAAGGGCAGCCAGCTTCTGGGCTTGTTGTGAAGGTGGTAGGAAAATTGAAGTATGGCCCTTAGACTCACTCTCTGCAGGTCTGCTCTCTGCTGCTTGCCAGTTCTTTTTGCTCGACACTGCCATCCTGTTTTCTGGTAGCCATGGGGCGACTCTTGAGGGAAGGAAATGAGTCTGCCTCTACCAGGAAGCCATCCTGAGCTAGCCAAGGGGGCTGCAGGGTGTCACCCACCCAGAATTCATGCCCTAAAGCTGGTTTCACTCTTAGCCTGCCCTAGGTTTAGCCACTCCATTATCTTTTGTATACAGTTAGACCAGGGTGTTTGAGCGGAGACTGGATTCCTGAAATCTAGATAGCTGAGAACCAAGGATCTAATTCTATTTTAAAGCTGCCAGTAGATTTCTAGTTCAAAGTGGTAAGGGGTTGGGGGGCGCCTGGGTGGCTCAGTTGGTTAAGCTTCCGACTCTTGATTTTGGCTCAGGTCATGATCTCAGGGTCGTGAGATCAAACCCTGTTAGGCTCCATGCTCAGTGCAGAATCTGCTTAAGATTCTCTTTCTCTCCCTCTGCCCCTCTGCCCCCATCCCCCGTCCCCCCATACTCTTTCCCAAAAAAGAAAGAAAGAAAGAAAGAAAGAAAGAAAGAAAGAAAGAAAGAAAGAAAGAAAAAGCCAAAGTAGTAGAAGGATCACATACTTTTCTCCCTCTTTTCTCACTGAATACTAATAAAATAATGCTAATAAACTCAAAGAGTGCTGAGAACAGACAGGAATCCATCAGTAGAACAAAGGATCTGAGCAGTTTCTGGAGTATGAAAAATGAATGGGATCCTAACTGAGCATAAATCATGGAAGCGGAAGCCGCAGGCAGTCCAGAACACCCATGGAAGGCATCTGCAAAAATGGAGGGCATTTCTCTTGGCAGAGCCCTAGAGACACTGTACGTGACATGCCCGTGGATGGGTAGAGCAGAAATGCTACACAGGGGTGGAAATCAAGGTGATGATTTGAAGTTCTTTCAGGCGTCCCTCTCCCATTCTCTATTCTTCTCATGCTGAGTAAATAATGGTTTACACCCAAGGTCTAGCTTAGGGCTCCCGATATGGCTGTTAGTGCCTCTTTCAACATGGGGGAGGGGACAGCCTGCTAGCCCATCTGCCCCTCCTAATCTCCTATCCCATTTGTCAAAGGTCAAGTAGTCTTGCCATACCTCTCAAGGAAAGTTGTGTTGGGGAAGCACTATACAACTGAAATGGAAACCCATTGCCACTTGCTGTATAAATCAACCAAGTCCATGATTGACTACTCATATGAGTGGACAGCCAACGATCAGGAGAAGGTGGAGAATCCATTGAGGATCACTTGCAACCCGAAATAAATACATAAACAAAAAGTGATCCTGGAGAAAACAGAAACTTCAGAAGATAGAAAGATATCAAAATAAAATTCAGAGAGACTTAAGGTAATATGACATCTATAAGGAAGAACAGGCCACTCAGAAAATAAAGCCATCAGGGCATAAGAAAAAGTACTTTAAAAATAAACATTTGATAATCTTGTAGGTGTTTTTGCTTCCCTCCTCAGCACCCATCCCTCCCTTACTCCTTCCCAAAAGAACTCCCATTTCATTGAGGTGTCCACTCATCCTAGGGAGCCCATGTGACTCATATTTTTCTTATTACAAGAAGATGTAGGGCAAAGAGTATGGAGGCGTAGGCTGAGGAATGGCTCCCCAAAGATGTCAGCTTCCTAATCCGTGGAGCCTGTGAATATGTTACCTTACATGGTAAAGGGACTTTGCAGATGGGATTCAGTTAAGGATCTTGAGATGGGAGATTGTCCTGAATCATCTGGGTGAGCCTAAAATAATCACAAGTCCTTACAGGAGGGAGGCGGGAGGAGCAGGGTAGCAGTAGGAGATGTAACAATGGAAGGGAGATGTTGGAGTTATAGGAAGAGGGGATCACAAGCCAAGGAATACAGGTGGCTTCTGGGAGCTGAGAAAGGAAAGGGAATGGAGTCTCCCCTCAAGCCTGAAAAAGAAATAGAGCCCTGCTGACATCTTGAGTTTAGAGTTCCAGTCTCCAGAAGTATAAGAAAATAAATGTGTGTTGTTTTAAGTCATTAAGTTTGTGGTTATTTGTTATAGCACCAATAGAAAACTAGCATGGGGGGTTTATTGACATTTAGTGGGCAGACACCATGGATGCTAAATGTTCCGAAATGCATGAACAGTTGCTTACAGTGAAGAATTATGTTGACCAAATGACAACTGCGCCTTAATTGAGAAACACTGGAAGCTACTCAGAACGATCTCTTCTCTGTTGTAGGTTGTTGGGTTGGAAATGGGCACGTGACAAAATTCAGTCCAGAGAGATGTAAAGAGAGTTTGTCTAGGTTTTTTAGAGGTCTTCAGAGGTCTCCTTCTCTGGAAAGACATTAACAAAGAAGCATACATAGCTGGTTCCTCCTGGAAGCCATGAAGTGAACCCACTTTAGGATAAAGTTAGCACTGGAGATAGCAGAACAAAGATGGATGGAACTTAGATCCTTCATGGCATGTTGGAACAGGTACACCAACCAACCCTTCATTCTGTCCTACCTCTTACATTTCTACAAATAAAAATATTTGCTGATTGCTTCAGCTATTTGAATTTTACTTTCTGTTGCAGAAAATGTATTCTAAGTAGTACAATTACAAAAACATCAATGGCAGTATTGAAAATTGAGGTCAAAGACAACTCCCCAAAAGATACAAAATGAGTGAGAACTTTATACATTTAAGCTAGCAACATAGAAGTTGCAACCCGTGCAAAAACGAACATGAATGAATCTTGGAAGCATTATGCTAAGTGAAAGAGGCACAAAAGATCCATATTATTTGATTCTATTTCTATTAAATGTCCAGAGTAGGCAAATTTATAGAGACATAAATTAGACTAGTGGTTGCCCAGGGGTAGAGGTGGGGGTGGGGTAATAAGAAAGGATGAGGAGTGATAGCTAGTGGGTACCTGTTTTGTTTTGCTGAGATGATGACAATCTTCTAAAATTGATTGTGGTGATGCTTGCACAACTCTGTGAATATATATATATAAAAGACCCATTGAATTGTATAGTATTTGAATTATATCTCAATGGAGCTGTTAAAAATAATTTTTAAATTACAGAAGAAAATGTTTTACACATAAAAGTTCATTTTGAATAGAAATGCCAAATACTGAGCAGAGTTGAAAAACAAAATTCATATTTCTACTACATTTTTATAAAAATCTACAGAGCGCAAGAACAAGTCATCGATAAAGTATGAGACTCAGAACCACATCTAACTTGTGACAAACAATACTGGATCCTGGAAGAAAATAGACAAATAATCTAAACATAATAAAAAGAAATGACTTTGAGCCTAGAATTTTATATTCAACTAAACTATAAAAATTATGAGTGTGTGGGGGGAGGGTGGGGTTAAAGATATTTTCCAGACATCAAAGGTTTTCTCCCGCATATCTTTTCCCAAAATGTACTTGAATGTATAATACAGGAAACAGAAAGAGAAGAAAGAGAATACACAGATTCAATCACCAGAGGGTCTGACTTAACCCTGAAAGGAGGGGAAACTCCTGGATGGGTTTTGTGGAGCAGATTTAAGAAACGGTATATCCAAATTTGAATTAAAAGTCAAGGCTGTAAGCTTTCAAGACAAACGTAGGCTCATTCTTACAAATAGTGTGATGGAGTAGCTGGATGATCTTAATCAGGGCATAAATATATAATTTATAATTTTGGTCAATGAGAAAAAAACCCCAGAAACTTTAGAAAGAAAATATAAGAAAAAGCGTTGGTGCAAATAAAAGCAAACAAAAAAATAGCCGAAAGCAAGAGTATCAGAGGGAGGTGTGTTATTTTCCTATACTGCTCTAACAAAGCTAACTAGATTTACTGGCTTAAGATAATAAAACTTACCCTCCTACAGTTCTGGAGATCAGAAGTCCAAATCACTCTTACTGAGCTAGTCAAAGTGTCATCAGGGTTGGTTTCTTCTAGAGGCTCTAGGGGAGACTCTCTTTCCTACAGAGGCCTTTCCAGTTCCTGGAGGTTCCTGCATTCCTTGGCTCATGGCCCCTTCCTGTATCTTCAAAGACAGCAATGTAGCATCTTCAAATCTCTGACTTTCTGCCCTCTGCTTCAGAAGAGGACCCAGATATGCCATCCCAAATATGCCACTTTGGCCTAAAAAATATTTCATGCTGAAGGCATTTGAATTCCTGAAATCCTTTATCTGCCTAAAAGAAGAGTCTCCCCAAAGAACTCAAAGGTCATAAATCCCCTCCCCGGGAGCAATTCTACTCTTCTCTTGGAGAGAAGTTGGTACCCACACCCAGATAGATATCTTCACCAACTCTCCTATCACCCATCTATTCTCCTAAAGGACTGTTTATCCTTCCAAAAGGTCTTCTGCTTTTCCTAAGTGCCCTTTCTCCCCTCCTTTCCCCCTGCTAAGTTAGGTATTTAGACCCCAAATTCTAACCACCCCTTCAAGTTACTTATTTCTGGGTGCTCTCAAGTGTGAGCACCATGCACATGAGAATAAACTTCTGTTTGTTTTTCTCCTGTTAATTTGTCTCTTGTTAGTTCAACATACAGATCCCCAGTTGGAGCATTGAGGAGGATAGAGGGAAACAGAATCTTTCCCTCCCCGGACTTCCATAATCACACTTCCTTCTCTGACGCTGACACTTCTCTCTCCATCTTAAAAGGACCCTTGTGATTACTTTGGGCCCACCCAGATAACTGATAACCCAGGATAATCTCCCTATCTCAAAATGGGCTCTTTGCCCCATAGATGGTGACATATTCACATATTAGGGCATTAAGATGTGGACACCATCAGGGGGTCTCTACCATATAGGGTGAGAAGTGGGGAAGCCACATGGCTGACAATAGGGACATTCTCCTAAGAGCTGCACCACTGCAGTTTATTAGGTTTCAACCTGTAGGGAAAAAAGCATTGATTATTGATTATAGTTATAGCACATGAGTGTTATAAACCTTGATGATGTAACAATAACGATATGGTTGATAGAAAGGAAAGAAAGTGGAAGGGGTATGTAGAGTGTTCATTTCCTTCCAATTACAATGGGAAGAGATGAGATACAATGTGATGTTATCAGATTAAGAAAGCCAACTATGTTATGTGGCAATTATAAAACACCCCAGCAGAAAAATTTTCAATAATTTAACCAACAACATCGAGGAGGACCTGGGAAGAATGAGTCCAGACCCTCATCTTTCTTATCAGGAAGTTGATAGACATTGATTAGACTGAGGAGTAAAATTGTGAGTATCTTGTGTGGACATTTAAAATCAACTCAGGAAACTAAAAACAAACAAGTTATGTTTATCTCTGTGGGGTGGGGATGGAAATTGGGAGAGCAGGGAAGAGGGAGGCTTTGCTTTCCATCTCAGACCGAGGTGTATGAGAAATGCACTTGGAAATGAAGGAGATGGCTTCCACGACTGCTGGGAGTACTGGCTGCAGAGGGTCCCCAGCTATCAGCCCTCTTCAGGACATGCCTCCGCCTCGCCTGAGTTCCCACCCCCTACAGAAGCAGCCTACATAAAATGGTTGGTTAGGGGCAGCGAGAAAATGTCTTGGCTTCTTCAGTCCCACGCAGGACAATTCTTAAGGACCAACCCAGTTTCAGGGCTTCCTACGGAGCCATCAGACCATTGACACAACACGGCAGCAACCATCCCCCTGCCCCAATCCCTGTCCTTCAAAGGCATTAATCCCAAGAGTCTTCCATCATGAACTTCCTACCTGAAGATTTCCGTCTCTGAGTCTGCTTCCTGAGGGGCTCAACACAGGATATAACACTTTCTACTAACGTTTTTGGACTATGCCTAAACTATTTTTATAAATGTCAGCACAGAGTTCTGAGCATACTCTTGTTTCTTTTCGCTTAGAAATGAAGGTCCATTTAACATTGGAGGGAAGATGGAATTTTTATTATGAGAAAAATGCTTTGAGATCGTTTGCCTATGCAGAATTACACCAAATCCCCACATCTGTAATGGAGACATTTAAAACAATGGAGAGCTAAGCTGTTTTGCTTTGTAATAAAAAAGATGATCCTTTTGGAGTGTAGGTGGCCTTGCATCTTCTCAGCATACTTGGGTGCAGTGTCTTTCAACCGTAGGGCTGGTAAATGATCTGGGAACTCAACTTGGAAAATCAAAGTCAACACTTTTTCTTAAAGAAACAATAGTGTGTTGCTATTCTCTCGCCAAATACATGAACATACAGAAATTATTATCAGAAGCACCTAATGCTGTGGGAAACTATGTGGTCTTGGGAATCACTTCCAATGGTTTCTCCTAACACTAAAGTCAAATCCAAAATCCAAATCAAGTTTTACCAGGCTCTACGAGATGTCACCCTCCACCTCCACCTTGATTCATGCCTTATCACTCTCACTCTACTCATTCCTCTGGAGCCACACTGCCTCTTCTTTGCCAACCTTGAAATTTATTAACACGATATCTGCCTCAGGACCTTTGCACTAGCAGTTTCCTCTGCTTGAAATGTCTGAGTCACTCTTTCCTTGGATCTTTGCTCTATCTTGTCATTCAGATTGGTGCAAATACCACCTGAGCATAGAGCCTTGCCCTGTCCATCCAATATAAAGCAATGCCTTCTTTCTTCTCTATTATCTCAGCCTTATTTTCTCCAGAGCACTCACCAACAACTGGAGTTGTCTTGTATATTTGTTTATTTGCTTATTATCTACTCTCCTTGTCCCCCTAGAAGGTAACCTTCTCAGAACAGGACCTTTCTTCCTCTCAGCCCGGATGTCTTGGCTGTTTGTAGGATAGTTCTTGACCCTAGTAGGGTCAGGCTTAATAGATAATTATTGAATAAGTAAACAGTATAATACTACCTGAATTTGGTATGTTAGAAATGTCACCCCAAATTAGTGGGGAAGTGCTTTATTTTTAAAGAAATTAGGAGAGATTCACAATTCCCAAACAGCTCTAAGTGTTGACAATTTAACTCGGTGGTCCTTAACTTACGTTGAGACACGGAATGCACTGGCAACCCTGAGCATTGAGAACTATGGTTCTTCTCCCCAGGGAAACCAAAACCAACCAACCAAACAAACAAAACGCTGTGCTTGTATATACACAAAGTACGGTGCACACAATTTTAAGATTTATTCCCCCCTAAGGTTAAGAAGACTTATTTTAAAGATTATGTGGAAAAAACATTTGTAAATGCACATAGTTAGCAAGTAAGTGAGTGTTGCTGGTGTAACTGAATGCCATTTTCCCCCCTTGGTGGTCTACGCCATTGAAACAGGTCTGGCTAGATGGATGCCCACTCATGGAACAGGGAGAGCAGGGCTGGGCTGGCAGTGGATCTCAGGGGTCAAGCCCTCTAACCCTTGCTGGGCCTGACTGCTCTTCTCAACAACCTCAGCAGGTCAACGATCTTATCAACTGGCCCCACAGCCTCAGTTAACCTCTCCGAAGAGATATTAGCTCCTTCTCAAGTAATTTGTCTTCAAGCTCATTAGTCTCTTGTATTTAACTATAAATTCATTAAGACAGGTTAACCTAAGAATCTAGAGGACAGAGTTAGTGTGACACTTTAGTGTTTATGAAGCAGATACCAAGGAGCAGGCGCTGGGCTCAAAACTTTACATTCATAAACTATTGTAATTTTTTAATGTTTAGTACTTACCACAATCCTGAGAGAGGGGTCCTACCATTAATTTGCTCTTTTACCTTCTTCACTAGAAAGTAGATTGCATGGGACCATCAGTTACAGGTGAATGCAGTAAAGATAGTTGAGTAAGTGAATGAATGAATGAATGAATGCCTATGAAGATAACAAGATAAGAAAGGCCTTGCTCTCTTAAGATAGACAAATGGGGAACAAAGAAAGACCATAAATAAGTAGATAATTATTTTATTTCAGATTGTGATAAGTGCTCTAAAGAAAGAAAAACAGTAAGGCTGATTAATGAACTTGAGAGTGACTTGTGGCAGAAGGATGCTACATTAAAATGAGTAGTCAGAAAAAAGTAAATAAATAAAATAGGTAGGTGGGGGAGCCCTCTCTGAGGAGGTGACATTTAAGCAGCATTGAATGGTGACACAAATGTAGAAATGGTAAGATTCTGGGCAAGAGGACTCCAGATGGAGAGAACAGCAAGTGCAAAGGCCCTGAGGTTGGAGTTTGGTTTGGTCAAGGAGAGAAAGAAGGCCATTGTCTCTGGGCTAATGGGTACCAGCAAGAGTTCAGATGAGAAGTTTGGGGACACTGGCAGGGGCCAGGTCATATGGTGTCTGGGTGTTACTCCAGTTGCTTTTGGAAGTCACAGAATGGCTTTCGATAGGGGACTGGACTTATGTCTTTAAAAGATTACCCCTGGCTTTGGTCTGGAGAATAGACTCTAGGGAATAGAGAAGCACCAGGGAATGGACAAACGGCTGAAGGACTGGATGTATGGCTAGCAGAGAAGAATCCTGCCTGTGAGAGCCAGGAGACCTAAGGTCTAATCCCAGCCTCACTCCGAGCACTTGGCAGGATGGGTGAGTCTCCCTCCACCCGGGTCTCTGTTTCCTCATTCATAAAACAAGAACACCCATGGGGTCCTCCTTCCGGAGCCCTTCAACTTTGACGTTCTATCAACATCTGCATCTTAGCCTTGTTCTTGTCAGTTGGGCTCAGGGACTGATCTAAAGAGGGCAGGTGGCTCCCTGCGATTCTGAGCAGCCCCGAGATAACCCACCTCACATGCAGGTGACAGAGCTCAGGTGACGACACCCCACAGCGAGGGCTGGCTGAAGGAACCCACTCTTGCCTATCCCACTTGACGCTGCTTCTTAGTCAAAAGCCAGACGCACACAGCTCTTAAAACAGCAATGCATCAGGGAGCCTTTGATCGGGTTCAATGTCTTCTTTTGCTCTTTGCTCCCCTCAGAGGACCCCACGGTCGTCCCTCAGGGTTCAAGCCAGTGTTTCCTCTGGGAGGGGAGCCCTGCTCCTTCGAGACCAGCATTCCAAATGCTGTCACTCAGTGGTCTCACCAAAGGGAAGAGGGGTTTGACCTGGTTGGATATTGAATCTGGCCTCCTCCCTCCCTCCTTCCCTTTCATCTCCCAAAGTGGTCCTCCCCTGGCTGATGGGAGAGGGCCTGCTCTGTGCCGGGGGTCACACCTCCTCCCCCTCCCCACTTCCTCAGCTCCCCGATCCTGGGCCACTTGCTTGTGCAGCTGCTTGATATAAATTCCTCACATACATCTCCGGCCAGCCGGTTTATTTTTATAAACAATAAATAGGACGACATTCCTATGGTGTCCCTCTCGGGCCAGCCTCATTTACAGAGCCGGGGGACAGTGATGGAAGATCGGTGGGGTTGATCCAGATGGTGGCCCTCGTGTCATAAATCTCATACACACGGAGCGAGGGGCTTTTTTTTTTTTTCTTTTTAAGAAACACCACCAACAACCACGCACCCCTCCCCACCCCGTTTTCTCTCTCTCCCCAAGATCACAAGGCATTATCTAGGCCTACAAATCACGACCAGATGATATTAAGTTGCTTTGCTAACACTCGGGATCCCTTCCGGTGTGTTATTTTTCTTCATTAGAAACGATGGCCCAAGTGCACCAAATCCTCTTTCCCTCTCCTCAAAATTTATAGATCACAGCCTCTAAACTAATTGTTAGTTGCACACTAGGCCGCGAGCTGTTTGTCCACAGAGCAATTACCTTCGAGGCCTTGATTAAAGGCACGGGGAAAGCAGGAGGGAAAATGAAAGCCCGGCGGGGTGGGCACGCGGTCCTGACATCCGTCTGCGGAGAAAAGCGAGTGAGGGGCCCCCTTATCCATCACAGCCCCTCGTTCAAAGCCCAGCCTGTGACAGGCAGCGGGGCGCGGGCTGCCCGCGTCTTTTATGACATCACAAACCAAAGCAGCTTCCGGGCCACCCTGAGCAGCGTCCTGGGAAAGGGGAGCATTTCTTCCCATTCTGTGTCCCACCCACCCGGGGTATGGTACTTCCCGCTGCCCACGAATTCATTTCCTTCCCGGCCCGATAAGCAAAGCCGGAGGTGGCTTTGCTCTGGAATCACTTGGATTCCACGTTCCTGCCACCTCCAGCAGGTTCTCAGGATCTGGGGGTGAAGCCGGGTGTGATCTCATTGACCAGCCTCTAGGTGCTGTCCTTGGAATGGCATCGTCCCACTCCATACTCCTTTCCCCTCCCCTCCTTGGAGCAAAATCTGCCTCCCAGGAGGCCAAATTAAAGATGTTGCCTTCCTGCTGCTATTTATAGGCAGAGAAAATGAGGCTCAGAGACAGATAGCAACTCGGCAGACATCACGCAGCAAACTGGTACCGTCGTGAAGTCTCCAACTCCGTGCTCGGATCTGCTGCTCTCTAGACACATGGATGCCCTGGAAAATCTTGCCATTTGGAGAAGGAATTTCAATACAAATGTCAGAGGAGGAATGGTTCCAGTCGATGTCCCCAACAATGACCACTGCTCATCGCCAGCTAGAAACACTAGGAAAGAGAGTGGTTTTTTAAAGGGATTCTTGGGGAGCCTGGATGGCTCAGTCAGGTAAGCCCCCCGACTCTTGGTTTGGGCTCAGGTCATGATCTTGTGGGTCGTGGGATGGAGCTCCACATGGGCTCCGCACTCAGTGGTGAGTCTGCCTGAAGATTCTCTCCCTCTGCCCTTCCCCCTGTTCTCTCTCTCTAAAATAAATAAATAAATCTTAAAAAAAAGAAATAGATAAAGGGATTCTCAAGGCGATAGTCCTTCTCCAAGTGCCTCAGGAGGAGAAATTTTATTATTTTGGCATACAAACAGTCTTGGTCAATCAGGCTTCTGATGTAAGTCCCTGATGTGAGGACGCTGGTGCTGCCCCAACCAGAGCCCCTTGGCACCCACTGTTCCTGCCCATACAGAGGGCTCTCCCCCACCAGCACCTGGGGCTGTGCCCAGGGCATTTTCAGACAGGAGGAGGATGTTCGACCCTTGTGTGAGGCCAAACAGAAATGCCAGCCCATGAATTCACGGGGTGCAGCTCTTGGGCAAGCAAGGAGGGGGGCAGGAGGATAAATGCCCCAGCTTCCTCTCCCCTCAAATGCGAGGACTCAGAGACCTGGTCTCTGGGTGTCCCAGAGGTCCCCAACAGGATTGAGCCCTGGTATGCACAGGGCTACCTTTCTTCTTGGCAGGTGCTTTAGTGGCTGCCTTCCCCGCCCCCACATCACTCCCCAAGGCCCTGCCCATAACTCATGAGATCACCCACTGAACAAATTCCCCGCATTCAAGTCCTTGTCTGGGCCTCTGCTCATGAGGAGAACCAAACCTAAGATACTTCCCCACCCTCTCCCCCCTTGTAAATGGCATTGATGCCAGTTTGGTGGCCTGGCGTTTGGCTTATTACATTTTTTTTTTTTTTCAAAACCAGAATATTAAATTCAGGATATTTTAAATAAAGACAATTCCTGTTTCTTTTAAAAATCAGAAATGCTGGCATCCATCCATGGCAGCCTTGAGCAGGGGCTGGGAGCAGCTGTCCCTTTTAGATGGACCTGTTGTCCCTGGTTCCTTCCAGTCCCCACGAGACCCTCCTTGTTCTTTTGTGTCAGCTTCCTGGTCCTTGTAGGCAGGTGAGCATTTGAGTCTTAGACTTTGATATTATCCCAGGCCAACAACCAAGCGAGCATTATCCTTGTATTCTCTTTCCTTTCTTCCTGGAATCTAAAAAAAGAGACTCTCCAAGATTGGGAAAGTCTGTCTCTTTATGCCCTTTTTAATTTCAGGTTTTTATAATGAGGGTTCTCAGTTTTTGCAGCACAAGAGACCCTCCCCCATCTCGGGTCAGACTTTCTGCCCAATAATATCAGCTGCATGCTCTTGACTCAGGTTCAAGAGAAACCCAATCCAGTGAATTTCCTTTTGACTTCAGTTCATGGTGGGTTCCAGATAGCCGACTTGAGCGGTTTTGACTTTGCCTTTGAGTAGATGAACTTCCAAGAGTAACTCCTATCCTCCCCTACATCATGCCCCACCACTATTAACACTCATGGATTGTTTTCTCTTTGTGTGGCTTCCCAATTTTCAATAATTCCTTTGCCCTCATATCAAAGTACTGTGGGGTACCATTGTTAGCCTAATAATATAACCAAGTATGATAAGAAAACACGTTCAAATATGTATTTAAAAAATCGTGTGCGGCCTAATCTAATAGGTATGATATCCAAATTCTGTCAACTTGAAAATTAGATGTTTCCCTGAAAAATGGACTCACTTCTCATCCAGGGAACTGGAACCTTTGCCAACATCCTTTTGTGATAGCTGTGAAAGAGCCAGTATCTGGAATGAGAAGGGAGAATCCATTCCTTTGTCCAGGTAACGTGTCTACATATCTCTAAATGTCCACACACTGGGAAATCGTGCGTTCCACTTCTGCTGATTTTCCCCTGCTGACGAAGGACAGACCGTTGGATGTGCATGGATCTGAGAAGTTCAAGTTGAGATGAATTCTTGAGTCACAGTTGCTCCCCTCCTTTCCCTCCACCTCCCCCAGAGCATCCTTGTTCTTCCTCTGGGTTTGGCCTCATGAGCTAACATGATGACAGGGTACAGCAAACATAAATGAACACGCCTTTCAAAATCACACCTTTCCCAAATCAGTTTTGCAGCAGGTGCTTTGAGTTGAGAACGGTGCCCCACAGAATCACAAAGAAGTCAATGGCATCCTGGCATGGGATCAAGAGCATCCTGGCTACCTCCAGCCAGCAAGAAGTGATCCAGTAAAAGACAGGGTCAGAGGGTGGAGGCAGTCTCTGGATATTTTCCACTCAACGAGTCTATAAATAGAAGGAGTCAAAATGCCACAGCAGAGGGTCCCAGCCTGGGGTATAAACCATAGGTGTGACCCAGAGATCCAAGAGGCTGCTAGCACTGTGTAATCATAATCTGAGCTTGGGTAAGAAGATGCACACTCCGTAGCCCCACGGGGGTGGAGTCGAGGGATCAGCAGGTCCTAAGGAGAAAACTCAGAACGTCAGAAACAGAGCAAAGAGTAGGGCTCAGGGATGGGTCTTCTTCTCGGGAGCAAAGCAGAAGCTCATGTCAGCATGCCAGAAAGTTCACCAGGAGCAAGATCCTGCCTCCCTGCTGCTTTAACCCTCAATGACTCTCCCTATTGCTCTCATGAGAGATTTCAAACCTCTAAATAGAGTTTTGCAAGGCCTCCCGGAACTTTGCTCCTCATACTGTCTACTCTCTGACCAATGGACCAGGCCGTGTACAAACTGCAGGATCAGAGATGAACCATTCATGGTGCCTGTCCTCAAGGAGCTCACAGTACAGAGAGGGAGACAGGCAGGCATCAAATAATTTGCAGGGCCACCTCATGAGGGTTGTGAGAGCTGTCAGGTGACAAGTCAAGGGGGTGATCAGTTACTGGGCAGGGAGAAGAGAAGACTTCATGCCGAAGTCTCCCCATTGGACCTGAAAGACTGAGAAGCAATTTACTAAGTGGAGGAGGTGGGGAAGGAAGACCATCCCGGCAGAGGCCCAAGCTTGAACAGAGACACAGCGGTTCAAAACCGCCTGGGACATGAGTTCCCTAAGGCGGGTGCTCAAGGAACTTCCTGGGCAAAAACTCAGTTTTCCAATCTGAGGTATGGGAGAGTATCTGGACTCAGAGCCCCGTGAGGTGACCTGTACTTAGGGACTTCCTGTACCAGTCAGGACTATGTAGGTTGCACCCCCAAGAGCAGTTGACTGGCTCATGTTCCAATGGAATCCAGAGAGCACCGTGGTTCAACTCTTCCATCAGGACCCTTCCTCTGCCTCTTGGCTCTTCTTTGTTCCTTGTTGGCTTTGGTTTTCAGTCAGATTTTCCCCACATGATAACAAAGATGCCATCGATATTTTCACGTCAGACTTCTGACTCCAGAATGGTTAAATAATGAATTTGTGTGGTTTAACTTTAGTTTGTGGTAATTTGTTATAGCAGCAATAGGAAACCGATGGGTACTTAAGAAAAGCCATTGAAGGCATTGAGCAGAGGAATGGTACTATCACATTTTTTTTATTATTTTTTTTCTGGGTCACACTCTATTTCACCATGATTGGGGGTCAAACATCAGCCACATTTTCCTGAGCCGATAATGAAGTTCTCAAGCCGGATTGGTGAAAGCTATTTCCCTATGACATAGAACAAAGTGTCCCCATCTCTGTCACATACCTCTATGACTTAAGCAACTTTCTGGAAAGACAGTGTCTCTTTCCCATTAGTTTCCATGAAATTCCAAAGGAAGGAGCCTCATTGGTCCCAACTATGCCACATGTCCACTGCTGGACCAAATATTGGTGGTCAGAAAGATGCAGAATTTTCATTGACCAGTCTTGGGTCATGGGCTAATTCCTGTAGCCAGGAGTGGAGTCAGTTCTCCCCAGCAATGACTGTGAGTAGTAGAGAGTTGGCACTCCATGAAAAATTGGGGTGCTATTTCCAAAATGAGCAATGGATGCAGGATAAGCAAAAGCAAGCCCTATTTCCTATACAAGTCCAAACTGAGCCCTGGACCCCACCCCCCCAGATGTGTGGTTTGTGCAGAGAACAACACTCCTATTGCCAAGATGATGACTGCCTTGACTTTGATGTTCCTCAGTTTCCACACGGACGTTAGCTCTTCTGCCAGAGCGGCATACTTGTTTGTTTTGTCTGGACAGATTTTTGTAATGCTTCTGCTGAGGGCAACAGCTACATCAATAAGGTCCACTGTTATGTTAGCTTTATCAAGTAGCATAACTTCTGCTCTGGTGAGCTGTTTTCGTGACTCTAGCTATCCCAGAGTAGCTATGTTTCAACATATTCTTTTTTCTGTGCTAATTTTTTTTTTTTATCCAAGCCCACTTGCAAACAAAAATTGGTGGGCTTTGTGGCAACATTCTTATGCCTGTTAGAATTTGCTCATGCCAGCCAAGGTGGCTTACATCTTCTACTTTTCTCGGAAATAAGGATTTTCTTACCAGGTAAATGGGTTCAACAGCAATGCGACTGGCCCAAGTTTATTAAGATAGATCATCAAAGCTGAGAAAATAACCTGTGTTATGTTACTTCTGCCATTGCTCTGGCTACTTTGCCATTATATTGACTAAGGAAATGTCAGAAAATCTACCATGGAGAGCAGAGATCTCTATATCATCCCTTCCTTCCTTCCTTCCTTCCTCCCTTCCTTCCTTCCTTCTTTCCCTTCCCTTCCCTTTCCTTCCCTCCTTCCCTCTCTCCTTTCCTTTCCTTTCCTATCCTTTCCTTTCCTTTCCTTTCCTTTGCTTTCCTTTCCTTTCCTTTTCCTTCCTTCCTTCCACAAAAGCTTGTTGAGCAACTACCAATCCCAGGTACTGGATATAGAATAATATTTAAAATTTTTCTTTACTAATAAATAAATAAAATATGTAAGTATTTATATAAATAAATTATATATATGTTATATTTACATGTGTGTATCAAAGCTTATTATTTGACAGGCACTACTCTATGAAGATCTAGTGGTAAGAAGGTACACATAGAAACTCTTTTAATCTTATAATAATATAATATGATCAATACACTGTACAGATCAGGAAATTGAGGCAGGGAGCCACCTAAGTGACTCTTCTAATATCAAACAACCAGTTAGCGGAGGAGACAGGACATTTACCCAGGAGCCTGGGTAAATACTTAACTATTACACCATCCATTCAATGAATAATCTCATGAAAAACTATTACAAAGTGCAGCTAACATTATGATGGATAAGTTTAAGGATCTCACAAGGGGCCTAAGTTTTTCTGATGGGTGTAATAAGATGAGGGAAGGCATCTCTGAGGAAGGGGATGAGTCAGAATTATGTTGGTGGTGGGAGGTGAATGGGGAGAGGAAAGGCAGGTGGCAGGGGGAGGGGCCAGTGAGTGTCAACCTGCCCCAAGGACCTGAGTGAAGCCTGGGGGCTCTGTTTCTGGGAGCAAGTGCTATAGAGATAGTGCAACTAAATTAGGGACAGGTAAGGTCCCACTTTTGAGAGTTTTACTTGTGGTAAACAAAAAATGGCCCCCAACGGCCCATGCCCTAATCTCCAGAACCTGTAAATGTTACCTTATCAGGCAAAAGGGACTTTGCATATGGGATTAATGGCATAGAACTTGATATGGGGAGATTATCCTAGATCATTCAGGTGAGCCCAATCCAATCATTCCGGTCCTTAAAAGAAGACTTCCCAGCTATGGGCACAGAGAAACATGACAAAGGAAGAAGGGTCAGGGAGATGTGACATTGCTGGCTTGGATGATAAAGATAGGGACCATGAGCCAAGGGATGTGAGTGGTCTCTAGAAGCCGGAAAAGGCAAGGAAGAAGGGTTCTCCTCCAGAGCCTCCAGAAGGAAAAACAGCCCTGCCAACACCTTGATGTTAGCCCAGTGACGCCATGTTGGACTTCTGTCTCTAGAACTATAAAATCATCAATTTGTATGGTTTAAACTTACTTGGTGGTAATTTGTTACAGCAGCAATAGGAAACTGATACATACTTAAGAAAAGCCACAGAAAACTTTGAGCAGGGGAATGGTACTATCAGAATTTTTTTAAATAGCTTCATATTTTTATCTGGGTCTCATACTATTTCACCATGATTGGGGGTCAAACACCAGCCACATTTTACTGAGCTGTTAATAAAGTTCTCAATCAGGATTAGAGGACACTAACTAGTTCTCCACGTCATAGGACACAGCGTCCCTATTTCTGTCACAAAGCATTTGTAGCAATTCCACATGTCATCACCAACCACTAGCACCAAAGTCCTGCAAGAGCAGCAGAGATTTCCAATGGCATTGATGCTAGTTGGATCTGTGTTCAGATCCTGGTCTAATGTGGGTGACCTTAGGCAAGTTACAAACCTCTCTGAACCTCAGCTTCTTGTCTGTAGAGCAGGGATTCTGCCAATGCCCAACCCATTGGGTCATTATGAGGATTAAAGAAAACCTTCACCCAGGCTCTGACATAGAGTAGGGCTCCAAAAATGTGAACTTCTTCTCCTTCTGGGTAGCTGCCTCCTTGATCCAGTTTCTTCCAGGTCAGACAATGCAGTAAATGCACAAATATGGCTGTGGACATGGAGAGACTTCAAAACCGTAAGTGCCGGGTGAGAGTCAATTATCGATACTGTAATGACCAAGGCGCTCTCCATAAAAATTTCCCCTTAGGGCGCCTGGGTGGCTCAGTTGGTTAAGCGACTGCCTTCGGCTCAGGTCATGATCCTGGAGTCCCGGGATCGAGTCCCGCATCAGGCTCCCTGCTCAGCAGGGAGTCTGCTTCTCCCTCTGACCCTCCCCCCTCTCATGTGCTCTCTCTCTCTCTCTCTCAAATAAATAAATAAAATCTTTAAAAAAAAAAAAATTTCCCCTTAGTGATAGTCCTAAAGTATAATGATGCTTGGGGTCCCCCATAGTTATGAGGGGGAGCAACATGCACGAGATACTGCTGGCAATGGGGTTGCTCATAAGCACAGGACTGTTGGCCACACAGTTCTATGGAAAGGGAGACAGTGGCCCAGTTTCAGCCCAAAGACACCCATAGTCTAGTTGCTCAGGGAGGCAGTGGAAGGAGGTAACCAGGTCATTACCACCCAGACACACACACACACACACACACACACACACACACAGGCTTCCCATAAATAATGTAGCCATTCCCTGTCTATCAATCTTTTATCATTTAAAAAAATTGTTTCTGAGAAAAACACAGAAACTTAAAGAACATGCACCCAGCATGGGCCTTAGCCATTTTCACTATATAGATAGATTGATTGTCATTTGAAACTGCAACACAGATATCATTAAGGTCCCTCTGCTTCTTACAATCTAGGTAAGACTGAGTCAGGCTATGGATGGTCTAGGTCCTTCTTCAAGAGTCCTCTGATTTTCAGGGTCACTTCTGGCCCCAGGCCCCTACTTCTGCAGATTTGGAAACTTTTAGAAATTATCTGATGTCCTGTCAGTTTCTATTTGGCCAAACCAATCAGGAAGCCTGAAGGCAAGGGTGCCCGTGGATGTAGTTCACACAGCTCAGCCGCCAAGCACGGATAGCAGAGTGGCTCAACATGGAAGTGTGTGTGTGTATGCAAGATGCCATGTGGGCTTGGGAGGTGGGGTCCTGTGTGTGTGTAAGGGTGTGGGTGCAGAGGGCACTAGTGCATCTATGGTTTTTAAAGAGAGAGGAGAGAGGAGAGAGTAGAAGCATGGGTTCTCTTTTCCATATCTCTAATTCCTTTCCTCAAATGGGATCTTGGACTGGGCTAAACCAGGCGGTGGAGGAAAGCAGCCAGCTGATTGATGTTTTTCTGGCTTCTCTACTGATTTTGAGTTCTGTGGGCTTCATTCAGGTGTAAATGTCACCTCCATGGAGCAGCAAGCAAAACCCAGAGGGATTGGTGAGTTTTGATGGGGATGGGGACGTGAAGAGAGCCAACCTCAGGGTCTTCCCGGAAAGCCAGACCAGAGGGGACCCTCTGGTACCCAGGATTCACCTGAGAGGTGGGGACATCCCCTGGGGTACAATGAGTGAGGATATGGAATATTATCACTTCCTTCATCTACTTCCGAATGAGTCCTAGGCCACCTCTACACCAGCTCCAAGGGCTATCTCGGGTTGGTCTTCTTTTTTTTTTTTAAGATTTTATTTATTTATTTGACAGAGAGAGACCCAGCGAGAGAGGGAACACAAGCAGGGGGAGTGAGAGAGGGAGAAGCAGGCTCCCCGCGGAGCAGGGAGCCCGATGCGGGGCTCGATCCCAGGACCCTGGGATCATGACCTGAGCCGAAGGCAGACGCTTAACGACTGAGCCACCCAGGGGCCCCTCAGGTTGGTCTTCTTCCTCTTCCATAGTCCTTTGGCTTCTCATCACGTTCTTTTTTTTTTTTTTAAGATTTTATTTATTCATTTGACAGAGAGACACAGCGAGAGAGGGAACACAAGCAGGAGGAGTGGGAGAGGGAGAAGCAGGCTTCCCGCGGAGCAGGGAGCCCGATGCGGGGCTCGATCCCAGGACCTGGAATCATGACCTGAGCCAAAGGCAGACACTTAACAACTGAGCCACCCAGGCGCCCCTCTCATCACGTTCTTAAGCCCTTTTGGTTAATGACCTTTAACTATTTACCCCAATTCCAGGGGCGCCTGGGTGGCTCAGTCGTTAAGCGTCTGCCTTCGGCTCAGGTCGCGGTCCCAGGGTCCTGGGATCGAGCCCCGCATCAGGCTCCCTGCTTGGCGGGAAGCCTGCTTCTCCCTCTCCCACTCCCCCTGCTTGTGTGCCCTCTCTCGCTGTGCCTCTTTCTCTGTAAAAATAAATAAATAAAATCTTTAAAAAAAAAAAAAAAAAAACTATTTACCCCAATTCCAATTTCACATTCCCTCAAAACATTTCTTCTCATTGCCTCCATGAAGTGTCTCACCTTACTAGGCTGAGACATCACTCTGGCCATATTAGTCCCTGAGAACCAAATCAAGAACAGGTACCATATTTTGGAGAAGATGGTGTTTACATGTCAACATGGCATCAGTACACACCTATGTATATAACTTTAAAAAATATTTTAGCTCATATGTGGAATTTAAGAAACAAAAGAAATGAACAAGGAAAAAAGAGACAAACAAAAAAACAGACTTTTTTTGAGATTTTATTTATTTATTTGACAGAGAGAGAGTACAAGTGTGGGGGGGAATGGAAGGCAGGGGGAGAGGGAGAAGCAGGCTCCCCGCTAAGCAGGGAGCCCGATGCGGGGATCGATCCCAGGACCCTGGGATCATGACCTGAGCTAAAGGCAGATGCTTAATGGACTGAGCCATGCAGGCACCCCCAAAAAACAGACTCTTAACTCTAGAGAACAAACTGATGTTTATCAGAGGGTAGATGGGGAGGAAGGAGGGCACTTGTCATCATGAGCACTGGGTGTCGTATGGAAGTGATCAATCACTATGTTGTACACCTGAAACTAATATTACATGTATGTTAACCCTACTGGAATTAAAAAAAAAAAAATTTCATGTCACCACATTATCCTTACCCTTACTACCTGTTTTACAGTCTGATATTGCTGTTATTTTATGTCATATGATAGTACATTTTGTCTTTTAAAATGCTGGTCAAGACTCCCTAATTATTTTTACAACCCACTTTCTACTTACAAATTGGTGGCACCCCTCCATTTAATGCTGAGCTAGCAGATAAGGGATTCGCTACTGAAATAGGAGCTCTGGAGGAAAATAACAAAGCCCGGCCCAGTCCCACTGCACTGCATCCCTGGTGAGCTGGGCAGGAATATCAGGTTCAAGGACACCTGAAGGTCACAGCCTTTTTTTTTTTTCAGGTAAGGTTTTTATTTAAGTATAACATATACAGAAAGGGTGCAGAGCACATGGTGAATGCCCCAGTTAAGCCAGTACCCAGAAGCCCCCTTGCACCCCCTCCCACCAGCCCAGGGCAAAATGATCTTGACTTCTAACTCCGGATGTTAGTGTTTGCCTGTTTTGAACTTTGTAAGCCTCAAATCATGCAGGATGCACTTTTCTCTATCTGACTTCTGCTCTGTGAACCTAGTGAGTGTGAGACCCTTCCATGCCCCCGGGTGCAGCTGGATCTGTCCCTTCCCACTGCTGTGTCCCAGTACAATTGTGTGACCAGACCATCATTTCCCTTGTAAACCCCCGGGCCTTTGCATTGCCTCCAGTTTGGGGCTGCAAGTACCGCTCTGAACGTTCATCTGGGATGAACGTGTGTGCTCATTTCTATTCGGTGTTTACCCAGGAGTGGAATTGTCAGGTCATAGAATATGCATATGCTCAGCTTTCAAAAATATTAACCAGATGTTTTGCAGACCACTCCTGAAAAAAAGTTGAAAATGGTTAGAGGTTCCACTTTTTTCATCCTCACCATGAAAATTGTTTGTAAAGAGTCCCATGGGGGGGGTTAGAAATAAATATTCTTACAGCTGAAATTACTTACTCTATTGAGGAGAAGAATGTCAAGGAGAAAACTGGCCCTCTTATCAGCCAATGTGCACGCGTTTGGGGAAGCCTGAGGAAGTGTCTTCCTAGTTTGTCACTTTAAAATTAAAACATGCCATGTGGGTCCATCCAGAGGACTGTAAGTGTCTCAAAAGCCGTCTCCAATCTCCCCCACCCCACAAAGGCATCTCTCAGCTCAGGTTTCCAGAAAACCACACTTCATCCCCACCATTTTCAGGCTATGGTGCTCAGTATACTTTGGAAGTAGCCGCCTAGAAGCCTCAGAATCTGGGGAGGCTGTTGTTAAAGACATAAATCCTCAAGTTGGACACAGATTTGGAAGCTGGAGTCCTAATGGGTGGTGTTATTTCCCCCCTTGGGTCCTGGTTCCTCCATCTGCAAGATGGGTATAAAAACGATACCTCACAGGGTGCTGCGGTGGTGAAGAGGGGAGTCTGGAATGCATGAACACCAGTGAGCACTCTGCTCCGTGCTTGATCCTCAGTAAAGTTTTAACTGCAGTCAGCAGCATCGCCATGATTCTTCTCGCTTGCTGTCAGAGTGGGGGTGTTCTGAGCCGGGTGGTACGCAAGCTGCGCATTGAAGGTGCGCTCCCCCTTCTCTAAACCGCCTGCCTCCTTTCAGACGCCATCAGAGTGTTTGTTCTCCCACCCCCAGCTCTCAACAGTAGCAGGACTGTCCGGGCTACAACTGCCGGCGTCCCATCACACTGAGCCTGCTAATCCTCCTTGCTCTCAGATGTGGTTAGCTGGGGATGGGGACAGCAAGGGGCGGGGGGGCGGTGACCAGGTTGCAAACACAGGACAGCAAAGCTGAGCTGCCTGAAGTTTGCAGCCAGGAGCAAACGGGAAACAAATTAGTTCAATCCCAGAATGTAAACCAGCATTGACAGAGATGCATGGAAGAGCCATGCAAGGAAAACGCACTGCGATTTCTCATCCAGTTAACGGGAGAATCAATACCACGGCACGTAGGCCACATAGAAGAAGCTGCACAGCCGTGTCTGCAGAACCGGGGAGCTGGGGCTGCCTTTGAGACTCCCAGACGCAGCAGGTGCGTCACATGGATCTGGTCCGTGTGTTTTGGTGCCAAGAGTCCTGCTTTAAAGCTCAGTTCAGGGACTCAGAATTTTAGGACTTGGAGATCATTTCATCCAGAGATTTCTACACTGGGATTCTGTGAATGTGTGTGTGTGGGGGTGGGGTGGGGTGGGGTGGGGAGGAGTGTTGTAGGGATGGAAAAACACTGAAGGGGTGGGGGCCCAGCTTCAAACAGAGCTCTCATCTCTTTCCTATGAGGTTGAATTGTATGAGCTTGAATTGTATGAGCTTGCCATTTTGGTTGCTCAGAAGCAGGACACTGAGAATTTCATGTGGCTCAATATTTTATATTGGTGTTTCGTGTAAGTTATCATTTGAACGAAGCGTTCTGGGGTTAAATGTATTTGATGTATCCAACCTCCTGGTTCAGATGGGGTGGGGCGGGTGCAGGCTGGACAAGATCCTGCTCCAGCCCCCACCTCCAGGAGGAGGGCTGGAAAGTGGGGTGCCATCCACTTCTCCATCCCTGGCCCTAGCACAAGGCCTGGTATACACTCAGAGCTAGAATAGCACTTGAATAAGGCAGGTGTAAATTCTGTTATGGATTCTTTCCTTATTCATTCATTTATTCATGAATGAGCATTCATTGTACCTAGTGCGTCTTAGGTACTTGACTAAGTGCTGGGTTACAGCAATTAAGCAGACACACACCCTCCCCAAGGCCATTTATAGTCTAGTGGGTGAAACAGACATTAAACAGACAATGCCTGAGTATTTCTTACAATTGTGATAAATAGGCAGGGAGGCAAGAGTGCAAGAGATCGCTGAGCACTCGCTAGGTCCAAAGCACTGGGCCGGCCCGGTATGGAGGGCGTGACAGACAGTGCAGTGCTCACAAGGATTTGGCATCCCTCCCTTGGAAGGGCCGTCTTTTCCTCTTCTGCTGAGTTCAGGCATGGCCATGTGGCTTGTTTGGCCAATGAACCATGAGCACGGGGACAGGCAACTTCCGGTAGAAGATTCCAGAATCAGTGTGTCATGCTCTCTTTTTCTTCCGCCACATTGCTGCATCCTTAGCCAGAGTCCTAGACCCCTCACCATGGATGTGAAACATGAGCAAGAAATAAACACACGTGGTTATAACCCCCTAAAAATGTTGGGTTGTTTGCTTCAGATTATTTTAGCATAAGCTTGGCTAACAACATGATGCACACGCTTATACTTGAATCTAATATGCCGTTTTCTATAGTCTTCCATCCTGCAAGCACTCAGCAAGTGAGGTGTGGTAATTGCAATGGAGGAAGGGCAAGCATGCTTCTCTGGAAGGTCAGTGAAGGGATCGCCCACTCGAAAGTCCAGAGTGAGGGCATCTTGAGCAGGGACCGACCCACCCTAAATGTTCACTAAATGAAAATTACTGTAATGACTGTTGTGATTCTAGTCCAACTCACATTTGAGGAACGGCGGGCAGACAGGTGAGACTGGACCCCGTCATACTGCCCAGGACCTTTCTTCGTACCCCAGGCACCGTGGACTCTAGGGGCCAGGGCCTTGCATTCTTAGAGCCTCCTGACCGCAGAAGGGATTGCATCCTTTCCCGCTCTAATTTTTAAAATCCCAGAGAAGACTTCTTATTGGCCCAGTTGGGGGTCACATGTCTGCCCTTGAACCAATCACTGTGGTCCCCGGATAAGATGCAGCTGAATGGGTGTGCCAAAACTTGGCCTTATCCTTCTGTTCAAATCTGCTATGGGACGAACAGGGGTCCAAATAATGGTGACAGGCAGGCTCTCCACTTTTATATCTTTATGCCGTCATGCACAGAAGGGTGTACTTGGCACGGAGGAGGGATATAGAAAACACCCACAGAGGGATTATAAGGTTTGAGGAAGCCGAAACGAGAACAAGGAATCGTCTAGAACTTGTCTAGCGCCGCTGCGTGGACCCTTCCTTGTGATGCCCTGCCCCTGAAATATGGCCTCCCTCCTAGAAAGCTCTGGTTCCCCCGAAGCAGGGGTTGGAAGGTGGTGCGGTGTTCTCCAGGGCCTGAGAGCCAAGTTGGATGAGAGGGAATGAAGCTCTGTGAGGCATCTTGTAGCTCTCTCAACTCTGCGCTGCTCCCATGCACTGCGGGCGCGTGTCTCCTCTTCCGTTTATAAGGCTGGGCAGCTGCTGCGTCCCCCCATCCCCCTTCCCCGGGTGCCCCGCGGGGCCACGAGATGAAGACACTCAGCTCCAGGGTGTGTGGCCCAACTCTGTCCACAGTCCGAGGCTTCACATCCCAGGCACTACAGCGAGAGTGAGCTGGGTCTAAGCAGAGCCCTGACGCGCTCCAGCCGGGCACCCCGGCCTTGGGAGCAGCTGGGGCTGAGCTGAGCAGGAGGGAGCATAAAATATGGCTACAGCGCATTGAAGAAATCAGGGTTTATTTTTCCTTCATAACAAGAAGTCCAGCTGTAATGACTCAGCCAGGAAAGACCCAGGAACTCTGAGGCTCTTTGGGCTCTTCCTCATTTCACAGGCTGGCTCCTGCAGGGCCAGGCAGCGCACCTGCCCGCAGACGAGGTGATGGGGGGCCGGGACAAGTCTGCGCTGTCTCTTTTATCAGGAGACCAAACCTTTTCCAGAAGGAGCCCAAAGGCTTAGGTCCCACTGACCAGATCGAAGTCGGTGGCCACTCCTAGCTCAAGAGAGGCTGACCGAACAGGAGTTTTGCTCCTGGGGTCTTCATAGTGGAAGGCAACCCACAAAGGGTTGGGAACACCTGTAGGTCAGACAATTAGCCATGTCTGCTCCAGAGAGTTCCCTCTGTAAGCGCCATGTGTTAGTTTACCGGGGCTGCCATACTAAGATACCACAAACAGAGTGGCTGAAACCACGGACATGTATTGTCTCACAGTCCTGGAGGCTAGAAGGCCCAGAGCATGGTATGGACAGGGCTAGTTCCTTCTGAAGGCTGAGGCAGGACCTGGCCCAGGCCTCTCCGCTGGCTGCTCGTGGCTTGCTCCCCAGCTTTGGCATTCTCTGGCATCATTTCGACTTCTCCCTTTGTCTTCATGTGATGATCATTCTTCTTGTGTGTGTGTTTGTGTATGTGTGTGTGTCTCCAGATTTCCCAGAATGCCAGTCCTATTGGGTTGGGACCCACCCTAATGACTTCATTTTAAATGGATCGCTTCTATAAATACCCTCTCTCGAAATGAGGTCACCCACTGGGGTATTGGGGGCAAGGGCTTCGACATATGAATTTGAAGGGAACATAATTCAATCCATAACACGCAGTTTCCTGCTCTCTATTGGGAGCATGGCAAGAGTTCGTACCCGCACTGGGGTGTGAGGCTTAAACGGGGTAATCCCCAGCAGAAGCTACCAAAGTTCTTGGCCCCGAGGGAGCACTCAGTACCCAGCTGCTTCGGGGGCTGGCTTCCATAGCCGCACACTCCTATGGCTGAGGCCGACGCCTTATAAAAGGAAGGTGGCGCCAAGGAGGAGAGGGACCCATTGATATCCAGCCACCTCAAGTTTGCCAGCATCCCCCCACAATGATAGCCAAGATTTCCAGCCAATAGCCTGAGGGCCAGACATGACTCCAGAACTCACTAGCTGGCATTCCTATCCCAGGATTGCCCCTCCCACTGCCAGTTTGGGACAGCTGGTCACCTGAGTCAGTAGGACTTTTATGTACAATTCAGGGTGGCCCCCATATACTTGGCAGCCCCACTGGGCACACATTTCTAGGGAAACAACTTTAAGCAGTTCTAAGTGAAAGCCAGAATTTGGTGGGGGGGGAGGGTGCAGCAGCGGGGGGGCGGGTCTTGAGCCCTTGCCTGGTAATCCCTTCTCTTCTGTGCAGTAATGGAGCCCACCTTTCCTGGGGGTCCCTTCTTATCCCTGCCAGAGCAGGACACGCTGAGATCTCGCAGGTTCTAAGGGCTGTTCTATCTCCGCACCATAGTGTTTTGAGTAAATTACAAGGCTCCTATCAGTGGTGGGGGCTTTATTGTTCTGCTAGGACATCTTCCTTTGTCAAAAAAACAATAACTTGTTGTAAGTAGTACTTTTTTAGGTTTACCATGCAGACAGACTAATTGTATCTTTTAATCTGGGTCAAACTGCTCTTGCTTATTACAAATTGGCTCTGAATCCTAAAAAGAGAGGGGGAAGAAATGTGAGGAACATTTGCAAATAATTTAGAGGCAGACTTACCTTCAGACAAACCTTATGTCATGTTGGGTTTAAATGCTTACCCGGTCCTCGGCCCAGTTAGGCTCTGGTTGACCCCAAAGGGGGCTAGGGGACAGAGAAGGCTCTCCATGATGGATTCTGGCCGCTAACGTGGGTCATGAACCAGGGCAACCCGGCAGGGCATGGTCCCTCATGCAACAGAACACAGAATCACGTGTGCCAGGCTGGATGATGGTCTCCAAAGGCACTAGGTCCTAATTCCTGGAAACTACAACTGTTATCTTATCTGGAAGAAGGGTCTTAGATGTAACGAAGTTGAAGATCTTATCCTGAATCCTGCAGGGAGGCCCCGAATGAAATCGCGGGCATCCTTACAAGGGAGAGGCAGAGGGAGAGCCAACATAGACAGGAGGGAAGGCAGGAATCAGGGTGACAAGGCCACAAGGCAAGGAATGCTGGCAGCCTCCAGAAGCCAATAGAGGCAAGGAATGGGCTCTCCCCTAGAGCCTCTGGAAGGACCATGGCCCCGCTGACACCTTGATTTTGGTCCAGTAGAACCAGTTTGGGGGTCTGGCCTCCAGAAGTGTGAGAGAATACATTTCCATTGTTTTAAGCCACCAGGTTTATGGAACTTTGCTAGAGCAACTTTAAGAAACAAATATATCAGGGAACTGATATTGGTGGCTACCCTGTGTGCAGAGAGGACCTTCCAAGGCTGAAGAGGCCCGTACGCGACCCAGAGAGTGTCATGGGAAGCATGGCCTCTAGAGTGGGGCTGTCCAGTTTCTTAGATACTGTGTTGCCACTTCTTAGTTGTGTGACCACAGACAAATAACCTAATCTCTCAAAACCTCAGTTTCTTCCTCGGCGCAGTAAAGATAACCATAGAGACCGTCACAACGTGGCTTGAGGATTAAATGACGTAGCCCGTGAGCACCAGAGTCTGGCATGTCATAGCTGACAGTCAGCGAGAGTGATCCTTTCTCGAGCAAGGTTTGTCCATTTTTATTATTAAACCTTCGTCGACTTTCTGGAGCTTCTGTCAAGGTGTTCTGCAAGTACCCTGGGGCGCTGTAAGCTGTACCCATACCCCCTACAAACCCAATAACTTGCCAGGCAGGGCCTCTTGCTTCAATGTATGGGCTCAGATCACTGAAGACTGATTTCTCCTGAGCTCAAAACGGTTTACAGAAAGGGTTGATGACAATGAAAAGAAAAATGGAACCCAAACCAGGCAGGTAACCCGTATCACAAGGCGGGCAAGAGAGACATATTTCACCTAATTTACTGAAGGAAAGAAAGTTCTTTTTTTAAAGATTTTATTTATTTATTTGAGAGAGACAGACAGAGATAGTGAGAGAGAACATGAGAGGAGAGGAGAGGGAGAAGCAGACTCCCGCCAAGCAGAGGGCCCAACGCAGGACTCAATCCCAGGACCCTGAGATCATGCCCTGAGCTGAAGGCAGACGCTTAACCGACTGAGCCACCCAGGTGTCCCAGGAAAGAAAGTTCTTTTGATGAAAGTGAGAGAAAAAAGTATTAGCCATATCTAAGCATCTCTGATAATTCTTAACAGGATTAAGGTGAAGGTGATATTTACCATATCTAAGGTGTATTTTCAGGGGTACTTCTGGATTATGGACTCCTAAATGCCTTCCCAGACAATAAATTCCACCATTAGAGATTTATTCAAGCATTTATCTACTGAGAGCCAAATATCACCAAAAAGCCAATTCTGGCCACTAATATCTTAGCGCAATTTGTAATTTAAAGTCTTTTAGTGGCTTCCTGAAGCTGCAAGAAAAACCAGAATGCCTTTTCTATGGCCTCCAATGCCTTCATGGTCTGACGTTCTCCTCCTTGTTCTTATGTGTTTCTTCCAATTGTTCCAATGTTCGAAGGTCCCTCCTGCCTGGGGCCTTTGAGAAAACTGCTCTATCTAGTTAATACACCCTTTCTCCCAGTAACCCTTGAACTCCTGAGGACAGGTGCAAGGGCTCTGCTGCTCATTTCTGGTTTTCAGAATCAAAGTCAGTGCTTGGTATGTATCTTATTTATTAAGTACATATTTGTTGAATGAATAAATGAAGGAAACCAATTCCAAAATGACGGCACTGAAAACATTGTAGAACTTTACTTTCTTGATGTAAGGAAGAGTAGAAAATAAACGGCAAGGTTAGAAAAAAGAGAGTGCTGATAGAGAGGCTGTTTAGTAAATATTGTGTTTGGCTGCAGATAAGAGAAAAGAGCAATTGCTTCAGATAGATAGGAAGTCCCAAAGTGGACGGTCCCAAAGCTGCACCGTGCTGTACAGTTATCAGAAACCAGTCTCCTGGATTTGTGTTCCATCAATTTTATGACTGGCTTCAATCCTCAAGTTGGCCTCAAGGTCCAAAAAGGTTGCTAAGGCCCCAGCTATCACATCCAGATTCCAGACAAGAAAAAGGAGCAAAGGGGGTAAATGGTATATCACCTAGATGAGTAAGACATTTTTAAGGAGCTGTCCCCAAAACCCCACCCAACAATTTGTGTTTGCTTCTCACTGGCTATGCCTCCCGGGAAATGTAATGCTTTAGTTAGACAAATTGCCAGCCAAATAAAATTGTAGTTCTGTTGGCAAGGAAGACGGGGAGAATGCATATTTGAGAGGCAGCCAGCAGTCTTAGCCACAGGGGGTAAGGCTTTGGAGGAAGGATCCAAGGCAGGATACTTCATTTATTCATTCCACTCATTCACGGAGACATACTGACTTCCTGGGGCCGGATACAGACCGGGAAGGGAGGAAATATGAAGATAATGGGGCATCGTCCTCACACCCAGGATGCTCACATTCAAGTAGGAGGCACAGGCTGAGAAACTGAAGTCAGAGCCGGAGTTGGCAAACAGCCAAAATGAGGGACTGCTAAATGCTACAGGTGTGGAAAGAGATTCTCCTTTCCTAGAGGAGGTGGGGGGCGGGGGGGGGGCGGTGTTGGAATCCAGGAGGAAGCAGGAGCTTTGGTGGGCAGATACAATCTTGCCAAGTAGGAAGTTTGTTGTAGAGATACATTTCAGGTAGAAGGAACAGCTCAGGCAAGGACATGGAGGTCGCAGAACAGGAGCATCCTGAGATGAACAATAGCAGAAACAAGAACTGAGCAATAGAAAGTGACCCCAACAATCAGTACTGGGGTCTCATGATCTGTCCTGTCCATCACCCAGTCTCTTCTCACTTACTCTGCCCTTTATTACAGAGTCCGATAAAATGGTAAAATCTTTTACTGAAAGTACACTTTTTTGGAAAAAAAGTTTCACGAAACCTTTACGTACTGCTTCTACCACTTAAACTTTAAAAACTAACATTTTCAAGGTGCCCAGGACATGTGTGCACAAGGACATATTTTATTATGGAGATTGTGCAGGTTGCTTTCTGTGTGAACATTTGAAAGAATTTAGTCTTAAACGTTTTCTGATTTAAAAAATTTTAAAGCTTGTTTAACAAAACTTTTATGTTTCAAGATACTATTTCCCTTCATTGTAGAACTTGTTTATAAAAACTCATTCCTTGAAAAATTTGGATCCTTTCTAATGTTAACCACAGCATTTGCACTATATTGCTTTTTAATATATTGAAAACATTTTTCTAAAAAGTTCATTCATCTGGGTAATACACCATTTCCCTCTTGCTCCCTTTTCTTATCTGGAATCTAGATGTGATAGCTGGAACCTCAGCAACCGTTTTGGAAAATGGTGGATAGAAGTCACATGACCTTCTATCTATGTCCCTAATGAGTCTATCATTCCTCACATCAGGGCATTGGCTCATCCCTTCCTTTTGTCTGTAGGGTCTTCTCCACTCTTACCTGGTTGAACTCTTCTCATCTTTCCCATTTCAGATCAGACATCACTCCCCATAGAGGCATTCCCCACTGTCCTCTCCAAAACTGTCCACTGTGTTATTCTCACTCAATGCACTTTACTCTGTACCTCGTGACATTTATTACAGTTTGAGATATTTTTACTTGTGAGGTTATCTGATTAATGTTTGTCTCACCCATTAGATCATGACCTCTGAGTGGCTGGGACTGGCTCTTTTAGTCTGCCGCTTGGTGAAGCTTAGCTCAGAATGGGCATCCAATGGACATTCATTGGATTAGTTGGTGTGTGTGTGTGTGTGTGTGTGTGAGAGAGAGAGAGAGAGAGAGAGATAGCTAAAGACTGATGGGGGTTAATGTCCAATGAAGATAAAAAAGTAGAAAATTAATTAATTGTGCTCTTGTATACTTTAATTTTGAGAGTTAATTGGTTATTTGATGAAATCCTGCTGCCTCAGTCAGAGATGTTAGCACAGGGGAAGACTGGATGAGCGGAGGTTTCCCAGCTTGAAATGGAAGGCATGGAATTCAAGCACATTTATGAAATGCAAACATTACTTAGTAAAGGTCCAGAACCGGGTACAACTTCTTTTTTAGATGATTAGCTTTGTTCATAGCCCAGAATAGAGTTATGGAAATCCCTACCATTCGTTTACAGACAGATCCTCTCCTGAGGGCTGTCTGCTGTCATTCGTTCACCCTGAGCTGGGGGAACCTGGCTTGGAGGATTTTTCTCATTCGGAATTCATGATTACTCAGCTCAGCCAGGCTGCAATGTATTCTAGGCCCCATCGAAGGAAAGTTTTCTGAGCAAATGAGCCAAAATCGTGGAAATTTCAAGGAAGCGTTCAATTATCTGGGAAACAAAGGCGCCCTATAGCCACATAGAGGAATCTATTTGCATACAATTAATATATTAATTACAAAACATTAGGCATTACTCATTGAAGTAGGGGACTCCTAAGGGTATCCATGCTAAGCAATGCTTGAGGCCTTACTGGAGTTTCTGTCTGCATTTAAAGGTAAGGCAACTACCTTTCCAGTAGATAAGTGCAAAAGGAGGGAAGGAGGGGAGGGAGAGAAGGAGAGGGGTTTGCAGCCGACATTTGCCCAGGGATTAGTGGGCCAGTCATCAGGTTCAGTGCTCTACACCCCGCTCCCCCTTCATTCTCCAACCACTCTGAGATAGATAGCATTATGTTTACCATTTTACAGATGAGCAAAATTGAGGTTCAGAAAGGTAAAGCCACCTGACCAAAGTTGTGAGACCTAATTATATGCAGGGTGTCAAATCCAGATCATGTCTGTCTGGAAAGCGCATCCTTCCCCACCCAGCACCATCAGATACACCAACTCCAAATTCTCCAGCTCTGAGCTTCCTGCATGCAGAGGGGCCTTCCACTGAGGAATGCAAGAGCAAAAGGTTTAAATGCTTCTGTGTGTGTGTGTGTGTGAGAGAGAGAGAGAGAGAGAGAGATTGAGAGCGAGAGAGAGTTATGTAAACCATAATGAGGTACCTCATTTCCAATGAGAGCAGTTGGAAAACATTTTAAAAGTCTGGCAAATCAATGCTAGTGAGGTAGTGGAAAAGTGAGAACTTTCTTACCTCTCTGGTTCAACTGTAAATTGGTAAAATCATTCAGAAGCACAATTAGCTGATCTAAAAGAACTGAAGATTAGGAAGCCCCATGACCCAGCATTTCCTCACCCACGTGTAGATGCTAGAGAAATTTTTGCACATTTTTGTAAAGAGACAGGAATATCCACTGCTATAGTGCTCAAAATGCAAGAAAAAAAATCAAATCAAACTAAGTATCCATTAACAAGGCAATGGAGAAATAAAAGGGTGGTCCTTATTCCATGAAAGTTTGGGGAGACTTGAAGCTGAACCGGAAGTCCTGAACCCCAGGACACGACATGGAGAACTATCAAAACAATGTTAGGGACAAAAGAGTCTCCAGCTGCTGCAGACTACCAACAGTGTTATAATATTTTTTTAAGTTTAAAAGCAGATGGACACATACAAATGTAGAGATATTATCAAAACATGTATGGGAAAATTTAAAACAGTGGTGAGCACTGGGAGAGAGGAGGGAAGTAGCATGGGGAAGAGATTTTGACTGTATTTGCAGTGTTTCCTGTCTTGAGCAGAGGGCTGGGTACCCCAATGTTTATGAAAATATTCTCTGTGGCTTTTTTTGGCATGCCTGAAATATTGCAGCATAATATCATTTTAAAAGAAGGAGGGGGAGAGGAGTTGATTTTCTGTAGGAAATACCACCAGATGAGAGGTGAGAGGTGGCCAGACGGACTGTACGTGAACCTAGGAAAAGCTTATTTCCCATTGCTTGGCCAGACGTGCCTTGCCATTGGTGGGCAGTCCTGCGGGCCACACAGCCACACGTGATGATGCCTTGCAAGCAGTAAATGTGGCAAACCTCCCAGGATGCCCCCCACAGCCTGCTGCAATGCAGTGTGCATTCCCTGGCAAGTCATGGTTCCCTCAGGTGAGGGATGGGATCGCTCCATCTCTGTCACCTGCACAGAGAAGGAAGTGCTGTAGAGAGACAGATTAGATCATCTATTATCAAGTAGACAAAAGATAGACTGAGGGGGCACCTGCAGCTTGCCAGATGTTCTATCCATCATCGGAGTCGTGGGGAAGGTGGGCTTTACATACTTCTCCCTGTTCCCCAGTTCAGCCCCTCCAGGGAAGAATTAAACACAAGACTGGATCACAGGCCAAGTCCTTCAAAACTGGCCTGATATTGGGGTGGGGTGGGAGCACTGCAGGCAGCCACAGGGGACCTTGCTCCCGGGCTAGGAAAATAGCCAAGAAGAGAGGGTAATCTTGAAGATTTGTATACTGGGGCCAGTGGTAAAGCATGATGAATATATCCCTTAGAACTCTTAAAAAAAAAACCAGCCCAATCAATACTATAGCCGTTGTCATCATCACCATCTTCATCATCATCATCTACATCACGATCATCAGTATCATCAAAATCAAATGCTTGCTCTGAGACAGGAATTCTGCTAAGAGTTTCATCCACATTTTTTCATTTAACCCGGCAACATCTTTACAACAAAAGCACTGTTAGTGTCCCCATGCTACAGCAGAGGAAACCGAGGCAGGGGGAGATAAGTAACCAACCCAAGGTCTCCCAAAGTAGACTCCCACTAATGGGCCATCTCCTTTCTAGCGCCATTGACGTGTCAACCATAGCCCCACCCAGGCATCACTCCACAGGTGAGGGGTTGGGGGTTCCGCTGCTTCCTTGTGTTCCTGAAACACTCCTGGCAGGGACGAACCTAGGACAGCTGTCTCTGACCAGGCAAGACCCTAAAATAGGAACCTTGAGGAGTGACACAACTTTCTCCAGAACACAAAAGGCTCTTCACAACCTTACGAATCTTCGCAGATGAGGCTGTAATAAGAAAGCAGAAGTCTAGCAAGACCTAACCTGTTCCCGCAGAAAGAACCCTAAAAAACTTGCAGTCTTGAGGAGCCCCTCATACTCCAGTCACTCCTACTTGCTGGCTTTTGGGGAATGAGCAGCAGAGAATGATGAGCCCTACCACCACCACGTAATCTAAGCCTAATACCTTTGATGGTGAGCAAAATAAACCATTCCAAAATATGTGTCCTTGGCATATTGATTATTTTAAGTTGGTCATTTTTTAAAAGATTTATTTATTTATTTTTGAGAGAGAGAGAAAGAGAGAGAGAGAGTGCAGGGGGCAGGGGGCAGAGGGAGAAGGAGAGGGAGAGAGAATCCCAAGCAGACTCCCTGCAGAGTGCAGAGCCTCACTCGGGGCACGATAATCAGAATACGAGATCATGACCTGAGCTGAAACCAGGAGTCAGACGCTTAACCAACCATGCCACCCAGGTGATCCTAAGTTGGTCATTTTTTTAAAAACAGCAGATACAAGTGAAGCCCTGAAAACTGAGCAGAAGTTACCCTTTTGTAAGAGATAGTTACATTTGTAAGAGAAATATCCATTGTAAGGGCATCTCCTTTGCTGCACCAGGAACAGGGGGATGATTCAATCCATAGAAACTCCTATCAATGGAGAAGGGTAGAACTTAAATGTGCATCAGAACCTTACCCTATGGACTGCACTTTTCCTGTCAACCTCCCATGACTGCAACCTCCAACATCTTTGGTTAATATTAGCTAAAGACAGTTTTTAGGGTGATGGCTTGGGCTATTTCAGGGAGTTACTCAGTTTTCCTGGGTCTCTCCCATGTATACAGAAGATATATATATACATGCTATTAAATTTGGGGTGTTTTTTTTTTCTCCTGTTACTCTATCTTATATCAATTCAATTATTAGATTATTATTAGACCAGCCTAATAACCTAGAAGAGAGGAAGGAAATCTTTTCCACCCCTATACCTTCCACATCCACAGCACTTCACCATCTGATCTGGAAACTTCTTTTTACACCTGCAGATGTTCTATTTCAATGAGTCTGAGGGAGCATCAAGATATGGACATTTATAAAGCACCCATAGGCTGCCACATCATGTACCTACAGATTTGGCACACACAGCCTTAAGCTATGGAAGTTTCTGTTAAATAGAGACTTTAGGCCCAAAATGGAGTCACTTGGGTTAAACAGTGTGTGAAGTAAAAGATAGTTCCTAATTGCTCACTTCTTAGTTTTCACTAGAAATTAAGGGTTTCTGTGGGTTAAAAATTCTAATATATGTAATTAAAACTACTAGAAATAAAGGAAAGAAACTTTATGTATGGTCAGGACTAGCTAAGATTAAAATGAATTTAATGAAGTAAATGAGTTTTAATATAAAAAGTAAGGTGGTACAAAATTAGAATTTGGTTTTCTTTTGTTGAAAGGACAAACCTTTCTTGGATTATTGGTCTGCTCTTAATAAGAAATTTTGATAAAGTTTTTTTTTTCTTTACTTTTAAAGTAATTTGCCTAGAAAACAAAGATTTAGTGTTTTGTCAAAATAATTTCCTATGTTGTTTTTATCAAGTCTTTGATTACTTAATAAAACTGAGTCTTCTACATTAAAAGAGTTGTTTTACTTAACAACTATTTAACTTTCTGTATTTGCTTGCAAAATCTTTAACTGTTGCCATGTTTAAGTGAATAACTATTGTTTCACAGTGAACTGTGATCCTATATGACAAGTGTTTTAAACAATTTTCATATTTTCTACCAAACTTCTCAAAAATCAAATTCTAAATGAAGTCTTTTTGACCTCAAATTAACTTTGAGAATTTCCAGAAAGTCCCTGGAACATCTCAAAAAACTTGTTCTCTCTCCTTATTAAAAAAAGGGAGATTTTAAACTAATTAGGCTAATTTGATATGTTAAGTTACATGGGAAGTATTGTCAAATAAGAATACTTAGCTTTCTTTATCTTGTATTCAGATATGAAGTTCTAAAAATTATATGAAATACCTAAAGTATGGTATGTCTTGGTATAATCTTTTCAGCCATAAATCCAGTTATTGCCTTAAAATGCTGTATGTTACAGAAATAACCAAATTTCCTTATCAATTCCATTACAATAAACTCTCATCAGATCTCTAACAATGGGCATTTTTTAAATCTTTTTTCATTTGCAGACAATTATTGCTTTTACTTGATATTTTACAAAGGTCTTCCTGCAAAAGTACTTCATCTTCAAGGAGATTCAAGGAAAGGATTTCAGACAAGTACAAGTTTTCTGATAACTTTAAGATCATAAAACTAAACTGGGCAAGAATTTCCAAAACTAATGAAAAACTAGATTCAAGCAGAACAAAAATTAGTAACATAGGGCTAAATAAACTTAGGAGGATGATTATAAACTTTTTATGACTTCTTGTTTGAATCATTACTGGTTTTCTCATGTTTTGCTTTTCTAGATTTAAGGAAATTTTTTCTCTTAAGATATCTATGACTTATAACAATTTGGTAAAGTATACCTTTGTAAGCAAAGGTGCTACATTGACTTTCTCCCCCTTACCTGATCCTTCCAGATTCCAGAAACTCTTTTGAGTATTTTTTTTTTCATGGCAATACAGTTAGTTATTTGCATAAGTTTAGCAAGAATCTGTCATCCTTGTAAAAGGACACAGTTGAAAACATTGGCCAGGTTGTCAAGGCTTTGGCTGGAATGTCATATTTGAGAGAAATGTGCCTAGACTCAGATTTGACCAGGGAATTTTAAATAACTAAGATTGACTTTACAGAGCCAATAAAGGCCCTTGAAAAATTCTGCTGGTACTTTGCTTCCAAGGTTCCAGCAAAGCAGTCTTAAAAAGAGCTTATATGGCCAATCACTATTCTAGGTGCACTTATGTAAATAATCAGTCAACTCGAACGCAAGCAAATTTGTTTTACTGTGATTATCCTTGGGAGGAGGAAAAATGGGGATAACTGTAGAGAGAAAAATTATGTTTGCACCTTTGTCTATATTAGATTCTAAACCTGTTGTCTTTGAGATTTTGTTATATACCTAGAACCTGAACCTGATCCTGAATCCTTCTGGTTTCCTCAAGTATCTGGCTATGACTCTCCAAACTAATGCTTGCAGTTTTCTCCCACCCTCTGATTTGGAATCAATAAGAACAGAGACTGCCCTTGAATCTCCTTGAAAGGGACTCCATTAGGTCCTCCTCACTACCCAGATGGTGGCCAAACATCAGGGACTTGAACCCTGGATTTATATCTCAGAGCTGAAGAAAGCTCCATCTGACATCTGGTCCCATGCAAATGGTGGAGACCTCCAAGTCAAACTGACTAGGAAAAGAAGTAGCCAACATCAAGGTAGACAGCTTCATCCCAAGATGGCAGGTCAAAACATCATGCTTTAACCAAACATGAAACTCTCTCTTCTTTTTCTTTCCTTTGCTCTGGGTCTGGCCTGAAAAGATAATACCATCATCTGTTTGTTCCAGGTCACTGCTAAGGAATTTAGATTATTTTATTTTAGGCTCAGAGAAAACCTAACTGAGCCCTGGCTTGAATAAGCAAATCCCTGCAAATGAGCCTATTAAATGCCACCTTAGCAGGACGTAGTCTGTGCCCTGAAAACATTTATCCTTGCTGGGATGGTTCTCACTCTTCTTGGACCTATGAATGTCCAGATAACTGGCACATGGCTGGGCAATTTCTCTTAGGTTATCCAACTGTGTCCCAACTTTCCACAAAGGAACTAAGACACCTCACTGGTTGACTCCCCTGGATTTATATCATCAAGTTCAAAAGAAATTACCAAGAGGCATCATGATTGAGGATTTGTTTCCTTTGGCAAGGCCATAATTCCCTGGTTAGGAAAAAATGTAAATGAGAATATGATCAGAATCCTATCCTTAACTCAAAGATATTGCAGAATGCATTGCTGAGATGAAAGCTGCCCCCAAAATCCTTAGACTCTGAGGCCAAGGTTGTTCTCAATAATAGGATAGTCCTTGATTACCTTCTGGCTGAGTAAAGAGGTATCTACGCTCTGACCAACACCACCTGCTGCACCTGGATTAACCCTTCTGGGGAAGTTGACAGTTACATGAGGTCACTGAGTAAGCCACTGGGCCTAACACAGGGTCTTCCTCTGCCTTATTTGATTTTGACTGATTTGGGTCTTGGGAGCCATGGCTCCAAAGTTCACTGCAAACATTGGAAATCACCCTGCTTCATGGTCATAATAATCTCTCTGCTGTGTTGTGCTTTCTCAAAAGCCTGAAATGTATATTCACAGCCACTAACCACCAGGAAATGATTTTCCTAAGATTGAGACATCAGAAAGGGAACAAAGAGAACAGTCAACTTAAAATTTATGAAGCTGAAGTCTTGGCCTGTGAATATCATAGAAATTAAACAAAAAATGTCATGACCTATGAATGCCACATAAAAATCAACAAAAGCTGTCAGAGCAGGAGCTCAGAGTGGTGCTAATGCCTTAAATTTTCATCAGTTAAGCTGAGAGACCTGATCAAATGGGGGAATTATTAAAAAGGAGACAGTAGGTCCAAAATGGAGTCACTTGTGCTAAACTCCGCATCAGCTAACCAAGACTTGATATCTAAGATAATTGCAATTTCAACCCCACAGGAATGTGACCTTTAACCAGTTGACACGGAATTACCTGGTTCAGCACGAGTGAGATAACCCACCCAGTAGGCCCTTCCAATCCTCTTAGAAGGACAATCTTGCCTGAAATGATGTATCTTTCCTTCCCTAATAATTTCCTTCTTTTTTAAAGATTTTATGTATTTGACAGAGAGAGAGTGAGAGAACATGCACAAGCAGGGAGAGCGGCAGGCAGAGGGAGAAGCAGGCTCCCCACTAAGCAGGGAGCCTCTTGCGGGACTCGATCCCAGGACCCTGGATCACAACCTGAGTTAATAATTTGCTTTTTATGTCCCTTTTCTGCCTTAAAAACCTTTCCTTTTCTATGACTTGGTTGACTCTATGACTCTCCACTTGCTAGATGAGATGCTGTCCAACCCACGAATTGTTCAATAAAGCCAATTAGTTCTTTACATTTATTCAGTTGAATTTTTTAAACAGTTCTGGTGGTGGAATTGTAATCATCCAACTTACAGGAGAAGAAAGAGATGGAGAAAAGGGAAAGACAGTAACTTTCCTGGTAGAGAAAAGAACTGTGCCATAGAAACACAATCTACTCATCCATCCCTTCCTCCTCCCTTGGGGACATTAGCAAGCAGTTGGGTCACATAAAGAGCAATTGCCCTCCAGAACTTCACAAGCTAAGGACTGGCCTCTGCTCCATCCTACACTAGCCCATATCCCCTTCCTCACTGTCTTGAAATCTTTCCATCCAAGGCCAGGTTCACTCTCAAAGTCACCTTCAGTTTGCCTAACCACTGGATGCTCAGGCAAATCACACCTTTCCAGTGCAAAGAAAGCACATTAGTCTACTCAGGTTGCCATAACAAATACCACAGACTGGGTGGCTTAATCAACAGAAATTTATTTCTCGTGGTTCTGGAGGCTGGGAAGTCAAAGATCAAGGTGTCAGCAGGTTGGGTTTCTTGTGAGGCCTCTCTCCTTGTCTCCTAGAATGCGTCTCCTCCCTATTTCTTCACATGGCCTTCCCTTTCCTCTGTGTGTGTTCTAATTTCCCCTTCTTATAAGGACACCAGTCAGATTGGACTGGGTCACTCTAATGACCTAATTTTAATTTAATTAATCTTTAAAGGCCTTGTCTCCAAATAGGGTCACATTCTGAGGCACTGAGGGTTAGGACTTCAATGTATGAATTTGGGGAAGACACAGTTCAGCCCATAACAGGGAGAAAACAGCTTGCAGAGAAATGAAGTGAGTTTACAGGTTATCTGATGAACATTTGGGCTATTGGGCTCATCCACCTGGGTTTACTTTCCCTCTCATTCTTCTCCCTGTTCCCCTACACTCTCTAAATCTTGACTTATTAGAGGCTTTCACACTCACTCACCATATTATATTTTTGCTTTAAAGCCAGAATTAGAGCAAATTGAAAGTATCATTCTAAGTACAGGAGATGAGCCCGGAAAAATATTGTTACCCAGTATCAGTACATGTCATCTTCTGAACTGGGCTCAACAGTACTAATTAATTAACTCGTGAATAGCAGTCATTAGTCACTGATGGGCTCGTCTCAGAAACTCTTTATTTGATTTTTTGGAATAATCACCCAAGACAGGGTCAACAGGGATGCACAAAATATTCTAGAATTCCAATGGACTGGCCCAGTATTGCCCCCCGATCAAACTGGACAGCCTGGAATTTATAAAGCCTGGGATTAGGGCTGGAGTGGATATGGAGAAGCGAGGACGGAACGGAGATGAGGGAACGCTGCTGATCACAACTGGATAGACAAGAGCAACCTACCCCTCACTCCTCACTGAACCCCAGGTCCTTGCTCATCTCCCAGGAGAGGCTGTCTGGAGGTGGTCTGCTCCATAACCCATGGGGAAGAATGAGCCAAGAGCACCCCCTGACTGACAGTGATTTCAGCTAACAATATGGCATTAGGAAGTAGAATCAGGGAATTGTTCACATGACTGGAGTCATTTTAAAAAGCATTTGCCAAATTCCTATGGACAATGCCCAAGATATATTTTTACTAGTGCCCTCCTAACTTGGGTCAAAGCTTCTACATGTGCTGCACACAGAGCTTACTAACCTGGAGTTGCCTTTTGGTGCATTAAAAAGGTCCCACTCTGGGAAAGCATGGTCTCCATCCCACCCCCATGATCACTTGATCAGCGGTCAACACTTCCAGGCAGAGAAAATGGCGCCAATCTCCCATCTGTTGGGAGATGCTGCCCCAAGCAAGGGTTCCTAGAACAGAGTCTGGTGCCTAGAAAGCACTGTCCAGTACCTATTACTGTTATTCACTGTAAGCTCCATGAGAGTGGGAATTGTACGTCCCCGGTTCACCATTGCCCAACGCCGAGACTGACCCAGCACCAGAGCAGTGAAGGAAACAGTAGGTCCCAGGCAGATGAAACTGTGGTATTAGCAGCAAGGAGGAACCAGGATTTTTGCTTTCTAAGATATAGAATAAGAGAGCTGCTTATCCCACACTGGGCCCTCATTTTACACTTTATGACCTTAGAACAAGGGGATTATGCTATGTATAAAAAGCCAATCTCAAAAGGTTACATACTATATTATTCCATTTACATAGCATCCTAGAAATGACAAAATTATAGAGATGGTTTCATGTACTTCTATACGCAGAACGGTCACGTTTGTCACAATTACCTTCCCACCCAGGCTTCTCAAAGTTGTGCAAACGGCAGTGTCTAATTCATCTCTCTCTACGCCGTAGCCTAATCCAGCACCTGGCCCCATAGTAGGTGCCAAATATCAGCTTGTTAGATGAATGAATGAATGAATGAGCAGATAGAGTCCAGGGAGGGAAAGCAAGTGGACCTCTAGGAATAGTAGGGAACTGGAGTAGAAATTTAAAGAAAAGCCCATAAGGTGAAGCCAAAAGCGAGGTCTGCCAACATCCCCACATAGACTTCTGGCCAGGAATGGTGTGGTTTTAGAGGGCCAGGTATTTCCCGGTGCCATTAAAACAGGTAAGTGGCTGCACCTGGCTGGAAGGCTAGAGGTAAACCTTCAACTTGGGATCCAGAAACAGGCACATTTGCCCAGCAGACCCTGTTCTTTGCGAAATTGTGGCTCCAGGTAGAGGGTTTACTGGAAGTCTGGGCTCAGCCTTCTCTGTCCTCAGCCTTCTCTGTCCCCAGGCTTCTACCATTCTCATTTTACAGGCCCTTCCACCCACCATCAGTGCCTCCTGCCTTAGGAGTCCGTCTAAAATGTTAAGACTGCGTGGTTCACATAATACACACTGCAGTTTCTGGGAGCTGGAGATGTGTAGGTTCTTTGGAAGCCTTTTGGGAATGGCTGAGCTGAGACAAGCCTGCCAAGCTCGCACAGGAGAGAGCAGGGGGTCTCATTAAGCTAATTCCCCCCTCCCTTCCTGGAGTCTGTTGTTCAGCGACCAACAGTCGATAACTTGGCGGGGAGAACGAAATCTATGTTTTGAAGAAAATGGAGCTGAAAGCATTTAACCTCAAATCATAAACAGAAGCAATAAATTAGAGAGAGGCCAGGGAACAGGAAATCATAAGGGAAGAGGCCCATTCCCAGCAAAGAGGAGATGACAATCCACAGCTCTTCAGGAAGATGTTGGTAACTGGGGCCAGGCTGACCTGGCTGCTTGAGCCACTGGGGGAGGAGTCTGGCCCAGAGGGGATATTCTGAGGCGGTCCTTTACTGACTTCTCCATCCAGTTATCCCAGAAGACCAGTCCTAGGGAAGAACCTTTTAGGACAGAGAAAGGGATAAAGATCTCAGTGGGAAATGGGCATCCTTTTGTAACCCAACAAGGAGTGCATAAGGTAGGCTCTTGGGATTTCAAAGAAGGATATATTTCGAGCACTTCTCCAGCTGCTAACTTGATTTGCAACTTTGGGGCATTTGCATAAACTCCTTGGCAATGCAAGTCTGCAGCTGCTCTGAGGGCTTACTCTGGGGCCAGTGAGGCAGAGATGAATGAAATATGGCTCTTGATTTCCGAAGCTGCCCAAGATAGTGGGAGAGAAAGAAACATCAGCCACTCAGCCTAATATCAGGTAAGGCAGCTGGTGACAAGGTGGCCCATGTCAATATGATGGAAAAATAAGTAAGACCCAGGTTGCAAACTCAGCTTTACCACATCCCACTTGATGGACCTTAGGGAAGTTATTTCACCTCCTGGAGCCCCAGTTTCTTAGATCTAAGAAGCAGGGACCTTATCTTGGGAAGATCTGTTCGTCAAGGATGAGGGGAAGAGTGTGAATCACATGGAAAGAAAGGTTCGGGGCATTGTTCCGATGCTACCTATGTGTGGACTGAGGTTTTGGGGTGGATATCTAGAAGCCCTATTGAGGTTTGCATCATCCATGAACTAAAGGAAATCTGAAGAAGTATGAAGCTGTTCCTTCATTGGGCCCAGGATCAGCACTTAACACATGTTTGCTGAAAGAATGGGAGAGAAAGCAAGAGAAGAAGTGGAGTAAATAGGAGCATTAATTCAGGACTGACTGCCTTACCTCTGAGCAAGACCCTCAGCTGAACCCCTGAAAATAAAGGAGATTTTATTTATTTGTTTGCTTAACAAACATATGGCACTGAATATGCGTCAGGCATTGTTCTCAGTGCCTTCCCTAAATAAGCTCATTTAATATTCACTACAACCCAGGGAGGTGGTGTTATTATTATCCTCATTTTACAGATGAAGAAACCTAAGCACAGATAAGTTAAGAACCTTGCCTGCAGTCACATAACTGAGAAAGTAGCAAAGCCAGGCTTGGACCCCAGGCATTTGGGCTCTCGGAAGACATGTTGCTACTCTAGTAAGGTCTCATCCACCTATAGTGGTCAGCTCAGTTGGGTAGCCCCTGAGAGGGTGTCCAGAGCCCAAGTCCTGCCCTCCTCCTCTGTTTTGAGTCAAGGGGGTCTGTTTAGGGGCCTCACCATCAAGTCCCCTCAATACTACTACTAAGCCCTCTCTGAGCCTGTCAAGCGTCTTCGAGTCTATGGCAGCCTTTCTCTCCAGGTCCTCCTAGAAAAAACCCTACCCAGTTCCTCTCCAGGGCCTCAAGCAAGAATGGCAAATAGATCCATCCTTTTGCCAAGTGTGGCTGATCAGTAGTGGTTACCCACAACACTAAGTGGGAAAGTACTTGGGTCATATCTGGATTCACCAGGAAAGATACTCTGGTCACTGATGTCCCCATGGGTGTAGGACACAGGTTTTCTGTCACTGGCCTAGCGTCTCACTCATCCCCATCACTGAGGCCCACAGTCCTTTGCTCTTTTGACCAACTGGGCTGAGCACCTTCCTCTGGTCACCTACAGGCTGAGAAGCCATGATGTCAGGCAGGACTCTTCTGGTTGCAAGTAACAGAAACTGAGCTCTATATGAACAAACACAAAAGAGGAAAGAACTGGTTCACATCACTGAACCATTCCAGGAAGATTTCTCAACCTCTCTATCTCTCTGTTTTCTTCTATAGTAACTCATCCTCATGTGGGTTCTCCAGCTCAAGATGGGAAAAAAAAAAAAAAAAAAAAATGTGGCCGATGGCACCAAACATGTTCAGCAAAAGTTCCAGAATTGAGTCTCATTGGCTTGAGTTGAGTCACATGGCCACCCTTAAGCTGATCACTCTGTTCAGGGGATGTTCCAGCAGGCCATACCTGGGTCATATGACTTCCCCTGAAATGGGATGGGGTGTTGGGATTGGAGGTCAATTCTACTAACATTCTATGAATCTCAAGTGGAAGAGGGCTGGTTCTCCAAAAGAAATGTGGGGTGATTTCTCCCAGAGAAGTGGGAATGGATTCTAGGCTAGCAGACATCAGATATCCACCATGACTCCCAAGTATTTGCCCTCATTCAATGGATATCTTTAGTTCTTAGATCTCCTTCCTATTTTGGCCTATTCTCTGGTATGGCCTGTTTCTAGTAGAACTGTTTTAAAGGTCAATGTAATCCTGTATGAGAAGGAAAAAATTGCCTGTGTTTTCAAAGGGGACTAGATCCTGGTCATCCGTGTACATTTCTTCCTTTCTTCTGTGGGGACATCAAGTAGCTATGCTAGAGCTGCCTTCTTCCCAGCACTTACCAAGGGAAGAGAGGCCAAAGGTCAAAGGCCATGCCACTGGAATTGAAAGCCCTACGCAAGGGGAAAGAACACAGGGGAAGGGAAGTCCCAGAACTGGTCTTGGGGCCACCACTCCTATGTCCACTTCTCCACCATCACTGCCCCCTGACTCTCCTGCCAGGCTCCAGTGGGGCAAGAAGGTGAAGGAATGAGACAGTAGAAGGAGGTCCTGTTATGGCAGATCTTGAATATCATGAGAAGGAATTTAGGCTGGTGCAGCTGAGCCAAGAAGTCTTTTTGGGCTCCTGAGTAGGGGTGTGATGAAACAGTACTTAAACAGGTCTTTCTGGAAGAAGTGTTTACGGGATGGATTAGAGCAGGGAGTCCCACGGTCTCCACAAACTAGTCAATCCTGGCTTCTATTCTCTGGTTTTTTTCCCCCTAGAACTCTGCTGAAGAGATGGGTTCTCTGTTGGCGTGGTAGGTCACTCACATCAGAAAGGAGTGCTGTTCCTTAAGATTTTTTTTTTTTTAATTATGGAAAAATTTCAGATACAATCAGAAGTGTAGAGACTAGTCTGATAACCACCCCCCTCCCATGCCCATTCCTGGGCTTCAGCAATTATTAACTCTGGGCTACTTTTGTTTCATGTATAGTCCCGCTCCACCCTGGATTACTTTGAAGCTAATCCAAACATCATATATCTTTAAGATGCTCAGATTGCAAGTGCCCCAGAAGATCTGGAGATTCCATTCTTCTTGAGAAGAAAGGAATCTGGTCTGTTATTACTACGTCATTTAGTGAAGGAGAGTTTTGCCCTTCCTCCTCCGCGAACATGGCCCAACTCTCCTTACTTGATATTATGCATCTTTATGGGAGGAAAATTGCACTCGTTATTCTTGTCTGGACATACTCAGTTGGGGTGATTGCAGTGTAATGTCCCTGGGCCACCCCCATTGATTGCCCTCATCCCACCATCTTGCCCACCCCCAGCTCTGCCCACTTTCTGCCTCGATAGCCGTGTTTTCTGGCATGCTCCCCACTCCCTCCTTCCTGGGGATTCCAAGACTCACAGATGGTCCAGGAAACCACGATAGCCCGAGAAACCTATTTCCCATTTCATAATCCCAACACAGAGCCATCTTGCTCCCATGCACCGTACCAGCCTACAAGCTGCCGCAGATGCAGGAATCAAAGAGAGATTGGCCTTCTAACATAAACATGGACTGACCTTGTGCTTTCAAATTATATGATATCGCTGCCCCAGCCATACTCCTTGAATAACTAATAAATGCAAAAGAAATTTGGGAGGGGGGAACCCACAAAAATTATTATTATTACTTAAAGAGCTGGAGAAAGATACCGAGGTCCTTCTAAAGTTACAACACCATCTTTAGCAGCTGCAGGGTACATTAAAGCGAGGGGCCGGGGGAGGGAAGATAGGGCATATTTCAAAGCTGACTGCTGCAGTTACAAAAAGCAAGGGGGGCGTTGTGTGGAATACGCCAAGTGTTTGAAGTGGACAAGATTTCTAGCATGTTGCCTTGATTCCTGTACATACTTAATAACAGATGTTTGGTCTCTCTAGGCAGATAATTGTCCTGCTGTAAGGTTGACTTGACCTGCCTGAGCCGTCCAGCTCCGAACGCCACAGCAGTAACAAATGATCCCAGCTTCTCTCTGTTTTACTAGGGGAATGCTCAGCCACGCTTCCTTTTAAGCACATAATTACTCGGCGGCGACTGAAGCCCATACATCCCCCTCTCCTAATGGCCACGGAGCCATTCGGCCATAATTTATGGGGACAGGGTTCAAAGTTTTAATAATATTTGGATAATATCATTGCCCACACGTCGGTGGCGTCATGATGAATAGAAGGAGAGCGGGCTTATTTCGATTCCATGCATGACAGTGTGAGCGTTAACGACTGGGTGCCCGCCATGGCCTTTATGGAAACTGCCACCAGGCCATCAGCTCATGAATTATAGATCTGGGCATGAAGGATTATAAACAGCAGTGGGGATCACACAGGGATGCTTGTTCATGAGGAACTGTCCTGTTAGCGCCTCTTCCTTATGCAGATAAATGAATTGCAGGGAATACCAAAACGGCGTAAATAAACCCTTAGTGGATAACATATTAGCACATCAACATAAAAAACCCAGTGCTGGGGCCTGCTTGGGGATATTTATGTTTATACTCTCTGCTCAAGTGGCTTCTTGGTTTTTTGGCTTCTTCCTGCTCACCTCATAATTCCCACATCCTAACGGCACCTCTGGGCACGTTTCTCGGAGGCTCTGCAGAGCCTGTGGGCATTTGTACACCAGTTGGCTCAGAGAATCCCTTCTGGGCAGGCAGACGGCTAAAGGATGCTCATCCAAGTCCAGACAGACTGAGGATCGCGTTGGTGAACTCATGAAGTACCCTCAAACAGGAGCCACATTCAGGCAAATGCTAGTGGATCAAGAGCTGGCATCTCTGTCCTGAAGAGCAGAGAGAAGAGATGTGGTCTCATCCATAAGCCAGGGAGGGAGGAGTCTTAAAGATGATTGAGTTCAACTCACACTGTTGCCAAAGAACAGGTGGCCAAAGTGAGTCTCAGAGAGGAGAAGGAACTCCCCCCTAAATTGTACAACTTTGTTGCTAAGCCAAGATTCCTGACTCCCGAGTGTTGCCCCAGGCTGCCTTATCTGGCCCGAGTTTTCTCTCCCCAAAATGTAAACATTCAACACCAGACCCAAATGATAGTGTTAAGACTGAAACAACGTTTGCCAACTTCCTCCTGCTAATCTAGACTGACTCACCCTGAACTTTGACAAGATTCGCGTGCCACGAGCAATCGTTGAACTTACACACTCGATATCCATTTAATCTGAAGGATTTATTTGGAAAGAACAGCAATTATAGCTGCACCTCAGAATAACTGGGAAACAGCACATTTAAATCTCTTTAAACAGCTTATTGGAGTTCTAAATAGCTCCGCTGCGCCCAGGTTCTGATTCTGAGCTCTCGCAGAGACCAGGGGCAGTCTGGAGCAGGTTTCCAAACATCCCAGTGGACAATGCTTTCTGCTTGCCAGGCCATCTAAAGACATCTCATCTTCTTGTTTATCTTGCCAGGGAAAAGGAGGTAGCCGAAAGACAACAACATTGATCGAGCCTCAACTTCTTTTAGGATCGCTCGAAAATTCATGTTCGCTTGGTTCCTAGTTTTATGAATTTGTGAACACGTATCTAGAGCCCTACAGCCACCACTACAATCAGGATGCAGAACAGCTCATTGCCCCCAAATCTCCCTTCTGCTAGTCTTTTAAAAAGTCAAACCCCCTCTCCCCTAACCCCTCACCCCCGTCAACCACTGATCTGTTCTTCATCATTATACTTCTTTTAGGAATGTCATTTAAGTGGAATGATACAGTATGTAACCTTTGGAAACTGGCTTCTTTCATATTATTCCTTTGAGAGCCATCCAAGTAGTTGCCTGAATATACAGTTGCTTTTTTTTTTTTTTTCTGAGTAGTATTTGATTGCAAAGCCTCCGCTTAGAGTCAGGCGTGTACCAGGCAAGTTACGGGATGATAATAGCAGCTAACGGCTAAGAAGATCTGGCCTGGTGTTTCGCCATATTAATTCATTGAACCTCTCCACGTCCCAGTGGGCAGCTACAAGCATCATGTCCATTTTGCAGATGGGGAGACATGCAATGGAGAGGTTACCTAGCTTGCCCAAAGTCACACAGTGGGTAAGTTCAAGAACCACCTGTAAGATCAGAGCGGGGTCCAGCCCTGTGTTTCATAATGGGAGAAAGTAATGATAAATGTCTCCGGCAGGGAGATGAGAAATTTAAATCCCCTGGGAAGTGTAAATGGCAGATAGCATTCCCTTCCAGAAGCAGGCTGTGCTGGGGACTGGGGACAACTGACTGGACCAGAATAAAACGAGGAAAGGGGACGAGGGGTTCCCTCTATGGCATGCCACTAAGGACCACTTACAGAGTGTACACCCACTCACACATGCCCTAAGAAAGAATGGCCCTTTACACGAATGCAGTAGCTAATAACTAGGAAACATCCTAGCCTCCACCCATCCTGCCTAGTCTCAGGGATTAGGAAGGGGACCAGGTCTGAGAATTTGAAATTAATTACCACGAATCCCGGGGCTGCTGACCTCGGGCTTCCAGAAAGGCAGTCATCAGCCGTCTCATCCACACCCTTCAGAGCCTGAGATGCCCCTCTTCTTTGGAACCATAACAGCTTATAAGCGTAGATGTGGATTCCAGGTGTCATCTCACTCCGGTAATGTCCATGTAGGGAAACAGAGGCCCAGAAAGAGAATGGAATTGCCCAAAGGCAGACAACAAATCAGTAACCTATCCAGGACTGTGGGCCCCTCCCTGCACCCACTCATTCACTCGCCCACCCATTGAACAGCTACTGGACTGACCATGTGTCAAGCACCTTTCCAGATGCTAGAGACAAATGATGAATAAGATACAGTACATGCCCTCATGGGGTTATAGTTTTGGCAAGAAAAAGGACATGAAACAAATGATCACAAACAAATAGATCACCTAAAGCTGTAATAAAGACTATAACATTGTCTTAAGACTTGCAGGCAGCATGTTTTGCCATAAACCTCGCTGTTTTCATCTCCTAAAGGAATGAGGTTGAAGTTTCCTATAACAGCAGACGCCTCCATGGGCCCTCTAAATAAGGTCATGCAAAAATACAGTTACATAGTCCTGCAGCTTTTTATTACAGATGTCGATTGCTGCCTTCCAAGTATCACTCACAACCTGTCATGAGGCAGAGCTGAGTCTATCGGTCCCTGCAGTGGAAAGCGCCAACCACCTTGACAGAGTTTTAATAGCATCTGAAAGAGGGCCAGACAAGGTGAGATTTTTACCAAGATTCTGAACTCTGGTTTAAGGATAGTTTCCAAAGTGGCGGGAGGGGGAGTTGGTTAGAATCTGGTAACCCCCATGTTGTAATAGTTTAGGACTGATGGAAACAGTAGGGGGATTTTGAGGGGAGGGTTTCAAAGAGCCTTGGGGTATAAAACATTGTTGGATGCTTTCTATCTAAACGTTTATGGGATATTCCTGTAATGAACAATAAAGTTAATTGACTGGGCAAAAGTAGTCATAGAATAGTAACGTTACGCTAATGAAGATAATAGACGAGGAAAGCCATATTACCGTAGATACTAAGCCATGTGGGGTAGATGACTTTGGTTCGCATAGAAGTAATCCCTGTTCATTCTAAGCCAGCCCAAAGAGGTAATAATAGTAATTGTAATAATAAGAATAAGAATAAGAATAAGAATAAGAATAAGAATAAGAATAAGAATAAGAATAAGAATATCCACCCTTCCATGCCAATCGGTGAGTGTTAGGAAGGTGTGAGGAGACTTATTTTATAGATGTTGAACTCTGAAGTGGGGAGGAGCAAAGAAACTCGTCCTGAAGCCTTTAGTTCAAAGCAGGAGAACCAGGGATTCAAATGTAGGTCTGTCTGTCTCTGTGTTCTACTGCCCCCAGCTAAAGAAAGAGAAGATGTAAATTATCCATCATCCCATCACCAATAACCAAGTGGGACCTTTTGGGGATTACCATTTGAGTCTTCTTTTCTGTGTATAGGTGAACGTACATAATTTTAGTAACAGTTCAATTATTACTACTCAATTGTCTCTAGCTCTTTGTTCAAGTCATGTTCTTTTTTGCTGGCCCAAATCCACTGCTGCTTTTTCTGGGAAAACACTGCCAAGTTCTTTTGGAAGCCACCTTGCCTCTTCCGCTGTCAGCCATGCCATTCAAATGGGGTTCACCACCTTGCCCTACCCTCTGCCTGTTTCAGAGTGACCATGTTACCCAGGATTGGCCAGTTGACCTGGACTTGAGTCAAAGTGATTGATTCTGGGAGTCATGTTATGCAAGCCAGGCCCATGAGAGAAATTTTTTTGAGACCTCTGGTGGGGAAAATGCCCACTTTTCTCCAACATTTCTAGGCATAAAGATTCAATAGGCTTAAAGTTGCCAGTGACCATCTTTGGTATCAACTGGGGAAAGTCTGCCTGAAAATGAAGTCCACAAGAAGAAAGCAGGACCAACATACAGTATTCTGATAAGGTGCCTGAGCCCCTAGGTCCAGCTATGCCTGAAGTTTTTTGAACTCTTTTGAACTATGCAAGTATAGAAGCCAATAGATTCCTTATATGGCTTAAGCTAGTGTAAGTCAGGTGCTAGCTCACAAACCTAAGATCCACAGGCTTTTTCCAATGACACTAAGTCCTTGGATCCCATACCTAAGTCTGGACAGTTGAGAGAGAGCCTTGGAATCCTCAGTAACTCACAGTTCCATCATGACCACCTCTAACCTCCTTCAGCAGCAGTTTATACTGTTCAAACCTTTGTATTTTGTGTAAGCTGCTCATTCTGCCCTGAATGTTCTTTCTCCCAAGTCCAGTTGGAGAACTTTACCTCAGACTGAAAAGTTCAAATTAAGGGTCTTCTCTGTGAAGGCTACTTGCTGCCCAACCACCACCACCTGAACCACCATTATCACCACCACCACTATCACCATCATCACCTCTACCACCACCACCATCTCCAACACCTTCATCATCACCTCCACCACCACCTTCAATACCACCATCACCACCATCATCTCTAACACCACCACTACCTCCAAGACTACCATCATCATCACCACCATCACCTCCACTACTACCACTACCTTCACCTTCACCATCACCTCTACCACCTCCATGACCACCATCATCACCATCATCTCCACCTCCACCACTACCTCCATGACTACTATCATCATCACCACCATCACCTCCACTACCACCACCACCTCTACCACTACCATCACCTCCACCATCACCTCTACAACCTCCATCACCACCACCACCATCTCCACCACTACCACCTCCTCTATCACCATCACCACCTCACCTCCACCACTACCACCACTATCACCATCATCTCCACCACCACCACCTCCATGACTACCATCATCATCACCATCACCTCCACTTCCACCACTACCATCACCTCTACCATCACCTCTACCACCTCTATCACCACCTCACCTCCACCACCACCACTACTTCCATCACCACGATCACCTCCACTACCACCACCATTCATCACCTTCATCATCACCTCCGCCACCACCTCCATCACCATCACCACCACTACCTCCTCTATCACCATCACCCCCACCACCACCATCACCACCACTATCTCTACCACCACCACCTGTACTGAACTAATCATGCAGCCTTTGTGCCTTTTCAGAAAGGTTATCACAGCACTTGCCAGGGGACTTGCAAGTTGTTTGTGCAAGTTGTTTGTATACTCACTGGACAGGGAGCTTCTTGAGGGCAGGGATCCTTTGTTTCAACGCTGAGCCTCCAGCAGCTTGCACATGGCCTTGCCCAGACTGAGCAGGATACTTTCACTGAGTGATGGAACATGAGATTCTGGTGAAACCCAGATTCCTGTGCAAGAGGCTGAGACAAGGTTCCTGGCTCACTCCCAAGTACTATGAGGAGGAGGAGGAGGGGATCTATCACTTCATGCCAGTCATTGTGCATGGGTCTGAGAATTGAAGAGGAGGTCTGGGAAGGGTTCCAACCCAAGGCGTTCTCACTCAGTAGACTGGGGACTCCTTGGAGGCTTGCACCAAGCGTTGATTTAATCAGTGCTCCCACCCCTGAGTCTTACCCAACAGGAACCGGAAGTCAGCCAATATTTGTTGAATGAAATGAATGTTATTTCCATTTATTTCCTTTTTAACCTTAGAATTAAATCCCCTAGTAGAGTAGTTTTCAAATTGCAGGGGTACATCAGGAATACCCTGGATGGCTTGAGGAACAGATTGCCAGCCCCTCACCTGCGATTTCAGATTCAGCAGGTTGGTGTGGATCTGCTTAGCTAATTTCTAACCAGTTCCCGGATAGTGCTGATGTTGCCGCCCCAGGGGAAACCAGCAAGAAGGCACAGGGATTGAGGATCGAGAAGCCCAAGAAGGACCACACTTCCCTACTTCATCTTCTCCCATCCTCTTCCCCACCTCCAAGGGCCTTCCCAGGCCACCAGGGCAAAGGTCAGAGGCTCCATCAAAGAGTCCAGCCTAGAAGCTACCTGGAGAAGGGGCAGATTCCTGGGTCTGAGGGGCCTCCTGTTTAGCCAACAAACAGAAGGGGCCAAATCCCCAACTGGACCTGCTTTTTCAGTAAACACAGGGCAGGGCCGCCTGTGTAAACATGCATTGTCTACTGGCGGATTAAGAGGAGCAGGGGCTGGGCTTTTTTTTTTCTTTCTTTTTTTTTTTTTAAGCACTGAGAAAAGCCATTAAGGGATTAACACCCCGATTTATGAAAATGGAGGATGATAAAGGAACAATGGGGTGACAGCATTGTGTAAACGACATTGATTCATTTCAGAGACAGGACTGTTAACTGGGAGAAATGGAGAAATAAATGGAACAATGAGGAGATGCTTTTACCAGCTTGTCATTAATTAGCCGAGAGTACAATTGTTTTATTGTCCTTTTTGAAAAATACAAAATTGGTAGGAAAATACAAGCAGTGAGCGAAGTGATTATTCTGTGTCACCGGCTGACATCTGCTTTTCCTTTTCTCCTGATGCTCGCCTCCGGAAGTGGTTTTAAGAAGGTAGGAAAAGAAACTTTCCCCTGGAAGAAGGTTCTTGTGGGGTTTGGGAATACAGTGATCCCCCCAAGTACTCCCCAAACTTCTTGCCAGTGGAGGGTGGGCTCCACCCTGGTCCTCTCTGGCCTTCACCTGGGAGGGAGTGGGGGCTGGGAGGCAGGAGGTGGCCCCCTGGGAGGTCTCTGGCAGCAGATGGGAAGGGACAGGAGCCTGGGGGAAGGGAGGTGAGCTTCGGGTGGGGGGGGGCAGGGAGGCCGGCATGGTCCCCCCCCACCCCTAGTCCCCCATGTGGGCTTGGTGGCTGGGCCAGTGTGGCTCTGCAGACTCCCATGAGGTTCCATCTGTCACGTATGTCATCTACAGTTGGGAGCCAAGTATTCGAAACATGCCAATGTTGGGATGCATACAATGCATAGACTTCTCCAGATCAGGAAAGTGGGCTCAAATCCTGACAGCAATGGCTTTTCCCCAGAGCCGCAGACAACCCCGGCCCTGCTTTGGGGAAGGGCACATTTCTGGCTCCATGGGATTTTTTTAAAAAGACCCCTCTGGGTCCAGGAGGGCTTGCTTCCGTTAGTATGAGCTGAAGGGGCAATGCATGACGCGAGCTTCGGGTCCTGCAGACTCCCAAGGCTGACATACAGCCCGTCTGCAGGGACTGTGGTTGGAATAAGTCGGGCGTGTGCTGTCTGGACGGCCCTCATCCAGCCAGCCCCTAGGCTCGTGCAGTGGGGCGAGGCTGCCTGGAGCTGAGTCCTGGTCACCCCTCCATTTGGAAGGGCCATTTGGAAAGCTGAGCTCCCCATGTTTAGAGTCCAACATGTCAGATATAGAAAAGTGGGCCAACTCCGGCTATTTCTCGCTAGAGTCAAGCACTCACGGAAGGGTTAATAGCACTAGAAAGAAGAGGGCCTCAAAGAAACCAACAGTGTGCCTGGCAAGGAAACTGTAAACAGCTTTCCCATTGTTCTTGCCTTCTGTGACTGTTGGTCATTGTTTGGCCTTTAATCTGGAAACACTATGGATATAAATACAGCTATCTTTATAGCATTGTATCTTTGCAGGCAAAGATAAAACAATGCATCTTTGAATCTCTAAGCTTTATATTTATATAAAGATATCTTTCTTCAGGAAGCTTATGTATGTATGTCTCCCATAGAAATGTTGAGCTATCGTAGACTTTTATCCATTCATACCACACACTCAGCGTCCCCTATGTACCAGGCACTACCCCAGTGCTGGGTGCACAGCAGCAAACAAACAAGGACCCCCCCACCCCCACCCCCCACCCCCTATAGAATTTACATCACTGGGTATGAAAACAGGCAATAAATACATAAGATAGAAATAAGTCATAAAATAGTACTACGGAGAAAAATGAAGCAGGTCTAGGGGGTAGGGAGTGGGGAGGAAGTGTCATTTCATACGAGGTGATCAGGCAAGGCCTCCCTCATAATGTAACAGTTGAGCAGAATCCAAAGCTGACAGCCAGGCTGGAGGAAGGGTGATCCAGGCAGCAGGCAGAGCAAGTGCAAAGGGCCAGAGGCAGGCATGTACTTGGTGGGTTTGAGGCACAGAAAGAGCCAATGAGGCTGGAGGACAAACAGGAACAAAGTTCAAGACAAGGCGCTTTTCAGGCCATTGGTGTTCCCTCTGAGGGCTGTGGGGGCCACTGAAGTGTTGTGGGCACAGGAGTGACATGATCTGAGGTCTGAGGTTAACAGGACCACTCTGGCCACAACGCATACAACGGACCAAAGACCATGTGTGTAGTTAATAGCCTCAGCGAGGACATACATTGTAAGACACTGCCAGGGGCCAGGCATGTGCTGAAGGGAATGAATGATGGAGAATGGCGGGAGGTGTGGCAAACAGGAGCCTGCCTGCTGGTCTAAAAGGGCAGCTGCTCCTCCTGCTTGCTGACCCCGAGAGATGTGAGCACGCAGTGGCCATAGCTTGTCATCTTAAAGCAAACCTGGATTTTTTAAGTGAACTCACCTGCTTTTAAACTGTTTACAATGAAACAATGCAAACTTGAGGCCAGACAAGCCGTCAGTTTATATTCTCCCTGAAACTCTCATCAGGCAAGGAGAAATCCTACAATACATCTTCTTACCCTTTGTTACCCGGCTGCCAGGAAACTCAGGAGTAAGTTTAATTTTAAAGCATCGTCACTATCCTGCAAGTCATTGGCCCAAAATCATCCTCTTCCTTTTTCTGATCCTCATAGCTTAATACAATTTTAAATGTCTGGTTACAGAACGTTTGCTTTTTATTATTAAGTGACCTCAAGTTATGTTAAATGAGAAATAGATTCTAGCAAAATTACACTGCGTGGGAGAATAGCTACACTCTTTTGTAACCATGTATCGTAGGTGCTCAGGGGAAAGAAAAATATTGTGAGAACAATACCTTATGAAATGTCTGCTGATGTTTGTGAGGTTCGTGTTCTCCTGACTCTAGATGTCTCGGGAACAGAGCTAGTCGTCCCTTCTCTGCATCCTCCCCACACCCCCCACCCTACCTTGCAGATTCTGTTGCTGCCAATCCCCCCTGCTTCCTAATCGTTCCTGTTCTGCCCGATGAGTTGACTTGAAATGGGCCCTATCCTCAACATCCCCATTCCCAATGCCAGCTCAGCCTGCCTCCTGCTTTGATTCCCTAGAAAGACACCCCTGGCTCATGCCAGTTGGAACCCTCGGGAGGGGAAATCGGTTGCATCTCATGTGCCAATTCTGGTCAGTTGGAAGTGGCTATCGAAAGCACATGTGTTAAGAAGGAATCTGAGGTCATGCTTAGGTTAAGTAGGAAAATGCAGGCGGGTAGATTAGGGATGTCTGCTGTCATTAGCAATTAGGCCTTTTCCCATGGTGGGAGGAGGGGCAGGGCAGAAGTTAGTCCATCCCCTTCTAACGGAATCGCAGGTGGGGGCTCAGGTGAGACCGGAAGCCAGCAAACATAGGCTGCACCCGTTTTGTTTGGCCAACAGTTATCAGCCTTCCATGGTAAGAGCCCTGGATTCAAATTCTCTCTTTCACAGGTTGCAGGGCCTTTGTCCGGTTTCTTAACCTCTGAGCCTCAGTTCCTCATCTGTAAAATGGGGACAACAGTGGTACCTTATCTCACAGAACAAAGGGAATGATTACATGTAAAGACCTTAAGTTGGCTATTATTAAGTATAAGTCGTCATTCAATATTATCTATTATTGCCATTACTATCAGTATTTTTTGAAGAGTCACTCTTGGGTCTATGTGTCACCATGTCCTTGCATCAAGCCCTCTACCACACACCCGACCATCCGGGAGATCATTGTCTTTCATGGTCTTGGGCTGTGGCGAAGGCTCAGCTCCCCCTCAGCGTCCTGCTCCCTAGCTCACCGCTGCTCTGTTCCCCAGGTTCCCCCAACTGACTCTTGTCCCAGGACTGGAAATCCAATCAGTTCACTGCACCCTTCACCTTCCTGAGCCAGTCATGGCCACTCTGCCAAGAGAAGAGCCCACGTTGCATGATGTGGGCAGGCAGACTCAAGGGCAGCCAAGCCAAGCATGGCAGACGCTGAAACTGTCAGAGGCAGGGGCCCCTGGTGACATCCACAGCACGTCCCCAGGGATTCCTTGTTGGAAAGTTTCTAAGAGGCTGACTGAAGGGCAGTCGAGGTATCAGCCTAGGGCCTTGACTGTGTCCTGCACTAGACTGTAAAGAGCCTGGGGGAAGGACACATCCAGGTCACCATGTGGCCCCGGCCCAGGCACTGGGGGACACTCAGGAAAGGCTTGGCAGGTGAAAGAAGGCCACATCAGGATTCCAGTTCCTGATTCTTCCAGAAAAGGGTTAAGATGGCACAGCCGGGCCACTTTGACTCTGCAGGCCTATGTTTTTACATCAGTGAAAAGGGGTAAAATTGCTGTTATTTCACTGAGTTCCTGCAAAAGCATATGATTTACTTATGAAAAAAAGGAAAACTGGCTACACTTATGATTAGTCTTCCTTATAGATGTTTTCTTAAACTTGGTATTAGCCGGCCACTGACTAAAGTGCATTAGTCAGCACCCTTCTTCAAGTGACAGAAGCCCAACTTCTGTTGCCTTTGGCCAATCAATATGAGAATAACAATAAGGAATTTACTGGTTCAGGCAGCTGAGAGGTGTGGGCATCAGAAATCCTGGCTCCATGGGCATCCTGGTTTTTTTATTTGAGAGGCATCTCAGCCTTGACCCCAGAGCCAGATGTCCTGGGTTCAAAGCCTGGTTCTGTCACCTTACAGCTATAGGATCTTGGGTGAGTCACTCAACAATCTGGACCTAGGTTTCCTCATCTGTTGATATGCGGATGGTAATAATAGTACCGACCTTACAGAATACTTGTGAGGATTCAGTGATGTGATATATGAGAATTTTCATAGCACCTGACACATAGTAAGTGCTAACAGTATTTTTTTAATTTAATTTAATTCTATTTTATTTTATTTGAGAGAGAGAGCTGAGTGGGGGCGAGGAGCAGAGGGAGAGGGATAAGCAGACTCCCCACTGAGCAGGGAGTCAGAGGTGGGGCTCGATGCCACCACAGGGAGATCATGACCCCAGCTGAAATCGGGCGCTTAACCCACTGAACCATCCAGGTGCACCGTGCTATAGTATTAATTAGCTTCTATGATTATGATTTTTTTTAGTGGCTATTTTTGCATAGTTATTCTTTTCGTTAACCAACTCATTAACTTCCTTCTTATTCGGGGAACCTTTGCCACTTTCTGCTTCTTAGAAGGAGCAGAGCCCACCTTTCTCAGACAAAGGACGAAAATGGCAGGTATCCACCCTCCCAGGATCCCTTGCAGCTGGAGAGGAGGCGGGTCACCTGTGTTCCACCAATCAGAAACATCCACCCCAGTTATTAATTTATTCCCCGTGAGGCAGAAAGGCTGGGCCTGGCAAGTATTCTTGGGGCAGTGGTGGCCCTCACAGCAAGGCGGGGTCCCCACGGCAGCAGGGACAGGAGCTAGGAGAGCCCGGGGCAGGGCCACCCCGCCTCTCTGGTGCATTGGAGGGGTGGCATTCGCGCCCTCACCAGACCTTTCCGTGACATGATTAGGGTGTCTGCCTGCTGCGTGGTCCCTGAAGCTGGCTCGTCAACTCTCCTAGCGAGCGTGGTGAGCCGCCCCTATCCCTGAATTCCTTTCTCTCACGCTCAAGGCAGCCGGAGTCGGCTGCTTTTACTAAATACCCTTCCTGGGGCGCCTGGGTGGCTCAGATGGTTGAGCGTCTGCCTTGTGCTGGGGTCGTGGTCCCGGGGTCCTGGGATCAAGCCCTGTTTCAGGGTCCTGGCTTGGCGGGGAGTCTGCTTCTCCCTCTCCCTCTGCCTCTCCCCCTGCTCATGCTCTCTCTCTCTCTGTATCTCTGTGTCTCAAATGAATAAATAAAATCTTTTTAAAAAAAAAATAAATAAATAAATACCCTCTCTGATTCCAATAATGCAGGGCAAAGACGTTTCTCAAAGCTCTGGTAGGATTTCAGCTTGAATTCTTTTCAATGATTAACCTCATAAAGCTGCCTCTTACCCTGACCAAGCCCGAATGGCATGCCTAGGTGGCAGGACTCTGCAGCTGGCCATGATGGACACGCCCGCCTCACCAAGGAGATGCCAACAGATTGTAGGCAGCCAAGACTGTGGCCAAGGGCCCCGGAATGTGTGCTCTGCCCACTACTCACCACACCAGGGTGTCTCCCAGACTCCTCAGGAAAGAGGGGGATGAGAGGAAGTTGTGGAGGAAGGGCGGGAAAGTGGAGAAGCTCACGGCAGCTCTGTGCTTACCGTACTAAAATCAAATACAAAGATCTGGAGGGCACAGAAAAGCATGGCAGGTATAGCCCGGCCCCCGCCTCGGAGAAAGCTCTCTGGAAAGTAAGCCAATGGCAATTTCAAGAGGCTTTTAAGGGGTTGGCAATGAAAATCAAGCAGCTGATGTCCCCGGCTGAAAGCTCCTGCCTGCAGTAGCCGATGGGGTCATGTGACAGCTTCTGAGCCCCGACATGTTGTGGTCACTAGTCACCATCCTTCCCTTGGGGATGGCCAAAGCGCTGCGGGGCACCAGCCCTGGTGAGGGTTGGGGGAGGTGGGCTTATTCATTGGCCTCAGGGCCAACAGCAGCCATCTGAATGACCCAGAGGGTCTGTTACAATGCGGATTACAGGGCCCCACCTTAGGGTTGCTGATTTGGAAGGTCTGGGGGGAGGCCTGAGAATCTGCATGCTAGCAAATTCCCAGGTGACACTCCTACTTTGAGAACCATTGACTTAGGAGGAGTGACTTACAGCTTCTTCGTCTATAAAATGGGTGCAGTGACCCACCTCACAAGATGGTCTTAAGGGTCCATTACATTCATGGATGTGAAAGTCCTGTATAGAACTGCAGGGTTGTTCATAGTAACGCTGACGAATGTTCCCAGAGTCAAGCTGGCATGTGGCTACCCAGTCATAGGACCATGTTTGTTGAACCCTGTAATGTGCTCAGCACTGCTCAAGAGTAGAGGAAGTGTGGAAATGATCCCTACCACCCCGTCAGCAGCCTGTCCCCTGAGATTTCTCATTTTACACTCCAGAAAGCCCTTTGGTTTAGTATCTTTGTTTTACAGGAGAAAATGGTAGCTCCAAGACATGAAGAGACTTCCCAGAGGCCACCAGTCATGGACGCTTTCTGGGGTGCCTGGCCATTTCCCTACCAGACCTGTCTCTCCTTCTGAGAACTGACTTCCCACCCTCAGGGCTTGATTTGATGTCATCTTCATGCTTTGTGCCCCTGACATTCTGGCCAGAGTTGTTGGATCAAAGGTTGACCCCTGACCTAAGCTGGTCCAATTAGTATCTCCCTCCTGGGAGTGTAGAACTTCCCCTAAGAGACAGTGACTGAGTGTGTTGACCAGAGGATGCATGTGTGAGGAAGGAGGAGATTAAAGCCTGCACACAGAAAGCATCCGAGACAAGATCTGAGTGTTTCCAGTAACTTCCTGGGACCCCACTATATTCCTAACTCTGGATTCCATGTTAGATTCCTAACTCTGGATTCCACAGTAGAGAATAATGTTTTTTATTTTTGTTTTAAGTGAAAGAAAACTTATATCATAAAGTTTTCTTTATGAAAACTTATATCATAAAACCTTATATAATAAAGATATTACTGAATGTCACTCATGTAACTAAAAAGTCCAGAGGTTGTTCCGGCTTTAGATAGGGCTGATTTGATAGCTGATATGACCAAGGACTCAGTTTCTATCATCTGTCTCTTCTGCCTTTTGTGATGAAATATTCTCAGGAACCATAGGGTCCTTTGCAGCTCTAGGCTTTTCTTTGGTGGTAGTAAAATGGCTGCAGTAGTTCCGGACCTCACATCATAACTCAGGCTATTTAAAGGAAGAGAGAATCTCTTCCAGTTAGCCCTGTACAAATCCTCAGATTCACTGTCATTGGCCAAAAGTAAGCCAGTGCCCATCTCAGAACCAATGGACAGGGAGATAAGACATTAGCCGTTTAGATTAAATCAGGCAGGACTCTCCCTTGGAGCCAAGGGTAAGGTCTATCCCTCCCATACTACATGATTGAAGATGGAAGAAAGAATTACCCGAAGGACAATCCAGCATTTTTGGTGGAGACAGGAGGCAAGGGAGAGATGATATAAAAACAACTAACACATTCCCACTATATCCGTAGCCTCAGTAAATGATTCTTCAAAAAAAATCTTTCTTGGGGCACCTGAGTGGCTCAGTCACTTGAGGGTCTGACTTTTGATTTTGGCTCATGTCATGATCTCATAGGTCGTGAGATTGAGTCCCAAACTGGGCTCCACACTCAGCAGGGAGCCTGCTTAAGATTATCCCTCTCCCTCTGCCTCTCCCCCACCACTCTCTCTCTCTCTCTCATTCTCTCAAATAAATAAATAAATAAATAAAATCTTTAAAAAGAAATTCTTTCTTGAATTAATTTCTAACTTTTAACCAAGGAGTCCTAGCTAACTATGTGTATGTGATTGTCACCTTTTACTTTAACTTATTCTAAATCGTTCCTAAGAGCTCCTGGATACTCTTGCCCAGTCTATGTAGGCAAGAGGAGAAAGGAGCCAGATCTCACTCATCAGGGAGACAGACAGAAAGTTAGATTTGATCAAGCTCCCTAGCTCTATAAAAATTTAGCAGAAATTGAGTCATTGTGACCGATAATAACATATAAACAAGATCTAAAAAATGATAAGTAAAATTATTAGGACTAATTGAAAATATTTTAAATGCAAATCCTACATCTTTCATAATGTTTCATTAACTTATAATAAGCCATTTCAATCAAGATTTTGTTGCTTGACTCATACTGAAGAAATCTTAGTTTGAGTCATTGTGATTAAAAAAAATGTTTGTTTTACTAGATGTCTTATATTCTTTAATATTCATGTAAATATTTGCAGAGAGGAAAACTTTCAAAATCTTACCCAATGAGAATAGCACATAAAATTTCAGAACCATCACAAACACGTAAGCCATAAATAATGCTGTATAATTTGCAGGATGGGTGTAATTGCCCAGGGAGAAAATGCCAGAAACAATAGCCATGCACCCTTTTAGGAAATGCTGAATCACCAATGTGCACGGTGGCAGAGGACAATGTTGTATGAATAACACAGACTGAAATCTCAGAGTCTGGGAGCAAATTGAAAGCGTTCGACTTCTAAGGTGAAAACGTTTTAGCACTGCCTGATCATTGTGCTTCTCCTCTAGGTTTGCTCAAGAGGAATATGGGACTAAAATCGTGTTTGAACATGTGTACAAAAACACTTTAAATTCCACATTTTAAAATTCTAACAATAAGAAAACATTGCGTGATATTTACTTGATGGCATTTTTTTTTTCCTGCTTAGTGGTATGTGAAATGGTCACTGAGCGACATCCTAGATTTGACAGAGGTTCATAACCTAAAAGCTCGCATGAGGCACTCCTCAAAGCTATTATTCCAGTTATAGTGATTTTTTGCCGCTATCGGCCATTCTCCAATACCCTATACACCACTTTCTTTTTTCCCCCATATATATGCATCGCAGCCTAAGTAGAGTGAAGCTTGGTGTTCAGTACGTTCACTGGTAAGGATGTTATTCGTGGTTCTGTGCGAAAGGGGATGTGCATTTTACAAATAATATTACAGTAGTGCAAATGCAATTTTATTAAAACTTTTTCTGCGGTCGGACACCCCATTTCCTCCATGAATCTAAGATCTGTAAAACAAAACATAGTAACCATATTCAAACACATTACCATTTACTGACAGGTACTGCTGACTCCCATGCAAATGGAGAGCAGTTCAAAACAACAAATGCTTAGTGTTGTCCAATGAAGTGTAAACAAGATCCGAATAAATGAGTGGGCGCCTTCACTTCCTGTGCGTGCATCAGTTCCGTATTGCTTGATCTTCTACTGTGCTTTCAAATGCCTCCATCCGGGTGGGATTCATCCGCCAAGCTGCCTTACACCTCTGACTGTTTCTAGAAAATTAAGGTTAGAATTAATGCTAGGACCATGCTAAAGCATGATCATGCCAAAGCATGATCATGCCTCTTGCAAATCTTTTTTCTCCTTCGTAGCTGATCGTTCCATTACGTCATAATTATCATACAGCTTATAGCGTAAATACATAGTTATTTCCATCTCTCCATCCAGATGGTCGGTTACACGATAATTACAGTATGTTTGTACTTACTGGGTTTAATTACCAGATAATCAGGAAGAACATGCAAATTGCTAGGTTGTTGTTACACAGTACATTGAACCAAGTAAAACCTGTGTATTGCATAAAAGTAAACA